>NC_057925.1:40747934-41080434 GCF_018873765.1 Telopea speciosissima
AACAACCTAAGGATAGTTCGCAGATTTGGAGGACAGAATGGGTATCTGGAAAATTATGATCAATTCCTACTTTCCATCTTCCAAGTAATTGTTCTTTGTGTCAAAACATGATTCATTCAAAAGTGCTGAAGCTTTCTAATGTGCATGAAATTTTTAATTGATTTTTATGTACTTGATTTTAAAACAATGTACTGTCAAATCAAGTGATAATTCATACTTAAAAATTATTAGGATTGAAAATAGTTACTTAATATTTCCTTTTAGATATATTTCTTAAAATACAAATTTTGAACCCCTTATGTTAGAATAAACTATTCTTTAATGGTTGATGATGTCCTCTTCTTTTTCTCACAAAAAATTACCCAATGGTATCTTGTATCAAATTTAATCTTAAGCATTAAGATATTGATTAGAAGCATAATTAACTTTGTTAATCTTTTTTTCAAGTTAAATATACCAAATTTAAAGATGGTCTCAGTAATATAGGTTGAGTACTTGAATCATGAGATTTTCATGCATTCATATCTGCATTCATGTGTCTTGAACTCTCTGTTGGACAAAGAGTATGCACTTGAAGCTTCTTGTTTTCTTCTGGGATTTCAATTTCCATTATCCTGTGAACTTCCTGACTCAAGATAGAGGTTCTGTTCCTTATGTGTGGGAGTGGTTCCCCCACCTCTATGGGAGGAATTCTTGTTCATGTGATTGTTTGAAAGCTTCACCCTACAACTTGTACCAGATTAATATATATATATATCTTGGGATGGATTCCAAAGTTTAGTTTTCTTTTCTTTGTACTAATCATTGTTCTTACTCTGTAAAACAATTAAACAGTAATGATTCATAGAATTTCATGAAGGCCATTCACAAATCATTAATTGAAAATAATCCGCTTTAATCTGTCCATTGTCATATTTAATGTTTGAAATAAACCGTATGTTTATTACAAAAGAATAATTGATGGGGCAATAAATTAAGTAGACAAATTATCTACTCCATACCACTTCTTGGGTTTGAACTAGAATACGTTCATTTATAAAAATCAATTGGCTATTGTTTTGCATGGTAGTTTTATTCCTTGTTTGGATGTTATATATAATGCTTTCCCCACACTTCACCTTAAAGCACATTGGTTCATAGTGGTTAAGTATTATTTTGTTTTGAGTATCTCAATTTCATTGCTTGTGATTGCTTGTTTGTGTTTATTTTTTTTTATAGGAAATGAGTTGGTCTTCGAGTGATAATTTTGTGAGCTCAAAGTTAGAGGTCTTCTCGGTAGACTTTTCCAAACCATTGTGGAGCCCCGACACAGCAAAGATGTCGCTCATGACGGGCCAAGGAAGAATGATTTCAAGAGGTTTCATGCTCTAAGAACTTTCGTAGCAAACCGTGGGAAAGGCTATTTTTACGATTCTGCCGCCGACGATGATAGAATTCTGAATATAAGAGTGATACCTTCGCTCTAGAAACGGTGAAATGTGCTGGGCCCTCTTCGCTCGTGAACGCACTATTGGACGCAGCGGTGAATGAATTGCAAAGCTCTTGGATCATACCATGACCACATGACAGCTAATGAATCCCAGAGCCTCCTGGCACAACAAGGCTGAATTGAAGGTAAGGAAGAATGATGAGCTAATGACCAGAAAGTTCCTGATAATACTACAGCTGAATTGACCAAGAAGAATGATGAGATAATGGATGGAGACAGTACCCCGGACAATACCAAGCTGGAATTGATCAAGAAGGCGTTGATTTAATGAATTAAGAAGCAGATTGATCAGATTTGGAATACTGAACAGTTCCACTCCGGACTATCATTGCGATCACAAACTCAATGAAGAGAGTGTTAGGTGAATTTGGTCTTGAACCCCGAAGCAGGAGAGATCCAAGATGCAATGCGTTAAGTTTCTTGAGATATTACATGATCTGATCATTCCCCAAAGAATTCGGATTTTACATGATTTGACAACCTTCACAAGAATTAAAACGACTTTCTTAGTAACGCTCGAATGGGATAAAGCCTCGATTTGCAAGTATTTTTGAAGCGAATGGCTTAAGCACGCATTGGCATGAAACGAATAGTCGATTACTGGAGGCGTCTCCTTGTGAATCTATTTACCTTCAGAGGCTTTATGGTGGTTCACTCTTCTTTATCGATGGTAGTATTAGTAGTCGGGATTTCCCTCCCATGAATGAGACCATCCCACTAGCCTTTCTGATTCTGAATGTATTGGAGCTGAATCAAACAGGAGTAAAAATCAATCATTAATATCGATGGTAAAACTATATTCTACTTGTATTTCAACATTCCAACGGGTCGGCACTTCATGGTGTTTTGACGAGTTCATGTCATCCCATTGATGAGATAATATGAAATCCTCTTCTATAGGCAAACATAACCTATGAATGAAAGGTTTGTTTGTCTATGCCAACGTGTGCAGGTGGGGACAGTGAGAAGAGCTTCTTAAGTCCTCCCCTCTGAATCGACATACACCCAGAAGAGATGTCACCCAACCCTTCTCTTTGATCTTGGGTGACCAAACCGACTTCCTAGCCTTCCTGGGGATGAATCAACTTACGTTACTGCGGCAGGAATATCTCAGCTTTTGAGTTTATTCACAAATTTCAAATTTATTATTTTAGTGATTCTATTGCCTACGTGGATAAGGATCATATACCTCGCTAACTTTGGGTTGGTAACAGGAGTTGAATATAGGTGAAGAAGGTATCCTAACTAAAGTTAAAATTCTCGGAGGAGGTGGAGCTCCAAAAATAGAAAGTCATGATTGATTTGTAAATGAAGGTCTGCGTAATTCATTGTGCTTCACATTCAAAGAGTATTGCTAAGCCGTGTGTTGGGTTGGAAATCTTCGTAGTCACGTACGCTTGGCCACATCTCTTCTTAACAAACTCAACATGGGAGAAATTGTTATGTTAGACGTCTAGCAACAATCTTCTTGCTCAAATGCAGATAAAGTGAGCATTATTTACACTTGCCATTGAGGCTCCAATTATCTAGATAGAACTCATAGTTTATTTTATTTATTATGTTGTAAAGTTTGTTCGCTAAAACTGCTTGAGGGTGGTCTGAATTGACTGGTCGCACTGTTGTGCTGTCTTTGAAGATACTAATTTGATTTGTACTTATCAGTCAGCATGTTGTTGCTTATTATTTTAATGATCATGAGTACTAAGGAATGTCAAAAGACACAACATTTAGAAAAGGCTGCATCTCAGTCTGTCAATGTGAGGGACATATAATTCCAATCTTATTTACCATTTAGTCAGGAGTTCTGGGAAGGCAGCAAGGAGCTCACTGCTTCCTTTATTGGCCTTAGTCTGCATCACGTCCATAGCTTCCTTTGTGTTTTTGGATGCAGAAGCTCCATGTTCCTTATTACGTACTTTGTGCTATTCATTTTAATTTTTGGTTTTCTGTTTAATGCTTAGCCTCAAGTCACCCCTCAACGTAGCATTAATTGGAGCCAGTCCAGCTAACCCGTTGTAATGAAAATAAAACATATCCTCTTACTTGCTTATTTGCCTGAAAATAGTTACATAACCAAACTTTCGAATCTCACTCTGAGCGGGTCATACAGGGTTTCCTTCAGTCTCTACTGGGGCGCAGATTCTTTCTCATTGGGGGCGGAAATAATGACCACCCCTGCCCCAACACACCGCCCGGTGAGGTGAGGCCTGCCATCCTAACCCCTAAGGGAGGAACCCACACTTGACCGGGCAGGACCCCGAGAGGAGAAAAACTCCTTTTTAACTAGGAAAAAAAAACCTGCAAATGATAGCAACTCTTTAATTTCTTCGAATAGCCATTATGAGATTGATTTAATGCTCTCAAATAACTACAAATGCTAGTTGCTGCAGTATTTCACCTCACTCGTGGAGAGAGTAAATACTCCAATAAATGATAAGCACAGTTCTGGTAAATTGAATATGTAGTCGGTCCCAGAGCTGTACTCACGCCAGATTCTCATGCCTCTTTCCTCCACAAAATATAAGAAGGTGTCTTTTCATGTGAAGAGAGAGAAGAATCATAGAGTTGAAGCACACCTTTACGAGTTCTTCTTCCACTATTGACCAGCGATGATAATATAATACATTCATGAGCTAAAAGAAAACTAAGCTATTATGCTTTCCATATAAATTCAAAATGTCTAATTCATATACTGTAGGTACCTAACTGAAATTCTTATTTCTTGCCATCGCTCTAAATTACCTAGGAACCCTAGCAATAGGGATCCTTAGAGTACCAAACTAAATTACCATTTTCAAACCAAGTAAGGAATCAAATAAATTATTATTTTACTAACACACAAACCCGATCAAAACCAAATAAGGAAACAAACCGAATCAATTCAATTTTGGTCTAGAAAGTAGATTCTTATTCAGTTTTGGTTTTGGTTTTGATTTTCATATGTTGTATCTTGAACCGTACCAATTGATACCCTTATTTTGACCCATCCGTTACACATGAATACATGATATAGAAGATTATTTGGTTGTCGTATGTAACTTTGCTTTTAGTTTTATGATGGGAATGAGTGAGGTGATTTGATTTCAAGTTGAAAGTGATTATTTCTTCATGGATTGGGGTAAGGTGGGTTATGTCCCCACCTTTGTTCTTATTGGTTTTATATCTTAATAAAACATAGGGATTTCATCAAGTCCCCGATCATATATATATATATATATATATAATGCCTTTAGGTGAATGGGTTTCTGCCAGTGGAGGACCCATGTTTGGTTGAAACCTATAAAATGATGAGAAAATTTTATTGTGTAGTTAATACAGATAAAAATCTTGTGAAAGGAAGAGTTACGAAACTCAGCCAAACTGGAAAAAAAAAAAGCCCAAGCGCAAGATAAATTGAAGTTCCTGATGATCGAAATCAATCCAAGAAGCCCAAGAGAAATTGAAGACTCGAATCTCATTCCAAGCGTGTTATATAAATGGAAGAAACCTAAGGTCCCAAACTGCTCAAATCAGTCCTGAATCTCATTCCAAGGGTGTAATAAAAGTAAAAACCGAATCCACCCCTTAACTTAATTTTGCCTCTTACCTCCTTCTCGTCTTATATCTCTCCACAGAACCACTCTCTCAACTCTTAAGGCTCTCTCTCTCCCCAGGCACCTCCAACCACCAAAAGCGCTCCGTTCTTCTCATTACCTACTTAGCTCGTTTCTTCGAGGTAATAATGGTTATAATCAAGTGTTTTCTGCGATTCATTTCTTTCGTTACTTATCTCTCTGTTTATTATGGACTTGTAGTGCTCTCCCATCTGGGATATGTTAGTAATTAAGTTACTTCTTCAACCTACCTTAGTAAAGACGATTTTGGATGGATCCAGCTAGGGATGTAAATGAATAGCGAAATCCATGCCCGTATTCGTTTAGCATTATCCGAATCCGTCAAAAATCTAAACGGATACAGATATGGATGGCGATAGCTATCCAAAAGCAATATTTATATGTAAAGGATAAAATATCTTATCCATATCCGTGTCCCTCGAATCGTTCAAAAGCTAATCGGATGCGGATATAACACTATCCGAGCGAATACGATCCGTTTACATCCCTAGATCTGGCTCCTCTCCGGGGAGCTCGATTATGCAGGCACACCTTGGGGAATCAAGGGTTGGGCTGTGCCGCACACATCTTGATGCACGCCTATGAATGTGTGTGGCACAGCCCAACGGCTGGATACCCCCTAGGCGTGCTGAGCTCTATGGAGAGGAGCTCAATCTGATTTGATGCTAAATTAAACCTCCCTTATACTAAGCTGCTTTTTATGTTCATGCTTGATTTTACACCTCATCTGTCGAGAAGCCGTACGATGGAACTAATGCTCTAGGACATCATACATGTTCTAGTTTTGAAATTCTTGTCCTATGGTGTGCATGCTTGCAGAGTTCTATCCTATCTACTTATAAAATCTCGAAGCCGAAATCTTATATTTCCTCTTTAATGATTTTTTTTATAGGTAATATCAATTCATTGAAAAAAAAAAAAACAATATAAAAAAACAAGAGAACCACTCCTAAGAGGATCTTTATCCTCTCAATTACATGGCCGTCTTTGACATCAAGTACATCTAACAGAAGGAAGTAGAAATGACTATCCTACTCCATGCCTGAACACACTACCCGAGATGGGGTTCACGTCCCTCATTAGATGTACTTGACATCAAGTACGGACAGTGTAATTAAGAGGATAAAAATTCCTCCTAAGACGGATAATAGGCCCAAGACAACCTCAAAATAACATAGAATCAAGGGTAAATTACAGATCATACCCTGATTTTTAACTGAAACTTAGATCATCCCTTGGTTTTTGAAAAAACTCAAATCACCCCTTGGTTTAGACCTCAAAATGACAAATTAGTCCCTAACATTAGTTTTATGCTGTTAAGTGATGAGGTCAGCCAGTTAAATAAATTTAAATCCCTAAACTACCCTTGACCAATGTTGAAGATGAAGGAATGGTAGTATTGTAAATTTAATTCTAATGTTTTAGTACAAGGGTAATGTAGTCATTTCACACCAATAACTAACGCAGACTAACACCATCATGTAGAATGAGACATTTGAGTTTTTCAAAAAACCAGGGGTGTGAGTTTCGATTGGCAACCGGGGTGATCTGTAATTTACCCTAGAATCAAACCAAGGGAGAGGGACCCAGCCGAACAGGTACAAGAGAATTCTAAGACTACTCGCCAACAAAAAAGAAGCTATCTAGAAGACCATATGGGCTAAGCACCCCCAATTCACCACAATGAATTGATTTCCAAGGGGGGGGGGTGTTTAAGCCCCATTAGAATGATAGCCTGACATCGTTCCTCCACTTCCTACCGAATGTTGCTAACAGTGGTTGGTCTGGTGCTAATTTTATTCCGAAAGATTAAAAAATTTCTTTATTACAAATGTAGTCGATAATACAGCAAAAAGCTAACTTTACAATGCAGCTTATCTGATCACCCTTAAAAGATTTCTCCATATTTTGAGCCTCAAACTCAAAAACCTAAGGATAGTTCCCCAGATTTTGGAGTTGAATGGGCTTTCGAAAAAAAAATCTCTACTTTCCATTCCTCTATTAATTTTCTTTATGTCAAAACATGATTCATTCAGGAGTGCTTTTGGAAAGTTTTCTGGTGTACAAAGAAATATTTAGTTGCCCTCTTATTATGTGTATTGATTTTAAAAACAATGTACTATCAAACTATGATAATCTCATACTTCAACGTTCTTAGGATAGAAAATACTTACTTTTGCTCTTTTAGATATTAGATATTTCTAAAATACAAATTTTGAACCTCTTATGTTAGAATCAACTATTTCCTTAATGATTGATGATGTCTTTTATCTTTTTTGCCACAAAAAAATTATCCTAGCTAGTGGTATCTTGTATCAAATTTGATCTTAAGAAGATTTTGAAGATTTTTAATTCCTTTGAATAAATTAAGAGATGCTAGATTAGAAGCATAATTAACTTTTGTCAATCTATACCAAGCTAAATAGACCAAATTTGAAAAACAAGGTCTCACTAATGTAGGTTGGATACTTGACCTGATGATATTTTCTCGTTCCATTATCCTTTCATGCATCCATGTGTATATGGATTCTGATTTTCTACTGCCGCCTGCCCGTCCTGCCTGTGTGCTTCCTCACACTGGCAGGAGTACAATGACCGCCCAACCGCACAAGAGCAGTGTGCTCGGGCAATGGGTAGGGCGGTCATTGCGCTCCTGCCTGTGTGAATGGCGATTGGTCTAATGGTTCAAATACAAAATGAATAGATATGTCAGTTCAGAAGAGGTGCTTCACTTCTATAAAATAGAAGTGCAGTGTTCAAATGAAATATCTCTCTCTCTCTTACAATCACTATCTCTCAAAGAAATTTTGTGCTTTTATCTTTATTGCTTTGTTGAGTCCTCGAAGGTGAATTTGTCTCGTGAGGGCAAATATCTCCTTTAAGATAGCAGCGCGTTCAAAGTAGGTTACAATTTCCTTCTCGATTTGATTTTTCCAACAGTAACCATATTAATATATATCTCTTTGATGGATTCGAAAGTTTAGTTCTCTTCCCTGTACTACTCATTTTTCTTTACTTTGTAAACAACTAAACATGGAAGATGCATAGAATTTCATATGAAGGTCATTCACAATCATTTAATTGAAAATAATCCGTTTTAATCATCCACAAGCAATATTTAATGTTTGAAACAATCCCAAATAATAGTCACAAGTGGTTCGCATCATATGCATATTACAAAAGAATAATTGATGCGGCAATAAATTAAGTGACAAATTATCTACCAATACCACTTCTTGGGTTTGAACTAGAATACATACATTTATCAAAACCAATTGGCCCATTGTTTTGCATGGTGGTTTTATTCCTCATTTGGCTGTTATATGTAAAAATGCCTTCCCCACACTTTACCTCAAAGCACATTGGTTCACAGCGTTTAAGCATTGTTTTGAGTATCTCAATCCCATTGCTTTGTGATTGCTTTGTGTTTATTTTTTAATAGGAAATGAGTTGGTCGTCGAGTGATAATTTTTTTGTGAGCTCAAAGTTAGAGGTCTTCTCGGTAGACCTCTTTTGCGAACCATTGGAATTGACACAAAGCAAAAATGTCATCTATGACGGGCCGAAGGGTAATGATTTCAAGAGATTCTTGCGTTCTAAGAACTTTCGAGTAAACCGTCAGGGAAAGGCTATTTTACGTATCCAAAAGCGCGACGACGATGGTGAATTCCTTGAATATAAGTATGATACCTTTGTTCTAGAAACGGTGGTACCGTTGGGCCCTTTCGGTTTCCAGAATGTACCGTTGCCAAAGCGGCAAGCGGTGAATGAATTGCAAAGCCTCCTGGATCATACCAAGGTAGAATTGACGAAGAAGAACGATGAGCTTAATGAATCACAAAGCCTCCTGTAAAATACCAAGGCAGAATTGGCGAAGAAGAATAATGAGCTTAATGAATCGCAAAGCCTCCTGGAAAATACCAAGGCAGAATTGGCGAAGAAGAATGATGAGCTTAATGAATCGCAAAGCCTCCTAGACAATACCAACGCTGAATTGGCGAAGAAGGATGATGAGCTAAATGAATCGCAACGCCTCCTTGACAATACCAAGGCCGAATTTGTGAAGAAGAACAATGAGCTTAATGAATTAAAGAAGCAAAGGATTGATCGGGACTGGAATTCGAACAGTTCCTGACTATCGTTGCGATCACAAACTCTATGAATAGAGTGTTCGGTGAATTTGGTCTTGAGCCCCTAGCAAGTGGAGATCCAAAATTTGTGCTGAAGTTTCTTGAGATGTTACATGATCTAATCTTTCACAAAGAATTTGGGATGTTACATGATCTGAGCAACCTTCACAAAGAACTCGATACCACTTTCTTAGTAGCTGCGAACGGGATACTGGCCTCGATTGCAAGTATATTTGAGAAACGCATTGGCTTAAGCATTGGCATGGAAACAAATAGTCCGAGTAATCGTGCCTGTCTCAATGAGAATCTATTTACCTTAAGAGGCTTTATGGTGGATTCCCACTTCTTTATTGATGGTAGTGTTATAGTCAAGGATTTTCATCTGATGAATGAGGACGACCTCCCAATTATCTGGGGGGATTCTGCGAGGATGTGGGTGAGCTCAAGAAGAAGGAGATAGGTGTGAAATCAATAGATAACATCAACAAAAACTTCATCTTCTACGGGTATTTCAACATTCCAACATTTGGTATGTTCAAAGGTATTTTGTCCAGAGTTCATGTCAACCTGCCAGATGAGATCATGGTGAAACTTCAAGTGGGCGGAAAACATAACCTTAATGATAAAAGGTTTTGGTTTGTCTATGCCAATGGTGCGGCTATATTTGAAAAGGAGGAGGAGCTTTTAAGTCTAGAAGATGTTAAATTCCCCCTTTCGCGGGTCATAAGTGGCGACACTGACTTCTTAGGGTTTTTGCTTAGGATGAATCGAACCTTCGTTAACAAGAAGGGGACATATCACAAGTTTGATTTTATTCCAACCAAGGGCTCAGTAACGCCGGATGACAATATCCTTCGCTATTTTGATAAGGATTTTGCATTGCATGATCCATTTAAGTTGGTGCAATTTGATGCGAATGAATGTGCAACCGATATCACAGAACAAAAGACTCAAATCCCATGGAAAGGTGGTACGAGTGATAAGTATGCCTCTTGGATTGTAAATGAAGCTCTGGGTAATGACTCTTGTTTCACGTTCAAGTGTATCTGTTTTATTGGGAAAATAACGAAAGCCTCTGGCACTTTCCGCAATAATGCTCTGGTCAGTGTGTTCTTCGAACAGAACCAACAAGGGGAGAATTGTTATGTCGATGCTCTAGCAACAACTTTCTTTGTTTTAGAAACAAAGAAAATAAATTCGTGGGTCAATCCTGAAAAGGAGGCTGTGAAATTTATTTGATGGGGCCTTTAGTTTTATTTTGTGTTATTTTTATTTTAATGTGTTGAAGGTTTGTTATAATACCAATGTGTACTAAATCTGGACTTCTAAGCTATTATCAATTGCAATAACATTAGAGATGTATATAGCACCCAAAAAAAATATATATTGTATATATACAGCAGCGGATAAAAATTCGGAATATATACCATGATTCTTTTTTCCAAGTCTCATCACTAGTTACAGTTTAGATTTTAGATATAGTCCTATGGTCACACAGTGGCCCACTTGAATGGGTGGCCCATTGTTTCTAGCTTTTTTTTTTTTTTTGTTCTTTTTCTTTTTCCATATTGTTCCCTGCTTTCCAATGCAGTTAATGATTGGAAAATCATTGACTCCGTATACAAAATTAGTAATATCTTTTTTTTTTTTTTTTTTGATAAGGAAAGTAGTAATATCTCTTTGATTTCAATATAAGAAAGAAGGGAAAAAGATCTCTGTCTGGGAGTGTGGCCTCCGCCATCATTCCCATGAGTCTATCTCTCTCCTCCCCATGTGAAAAGACACCTCTGCCACCTTGTTTTAAGGAGGAGAGAGATAGACTCATGGGAGTGCTGGTGTAGGCCACACTCCCGTTCAGAAAACTGCTTCCCAAGAAAGAAATAGTTAAAGAGCAGGAATAGTGAATATCATCTTAAAAAGTTTTCTCTTCTGCTTAATGCGTGCTTTCTTTCTTTCCTAGTTTCTTGGTTGAAGATCTTGCAACTAGTCGACCAGAGGTACCACCAGATATATCCTCATCATTGATAGTTCCACCACGGCTTGACTACGAATCGAATTATGACAGCTTGGTTTTAGACGGAGATCTAGACGATGACAATGATCAGAATTGGATCAGATTTTGATTAGTCAGGTTATTATTGGCAAGTCGTGCAATAATGGAGGCACTTATCTCTACATGAAATCGAACCATAGTGTTGATGTTTCTCCCATGTAACTCGATAGGTACATGTTTCATTTTCATCACCCTCTCGATATAGTGAACATGTTTGAGGAAGGACCTTGGTCAGTAAGAGGAAACCTTCTAGTCTTGGGAAAATGGAATCTAGCAAAGGATTGGCTTTTCGATCCAATGGATATTTTGATTCAGATCCACGCAATTCAACAAGAGTTATTCAGTACTGAAGTGCGATGCAATTAGCAAGGAAGATTGGTGTTGCACACCAAGTGATTCTTTTTCAAGGTTTTCAATTTGGCTCCTGTGTTAAGTTCTTTTTCTATATTGTTTTCAGCAAGTAAAACATGGTTGTGCTAAGGCTTCGTCATGTCCCAATTTTCCAATTTCATGATTGAAACCGACAAACCGAATTAAGTTACCCATTTTTTAACCGAATAAATTATATTCTTTTTTAATGTTATAGATAATGTGGATAATAAATTATATTCCCTTTTAATGTTTGAAAAAAGTTTGGTGGATTATGATCTTGACAAATAAAAGGTTTTATGTTAGTGAAGATGCAAAAAAAATTGGCCCAAACACCTAAAATAAGTCCTAAACTGGATACAAACCGGATCAAAACTGAATAGTGAACTAAATCGACTCGGTTCAGTTCTTGTTTGAAAAATACTCTTGTTCGGTTTCGGTTTTGGTTTTCACATATTGTAACTTGAACTGAATCAAAAACTGAAACCAAACCGATTGAGACCCTTACAGTATCTGACCCATCCTTTACACATTAATATAGAAGATTGTATATATGCTTCAGGTTATGATATGAAGAGAATATGTTTGATGAAACCCATACAATGATTTGAAAGTTTATTGGACAATTACTACGGCTCCGTTTAGTTGCAAGGGGAATTAAAGGGAAGGGAAGTGAAATTTTCATACTTAAAAAAGAAATTTATGTAATCATTACCCCATGTGACAACATCAGTAACTCCAAATCATTCTATATTTGGTTATTAAATTCCACTTTACTTTACATCCAATCCCCTTTAGTTTTAAATGTAAAATAAATATTACGTGTAAAATATATCATTACTAAATATGGTAAAAAATTTAAGCAGTTTATACAATCACATGGGGTAATGATTACAAAAGTTTCTTTTTACGTTTGAAAATTTTCCCTTCCCTTCCCTTCCCTTTCCTTTAATTCCCCTTGCAACCAAACGGGGCCTACAGTAAAATATTGTGCAGAGGAAGAGTTGAGAAAGCAGCCATACTGAAATCCATCCAACAAGCCCAAGCCCAAGATAAATTGAAGTTCCTAATGAGTAATGAGTGGAATCCATCCATGAAGCCCAGGTCCAAGAGAAAATTGAAGTTACGAATCCCATTCCAAGTGTGTTATAAAAGAAAAATAATGGAAGGTCCCAAACTGCTCAAACCAGTCCTGAATCCTGTTCCAAGCGTGTTATAAAAGTAAAAAGGATAAATTACCAATCACCCCCTGATTTTCAATCGAAACTCAGATCACCCCCTGGTTTTTGAAAAAACACAAATCACCCCCTGGTTTAGACCCCAAAATGACAAATTAGTCCCTAAGGTTAGTTTTATGCTGTTAAGTGATGATGTCAGCCAGTTAAATAATTTTAAATCCCTAAACTACCCTTGATCAATGTTGATTTACGATTTTACCTTTGTAACAAAAAACCCCAAATTCATCATCTTCCTTACACCTACAATTCAATCTCAAGCAGAAGTTCACCGGAGAGAAAAAAAAAAGGAGAAGAGCTTTGGGGAAGGAGGAGACTTGAACGAACTTGTGAGCCCTCAACCGATATGCCCAACTACTGTCTAGAAAACAAGAGATTTAAATTAAAGCAAATCAGGGGGTCAAATCCCCTCCAAACCTTAAGGGCGTGTTTGGTTTGGTGAACCAATTGGTGGTTGCATTGATATTGGCGAGGAACCAATTGGTGTTGCACCAATGGATCCATTGTCCGGACAGATTAAATTGTTTGGTTACCCTGAGTCTGTTAGTTGAATCATCTTGAAAAACTGTTTGGTTACCCTGAGTCTGTCAGTTGGATTCTATTTTAATTTATATGAAAAGCTATTTGGTTACCCTGAGTCCTTCTAAATTATACCAAAAAATACTTGTAAAATCATTTTTTCTCTTACCAACCTTAGCATAAAATTAAAATATCTCATTAATATAACTAAAGTTATTATAAAAATATGTCAAATTTCAAAGATGCCATTAAAAATTGGGTTCTTGTGTGGATTAGTGCCATAACTGACTATGCTATAAACATTTGAATAAAAAGGGCCTTGGTGGATTCGAACCACCATCCCCTTGGAACATGCTCATGTTCCAAGTGCTCTACCAATTTGAGCTAAAGACCCATCAAGTAGTATTCAATCAATGGAGACAAAAGGGTATTTCAGCAGCTAAGATGAACTAGGGAAATACATTGTCCAAATGAGTTTTTTCTCAAGCTGAGTAAATTAAACTAGGCCTACAAAGATACTAATACTCAATTAACTTTCTCAAAAGGATTTGGTGCATGGATCCATTGTTATAGCTGTCATAAGGAATTACTAGCAAAAAACACTTTAAGTTCTAAGCTTACAACAGATCGAATTATTTGGCTTTAGGTTCTAAGCACACAACAGATGAATTGAGATAACAATATGATGGGAAAATGATTCAAGTAAATAATGAGCAACACACCCATTTACTTGTTAGAAAATATAAAGAAAAGTATTGACTTGTCCTGCAAATATTAGGTTAAACAATAGTATAATCCATTCACATACTTCCCCTCTGCATACGCCCATTCACATTCACATTGACTAACATAATCAATTCACGTTAACATTCACATTGAGACAAAGAACCACATCTCTAGCATGGATCGAACATCAAGATCTCATCAACCAACCCTTCCTACATCTACCATTCAAGCATTGGAGACAAAGAACCACATCTCTCTCTCTCTCTCGCGCGCTCAATAAGGTCAATCAAATCTATCATACAATTATTTCTTCTTTAGTCTAGTTTCTTTCCCTTTCATAAAGAATTACTATGCCAAAAGCCCAAATGCTTAAACTTTTAGCTAGACATTCGTGGGGGTTAAAGGAGGCATTCAGAATCAGACTCATGAATTCAGTTCCAAATTTCCAACACTCATTTATTTGATGTAGATGTTCTCCTTATCCAAATCTAACCTAATTGATGGAAGGGTAGAAAAGAGATGTGCAAACTGAAACTTACTTCCCAAAATTAGCAGGGAACTTGAAGAAGTCCATCATAATAATTCTACTTATAATAAGCCAGAAATAGTAACCTAACTACCATTATTGGGGGACACAGGAGATTGAGAGGAGAAATCCATCTCATCAGCCACACAATAATGGAGGCAATGTGGCCCACCTTATCTATAATATTGCAGTGCTTGAACAGTGAAACCCAAAGCTGAGAGCCGTCTTCAATTCTGAAAATCCCATCTCATCAGCCACACAAGTATTACAAACGACATTTTTGTTAGTTTTGAATTGGGTTATAAGCTTATGAAATGCATGGATCTGTCCATGCCATTGACTCACCACTTAAATAAGTCATTCCTACCCATTAGTGATGAAGATAAACTGGTTGTTATTTGACCAAGTAGGTGATGATGATGAGTAGTTAGGAAAGATTGGATATAAATTTCAATTACAATTTTTAATTAACACAAGCAAACCTATGGAAATTGAGGATCAAAATGAAGCTACATTCCATGATTTCTAACAAATTTAAAGCAGGGTATAGAAAATCGAAAAGACAGAGCTGCAGTTAATCAACTTTTATTTATATACACAGGCCGTAAAATGTACAAACATTCCCATCCATCTCCCAAAATCTTCAAATTGGAAATTTTTTGAAAGAATATGAGGCTATCGAAAAGACAAAGCTGCAGTTAATCAACTTTTATTTACATACACAGGCCGTAAAATGTACAAACATTCCCATCCATCTCCCAAAATCTTCAAATTGGAAATTTTTTGAAAGAATATGAGGCTATTACGCAGCTGCTTTGCAATTGTAACAACAATAATCCCCACTCAATCACAGAGGATGAACCAAATCGAAACAAAGTCCTTTTTTAATCTAAAGTCTACACTTATACCTTCCCTTACAAATGACAAATAGAACAACATTTTCAAAGTTTAAAATATGCCAACCTAAAAATGGGGTTCCTCAGACTTCCACTGAGAAGAGACATCAGACCCCCATTGTGTCTAGGTTTTCCTGTTCCCGTCGTAACTCGAACGAGAGGGTGCAAATAGGCATTCGACATTTTAGGATTTAGAATAGATTTCAGATAATAAACCCAAAATCAATTTTGTAAAAATCGGGGGAGGGAGGGAGAGGGCGAGAGGGGGTCCTAGGTTTGCAAAATCGCAGGTAAATGGTTTCAGTTGTAAGGGTTGCGAACAGAGAGAGAGAGAGAGAGAGAGAGAGAGAGAGAGAGAGAGAGAGAGAGAGAGAGAGAGAGAGAGAAAGAGATAGCGAGAGAGAGATGAAAGAGATGGGAGAGATGAAAGAAATCACCTTGAAGCTCCTGTGGAGTTGCAGGTCTCCTCTTCCCCACTTGATCGCAAGAAAAAGCCTTTTTCTCAACTTCACACCCTTGAGAAATCATAGGTTGATCGCAAGAAAAAGCCTTCTTCTCCCTTTGCATTCTTCTCCAGTTGCAGGTTCCACGGCCTTCTTCTCCCTTCGCCTTCTTCTTCCTTCGGCAAAACGACCTTCTTCTCCCTTCGGCAACGACGAACAGAGAATCAATGCTTTCGTTCTCCAGCCTTCTTCTCCCTTCGGCTACGACGAACAACAACTGTCACGGCTTTCGTTCTTCAACTCGATAGGTACGAATCAAGATTGGTGTTCAAAATAAGAATAAGAGGGATATTTATACTAGGGTTTATTTTCCTTGAATCAAATATGGGTCCACTTAAAATATAATTCACATTTACATGAAAAAATGTGAATTAAGTAGATTCATGAACCCAGATCAGTTCACCATCATTTTGAACCAAACGATTTTTTTAATTTGGAATCATGAATCTATTAGCAATACCAATTGGTTCACCGAACCAAACACGTCCTAATGGGATGAGCCAATCCTAAAAAAATCTGGGCCAAATCTAATTGGCAGATTTGAAGGAATTAAAGGAACATTAGATCTGGTCCAGAAATAGGACAGGATATCTATTACTCCTCCATCTTCTCTTCTTCTTCACTCTCTTTTGTTTTATGTTTCACCTCGGTCGAATCCTGCAAAGTGGGGTTCGGTCGATCGATTCACAGAGAGGAAGGGAAGATGGTGGGGCTCTGCTAAGGGGAATCGGGAGGGAATGGGGCTGGATTTCAGTGGGTGGTGGGTCGAGATTTGGGTTTCAGCGAGAGATGGAAGAGGGAGAGGGTTTTTGCAGAAATGGAGAACCTTCCGGTATCTCTGCCGCCACCGCCGCCGCCTACAAGAATCTCTGCTGGTGAGCTCTTGAGGACGTTTTGAAATGGGCTCCATTGCATCCCCGGATCACTTTTTTTTTCTGGTAAAAGGAATTACTTTGTCTACAACATTCAATGAAGAAGGGAGGCTTAGGATCTGCCCTTCTTGTTGTAGAAGAAACGGATGAGAATGAAATAGGACATTTTTTATGACTAAAATAGATACCCTGTTTTCTTCCTTGTTTTAGAAACGTTCTTTGGATTTCTTTTTTTTTTTTTTTCCTGAATGTCCAAAAGAACTGCTAAACTCGTTTTTGTATAGATTTCCTTTCTGGGTATTTTGTGACATTGATCAACAACCATTTCTTGTGGGCATTTCATATTTTCAAAAAGCTACTTGATACTCTAAAGGTGTAAAAGGTAGAGGAAGGAAGATCAATCTCAGAGATCCGGGGGTTTGGGTTTCAGAATCATTCATCGAGTTTATAGCTGATCTAGGCCATGAATGTCAATCTGATAAGCATAAGAAGATATTCAGCACCGAAATACTTCCATCGAGTGATCAATTTCACGGCTTCAGTTGGATGAGAAGCAGAAGAGTAATCTGCGGAATGAAATCCCTGGTTGAGTTGCAGGTCATGTGAGGCAGATGATGGATTTTGGGGTTTTTAGATCGAAGGGTATTTTAGGTTAAAGATGAAGGAAGGGTAGTATTGTAAATTTGATTCTAATGTTTCAGTATAAGGGTAAAATAGTCTTTTTACATCAATAACTAACAACAGACTAACACCGTTGCTGTAGAAGGGTAATTTGAGTTTTTTCAAATATCAAGAAGTGATCTGAGTTTCCATTGAAAATCAGGGGGTGATCTGTAATTTATCTAAGTAAAAAATAAAAAATCGAAGGTTCCAAACTACCAAAATCAGTCCCGAATCTCGTTCCGAGAGTGTTATAAAAGTTAAAAAACCGAATCTACCCCTTAACCTAATTGCCTCTTACCTCCTCCTTGTAAGACTCTTCATATATTTCTCCACAGAACTTGTCTCTCAACTCTCAAGGCTCTCTCCCGAGGCACCTCCAACTACTAAGAGCGCGCAGTCCTTCGCATTACCTACTTCTTCTTCTTCTTCTTCCTCTCTCTCTCTCTCTCTCTCTCTCTCTCTCTCTCTGGGCGATTCCCTTGTTTCTTCGAGGTAATAATTGTTACAATCAATGTGTTTACTATTTCCTTAATGGTTGATGATGTCTTTATCTTTTCTTTAACAAAAAATAATGTTAATAGTATCTTGTATCAAATTTAATCTTAAGAAGATTTTTAGTTCTTTTGAAAATATTTAAGAGATGCTAGATTAGAAGCATAATTAACTTTTGTCGATCCATACCAAGGTTAAAAGACCAAATTTGAATCCTGATATTTTTCCTGTTTCATTATTCTTAATTTCATGCATCCATGTCTGTATTTGTGCATGTTTAGAACTGTAAGTTATGTCGAAGGGTATATTCATGTCACATTAAGGGTAGAAAGAAATCAAATTCCTGTCTTGAACATCCTTGGTTAAAGCTTGATGATCTAAGAAATCAACTATTTTCCAAATGAATTTGCTTGCTAAATTGGACAACAGGAATTATCGGAAAATTATCGTCTCCAATTATCTGCCCTTCCATTTCCTCCAATTCCTCTAATAGAGGGCGGCGGGGGGCGGAGGCGGGGGGAGTGGACCCCACCCAAGCGGTGTATTTGGGCACGGGGACAGGGGATCTTTATCGTCTTCATTTGTCTACCCCTCCATTTCCTCCATTTCATCTCATATGGGGGCAGAAATGACCACCCTACCCCTGCCCGAACAGACTGCTCGGGTGGGGTCCACAGACGATAATTTTCCAAGGATAGGGTGATCATTTCCGCCCCCCTATAAGAGGAATTAGAGGAAATGGAGGGGCAGATAATTGGAGACAATAAAGATCCGGGATTATCTCCCTCACTTGATTTATGGTGCCTTCCATGAAGGATAAAATCATGAAAGTGAGTGCTTACACTTGGTGGTGGCCTTTGCCATGTTGTGGGTAAGGGTGTTAAACGATGAATCATTATCACCTCCAATTTGCTACCCGCTCTAATTCCTTACATAGGAGCGGAAATGACAACCCTACCCCCTGCCCCAACACACTATCCAAGGTGGGGTAGGATGGTTATTTCTGCTCCTATGTGAGGAATTGGAGGGAATTGGAGCGGGCAGCGAATTCGAGGTGATAAAAATTCGTTAAACGATTTGGTTTAGTGTAAATGGTTTCAATGGTTTCAGTTTCGACAGTTTCGATTCTAAATGGATTTAAACGGTTCTATATAGCTTTAAAAGTTTTTTTTTTTTTTTTTTTTTTTTTTTTAAATTCAAATGGTTTCTTTCTAGTCTAATTTTATTTTTGAATTAGAGGTAAACTTAACATTGAATTGGTTATTGTTATATGTTTTCTTAAATAATTGTAAGGTTATAATCGTTCATATGTTTTAGTGGGATTTTTTTTTTTTTTTTGTTTTTGTTTCTTTTTAAAACCGTAGTTGTTTATAACTTACTATGTAAATAGTAATCAGTTTTAAACGATTTACCATTGGTTTAAATAGTTCGGTTTAAATCGCTTAACTAAATGGTCACAAATTTGAAACCAAAATAAAATCATTTATTAAACGATTTCACAATTTTGGTTGAAATGGTTTGATTTGGGTTCGACACCCTTAAATGTGGGAGCTATATGTCTCTCTAGTCTCTAGGGGGGCGACCCTGTTGTAGTCAATGTAGTCGACCCTTTTTCCTTGACATGCACTGCCACAAGTCATATTCAATGTTTGAAACAATATCATGCATGTAATAGTCACAAGTGGTTGGCACCATGTGCATATTACAAAAGAATAATTGATGCGCCAATAACTTAAATGACAAATTATCTACCAATACCATTTTTTGGGTTTGAACTAGATTAGGTATATTTACCAAAACTCCATTGTTTTGCATGGTGGTTTTATTCCTCCTTTGGATGTGGATGTTATATATAAGAATTCCTTTCCCACACTTCACTTCAAAGCTCATTGGTTCACAGTTTTTAAGCGTTGTTATGCATATCTCAATCCCATTGCTTTGTGTGCTTGTCTGTTTTTATTTTTAATAGGAAATGAGTTGGTCGTCAAGTGATAATTTTTTTGTGAGCTCAAAGTTAGAGGTCTTCTCGGTAGACCTCTTTTCCGAACCATTAGAATTGACACTAAGTAAAGATGTCATCTACGATGGGCTGAAGGGTGACGATTTCAAGGGGTTCTTGCGTTCTAAGAACTTTCAAGTAAACCGTCAAGAAAAGGCTATTGTACGCATCCAAAAGCGTGACAACTATGGTGAATTCCTAGAATATCAATATGATACGTTTGTGCTAGAAAAGGTGGTACCGTTGGGCCCTTTTGGTTTTGCTGAGGTCGTCCTCGTTCATCAAACAAAATCTGTCTTGGTTACAGATAGATGCACCCATAAATTATATTTCCTTTCAATGTTTGAAAAAAGTGTGGCGGATTATGACCTAACCAATAAAAGGTTTTATGTTAGTGAAGATGTAAAAAAAAATTGGCCCAAACACCTAAAATAAGGCCTAAATTGAATAAAAACTGGATCAAAACTGACTAGTGAACCAAACCAACTCGGTTCAGTTCTTGTTTGAAAAATACTCTTATTCGGTTTCAGTTTTGGTTTTCACATATTGTAATTTGAACTGAATCGAACCGATTGACACCCTTACTGACCCATCCTTTACACATTGATATAGAAGATTGTATATATGCTTCAGGTTATGATATGAAGAGTATAGGCTTGATAAATAAATTATATTAGTGTAGATCAGGTACTGCACACAAGATATTATTAAAGCATGTCGGTGAAATAGCAGGTCTACACAAGTTTCTTTCTTATACTTAATGGGTTTCTGCCAGTTGGGGCCCATGCTTGATTGAAACCCATACAATGTTTATTGGATAATTAGTACAGTAAACTCTTATGCAGAGGAAGCGTTGCGAAAATAGCCAAACTGAAATCCATCCGAGAAGCCCAAGCCCAAGATAAATTGAAGTTCCTAATGACCAGAATCCATCCATCAAGCCCAGGTCCAGGAGAAATTGAGGTTCCGAATCCCATTCCAAGTGTGTTATAAAAGAAAAGAAAAAAAAAAAAAGGGAAGGTTACAAAACTGCTCAAACCAGTCCCGAATCCCGTTCCATGCGTGTTATAAAAGTTAAAAAAACAAAGGTTCCAAACTGCTAAAATCACTCCCGAATCTCGTTCCAAGCGTGTTATAAAAGTCAATTCTGGTTTTAAATTGACTTTAAAGAACATTTTTTATGTACCGTCCTTTAGGCGGAATTTAATTTCGATTTCAGTTTTGGACATTAGTGGTTTTTATTTTGAAATAAAGAATACTATGATTAATTTATTTTTTAATTCAACTAAAGTTGGTTCCTGCTTTATGTCCAACGGATTGTACAGATTGTGTTTGTCTCCAACTGATATCTACGTCTACTGTAATGTTGAAAGCGTTGTTTCTAAAAAACCCTTACCTAAAGAACGGTCTTTCACATTGTGGCATAAAAGGCTAGGTCATATTTCTAAGGCAAGAGTGGAAAGGCTGATAAAGTCGACATCCTGCGTACTCTCGAAAGTGATCTAGAAACTTGTGTAGCTGTTGTAAGGAAAGATGACCAAAATAAAGAAAAAAACTGCGTCCGTAGTTCCGACTGTTAGAGGTCATTCACACCGACATCGATGGTCCCTATTCAGCCACATTGTGTAAAAATTTTTACTTCATCACTTTTACAGACGACTATTCCTGATATGGATACCTGTACTTAATTAAAGAAAAGTCTGAATCTCTTGACAAGTTCAAGATTTTTAGGACTGAAGTTGAGAAACAGTTAGGAAAAGTTATTAAAATTGTTAGATCTAATCGTGGGGGTGAGTATTATGGCAGACATGGCGATGCTGGACAGCTTAAGGGCTCGTTTGTCAAATACCTTGAGGACTCTGGAATAGTTAGTCAGTTTACTATGCCAGGAAGTCCTGAACAAAATGGGGTCGCCGAAAGGCGAACTGCACCTTATGGACATGGTGAGGAGTATGGTTAGTAGGACAAATTTACCTAAGTTCTTATGGGGTGAAGCCTTGAAAACGCTCTTTATATCCTTAATCAGAGTATACCTACTAAAGCCGCTCCTCTTACACCTTTTGAGTTGTGGACCGCCGTAAACCCAGTTTAAACCATCTTAGAGTTTGGGGCGCCATGCGTAAGTGAAGTTGTATAATTCGACTTTAAACAAGTTGGATCCCAAGACTACTCGTTGCTACTTTGTCAGCTACCCAGATCATTCGAAGGGATATAAATTTTATAATCCCTGCAGAGGTACTAGGATTGTGGAGTCACAGACAGTGAAGTTTCTGGAATTTGATGTGCCTGAAAAGAATGACTGTTCTTAGACTGTTCAAGATAGTCACATGGTTGGTACATCGGTACCTATTCTTCTACCTATTCGGATCGATGTGGGGCATCTTGTGCCATTGGTTACACTCTTGGAGTTTAGGAGCCGATATTGATACCGCCCCCGCATTCATGTAGCACCCGATGAGATTCCTCTTACTCGGGGATGCGGTTGAGGATCCTATCATTGATGCAGTTCCACTAAGATTCCTCGATTCGTGTTGAGGCAAGAGTGGCACCATTACGGAGATCCACCAGGGAGAGAAGGTCAGCTATATCACCTATCTATGAGGTCTATCCTGGGAGAACATGACTATGACATTGGTTGTGTGGTCGATCCGATTACTTATTCAGCACTGCTTTCTAGTCCTCGTGATTTGTGGATAGATGCGATGAGAGATGAAATGCAATCAATGAAACATAATGATGTTTGGGAGCTTGTTGATTTACCTAAAGGTTGTAAGCCCATTGGTTGCAAATGGGTGTATAAAACCAAAAGAGATTCCAAAGAAAAAGTTGAGGGGTTTAAAGCCATACTGGTAGCCAAGGGATTCACTCAGAGAGAGGGAGTAGACTACAATGGGACCTTTTCTCCAGTCTTCTCGAAGGATTCTTTCAGGGTGATCATGGCATTGGTAGCTCATTTTGATATGGAGTTGCATCAGATGGATGTTAAAACAGCTTTTCTCAATGGCAATCTTGATGAGGAAGTCTATATGGTTCAGCACTTGAGGGTTTACTGATTGATGATTGAGATCATCTTGTGTGTAGACTCAAGAAGTCTATCTACGGTCTCAAACAAGCTTCTAGGCGGTGGTATCCGAAATTTGTGATGTTGTGACTTCGTTTGGTTTTATGGAAAACAAAGTGGATCGGTGTATATATCACAAGGTCGGTGGGAGCAAATTGTTTTCTCATTCGTATGTGGATGACATCCTACTTGTGCAAGTGACCTAGAGATGTTGCATAATACAAAGCAACTTTTATCTAGGGAATTTGAAATGAAGGACCTTGGTGAGGCCTCTTTTGTTCTTGGGATTGAGATCCATAGGGATCGTTCTCGCCGTTTATTAAGTCTTTCTCAGAGGGCTTATGTTGATCGTGTTCTAGAGAGGTTCAGTATGCTGGATTGCAAACTTGAGAATGTTCCTATTCTCGAGGATGACAAATCGAGTTCGACACGAGTGCTGAAAAATGAAGCCGAGAGGGATGAAATGAAGAAGGTGCCTTATGCTAGCGTATTTGGTAGTATCATGCATGCTCAGTTGTGCCAGGCCGGATATTGCTTTTGTGATCGGACTTCTTGGCGGTATCGCCGATCCTGGTCTTAGCCACTCGGTTCTTGCAAGAAAGTATTGAGGTACTTGAAGGGGACAAGAAATTATATCGACTTACTGAACACGTTCTGAACTCAAGCTAGTGGGGTATACTGACTCGACTTTCGGTCGTCGGAGGATGACATGAAATCCGCATCGTTATGTTTTCTTGATGGCGGAGGGGCGATGATCATGGAAGAGTAAAAAGCGGACATTGGTGACCACTTCGACTATGCGCAGTGCGAGTTGTAGCATGCTATGGGACCGCTATTCAGGCTATTTGGCTCGAAATCTCATAAAGGAGTTGACTATTGTAGATTATGTGGATAGACCCATCCAGATATACTGTGATAACAGCTCTGTTGTGTTGGTTATAAACAACAATAAAGGACTTAGAGGGTCTATACACATGGAGGTCAAGTATTTGACCATAAAGGAGAGAGTAAAGAAAGGTGACATTACAGTGGAGCATATTAGTACAGATGATATGGTTGCAGATCCCCTAACCAAAGGTCTTCGCCCTTGTGTTTTTGAGAGACATGTCATGAGCATGGGCTTAGTTGCATCATGGGATGTGGTTAGTTAATGGGAGTTTGTTTTATTTTGCTTCATTGTAATTTAAAGTTTCTTTTCAATTGTATTTTTACCTTATGATAAACTTTGATTTATATATATATCGTGTCATTGCATGCGTTTCTTTTAAACACATGAGTGTTTTATTTATTGACATGATGCATATATTTCGATTTTAAAGTCTTAAGGAATGTGTTAACCTTAAGCAAAGTGGGCATTAAGTTGTTAGCCTAAAGGTATGTCTTGTAACACATAAAGTATAACTCGAGTTATTTCGATGAGACATACAGATCTTCGTAGAATCACAAAGTTTATTCTCTAGTGAGTCTGTGCCACTTAAAGAAGAGAAATTTTGGATTGATAAACGGATAATACATAAGAAATCACTACGTGAGTATTATCTCGTTGCCACACTTGCATCCATGTTAGTAGAGTTGAGGGCCTCGTGACCATGGAAGGCTACAGGTCGCTTGATCATAGATGCGATCACGCCATGATTCGGTGTCTAAAACTCTATGGGATAGGATTGACTTTCAAATATGACCTCTAGACCAATTTATTTAAAAATTGTGCACATAAAGTTTTCTTAAAGAGTTGTTAGCCTGTGATTTGTTTTGGTCAAAATCTGTTTTTAAATCCTTTTAAAACTAAGGAATTTAATGTAAGTCCAAGTGGGAGAATGTTAGAATTTTAGTTCTAATAAAATTCTATATGGACATAATTAAATCCCTAAACCATGCTAATTAGGGTTTTGGTCTAATAAAGTAGGGTCATTAAGTTATATTAGAAGTCTAATGTGGATCAAGGCTTAGTGTGGGCGGATAGATTCCTATTGGGATTTGTGATGAGTTAGACTTATAGGATTACTATATAAGGAGAGCTAGGTCCCCTCTATCCATCACAACTTATTATCTCCTCTCTGCTATTGAAGAGTGCATTCTTGAAAGAGAGGGAGACATTCAGGTGTTCGTCGCCCTTGCGCATTCGGTATTCTCATCGGCCGATTGCATTTTTGGGAATAGAGGGGAAGCACTTAGATCTTTGTTCTTTATTTTCCATTCACGCAATCATCATCACTATGGATGCGAAACAAGGTTGGTGGTTCTATCCCTATTTTCTATTATTTATTTGATTGTGTTCTTGAACGCCATGGAGATCCCCGGCTTTTGGGATTTTGTCCTAGAAGTATCACCTTATCAGGGAGATTATCCCACAAGACAGATGAGTATCTCCAAAGTAGACACTACTGAAAATGTGTCAGATGCTATGACAAAGGGTTTGTCTCTTGGAGTGTTTGAAAACACAAGGACGACATGGGTTTAAAATGTATGGGAAATTGGCTTTAATGTACAAGTGGGAGATTATTGAATTTATGTGTCCATCAAACCCAGTTCAGTCCGGTTCAATCCAATTTCACTTTGTATTGAACCTTTATACATTTTGGTTTAATATCATCACATGCAATATGAACTTTTTGAGCATTATGTGTCGGTAAGTATTACTTAAAATGGTAGTCACGACTAGGGTTTGGGCTGGGCACCCTTATCATATAGTCATATCATTGGGTATGCCTAGACATGTGACGTTAGGGTACGAATGCAAGTACTCACATGATTGATGTGTGTATTGGAGAAGAATCTACTTTGTTGATTCCCTTATGTATTAATTCAAGATGTAGGAAGGGATAAATATGTGTCACCGAGGCCCTGTATCTGAGGGGACCCTATCATTGTACTGTGTGACCGCATTCTTTGGTTTATCAATGACTGAGGCTCAAGTGAGTCAAGCCGATGTTCTGAGAATGCGCGAACACTTTGTGAGTGAAGTAGTTACTCAACATGGCTACCACTGCCCGATTGAGGAGCACCGAGAATGAAGTTGTCTGTGTATGGTCGGATCGGAATCTAGATCCAGTGTCATTTTGGAAATGATTTTTGCAAAGCCTATTTTAAATAAAATAATAGATTATATACAGTTATTTGATTAAAGTGCTTTATCAAATTTTACGGGTCCCGATCAATTACACAGACACACTTATATGGACATGTATTATGGAATGGGGTTTGGCAGTATAAGTGTACATGCCCTAGATTCCATAATGATGGTGTTGATTAATGGGGGGGGGTTTGTATATCATGTAGAGAGTTATTTAGAATTTATTAAAATAATTGGTTCTTTATTTAATTAATGGATATGGTGCTAATTGTAATTGTCCATAAATTAAAACAATTAATTAATTATATCATTTCCTATTAGATTTTGCTTCTTCACCAATTAGAAGCACTTTGAGTTTAAACATGAAAGCCAACAAGGAGACAGAGAGTCTGACTCTCACTGCGACTTTTTCCCATCTAGGGTTTTGGAAATCCTAGTAATATATTATAACCAAAAACGCAGGAGGAGGCAGTGCTCCAAGTTTTTGGCTGCCCCCCCACTTGGATGATTTTTGGTTTCCTCTCTCTCTCTCTTGTGATCTCTTCTTCTCCTTCTTCTTATTCTCTACTTTGTTTGAGAGTTAGGGTTTTTGAAAACCCAGATTTATGCTTGAAGAACTGAAGAGCATCTAGGATTGGCTTGAAGGGACCTTGGTTGCACCATTGGAGGTTCAGATCTGTTTGCTTGGAGTGCTCATCGAAGGAAGAACCATTGTCTATTGGAGGACCAACACTTGAGGCTCATCAGGTTAGCAATTCTATGTTAGTTCTTGTTGATTTAATTGTATTGATTATTCATGGGATGTGAAAGTGACCTGAATCGATTGTTTTTCGCTACGCATTCGGGTCTGGGATGGATCCCTCTATCCATGAGATGCAATAGGTATGATTTTTCTCTATGACATGGATCCCATTAAATTTATGGGACGTCAAAGAGATGGACTGGGCATTGGTTTGTCATACCAAACCCTAATAGGGTTCCAGCAGGGTACCTTGGGCGACCATGGAAAACCTTAAATTGAAAAAAGGATGCCCAAGCCAGATTAGGGTGCCCTAGAGCAACCCTAGGGTTCCCTAGGGACAACCCTGGAGTTCCCTAAAGCAAGGAACTCAAACTTATATTATTATTGGTTTCCCAAGGTGAATGATCCCATGGACCGTAGCATCGACCTACAATTCTCCCTCTCACATTTTTCACATGTGCACTTGATTTTTGTCACATGTGATATGGATCTTGGAAAAGAGTTGCAAGAATTATTTAGAATCCATTGTCTATGGTAATTCAATATTTTATGTAATCTTACCTTGTAAGTCCAGTGGGCTCTCTCACTCTATATAATCTCTATATACTCTCCAATTGGAGAATCAAATATTTTGAGGGATTTTACAACACTTAACATGGTATCTAGAGCTAAGTAACCCCAATGAGAATTTTTTTTCTAGGCATTCTTCTCTCTTCTCTCATGGAGAATGACTCAGCAACCTCCACTATGGGTCTCCCTCAAGCAATCCCACTAGTTCCTTCTTCTTCTTCTTCTCCTTTCCCAAATTCCCACCACTATATATCCATTAAAATAACCTCCAAGAATTATTTATTTTGGCAAAATCAAGTTGAGCCATTCCTCGGTGGGCAGAACTTGTTATGTCATCTTGATGACTCTACCCCATGCCCTCATGATCCTGTTGACAGTGCTCACTGGCATCACCAAGACTCAATGATACGAAGTTTGCTTATGGCTTCCCTATCTGAAGAAGTTTTTCCACATTGTCCATTGCTTTCTCTTCTCCTTCTGAAAGTAGGATAATGTCCTTGACCATGGCTTTACAGGACTTGACTTAAAAACCCGATGAACCTGTTTCTGATTTTTTTAAATTGTGCTAAAACTGTTGCTGCTGAACTCAATGCCACTGGTCATGTTCCTCGCCCAAGTGCCTTTAATCTTCATATTTTCTATGGTTTAAAATTTGATTTTCGCGACATGGTCTCATCGCTTCTTACTCGGACTGATCCGATTACTTATTATGATCTCCATGCAATACTACTTAGTCATGAGTTTCTTCATGGTTCATCCATGACGAAGCTTGCCATCACAGAAGCTACTACTCCAGCCGGCTCTCCTAATGCCAACACAACTCAATGCACGGGCAAGTCTCCTGATTCTAACTCTCACCCCTCTCAACATGGGGGTCATGGTGGTCGTTGGGGTCGTGGTCATGGTGGTCGCGGTCGTGGTGATCCTTTCTACTGGGCGGTTCCGGTATTCTATCTGTCACCGCACAAATCGTTCCACAGATCATTGCTACTTTCGCCACCAAAATGGTAATCCTAACACCCCGCCTCTTCCTTACGACCCAAATAACCCACCATCCACAGTTCACTATACCTATCCCTTTTACCCTTCTTCATCTTATAGCGGCCCCAACCCACCCTTACCCCACACCACACCCATCCAGTGCCTTGCCATGGGATCCTAACATGGGGGCATCTCATCATGTAACCCCAGACATCCAATCCCTTTCTCAGTTTGATGACTTCACTAGACCGGATCAATTACACGTTGGCAATGGTAAGGGCTTACCCATCTCTTACATTGGTTATTCTTCTTGTCCTTCTCTTTCTAAATCTTATATTAATTTGAATAATGTTCTTCATGTTCCTTCTATTTCTAAATTACTAATTTTAGTTCAAAAATTTTCTCGTGATAATAATGCATACGTTGAGTTTCACCCATCTCACTTGTGATGGATCAGGTCACCAAGTCCACTCTGCTGTCGAGACTGAGAAAGTTAGCCTTTAAGAACTCATTCCTCTTAGTCCACCATCTGCTCTTTCTGCAGTTCGTTGCTCTGTTGACATCTGGCATCATCGTTTATGACACCTGCATAAGCGATTACTCCGCCAAATGTTTAATTTAAATAATTTACCTTATTTTTCTTTCCGCCTTAGTAATGTTTGTACGTCTTGTCAGTTAAGCTAAGCCAGTAGAATTTCTTTACCGGTTATGGACAGTCGTAGTTTATTTCCTTTGGATTTGATTTATAGCGATGTGTGGGGTCCCTCCCCTACTCCCTCTTTATCTGGTCATAGATTTTATGTTATTTTTGTGGATGATAACACTAAGTTTATATGGTTAATTTTATCCTCTGGGGCACAAATCTGAGGTTTTCTCAAATTTTCAACAATTTCAGGCCTTAGTTAAGCGCCATTTTGATAGAAAGATTAAAGCCATTCAAACAGATTGGGGTGGGAGTTTCGTACTCTCCCTACATATTTTGCAAAAAATGGCATCTCTCACAGGGTTAGGGTGGGAGTTTCAAACTCTCCCTACATATTTTGCAAAAATTGGCATCTCTCACAG
Source organism: Telopea speciosissima (assembly GCF_018873765.1). Classification (NCBI taxonomy): domain Eukaryota; kingdom Viridiplantae; phylum Streptophyta; class Magnoliopsida; order Proteales; family Proteaceae; genus Telopea; species Telopea speciosissima. The sequence goes on from NC_057925.1 coordinate 40,777,513, forward strand.
GGTTTCAGCTCCTCACACCCATGAGTAAAAAGGGGCGGTCGACAATGGTCCTTCAATGATATCTTCTCTATCGCAACGATTATCAGGTGAATTCTCAATTAAGGATCTTGGGGAACTTCAGTTTTTCCATGGCGTTCAAGCTACTCCTCACTCCCGCTCCATCTGTCACAATCGCGATATATTTTAGATTTATTGTGTTGCACTGGTGTGATTGACTGCAAGCCAGTAAGTACCCCCATGGCTACCACTCAAAAGGCATCGGATGAAGGGGTTGCTCCTCTTTCCAACCCCACTGAGTACAAGTCTGTTGTTGGTGCTCTGCAATGTCACTCTAACTAGACCAGATGTTGTATTTATTTTTAATCGTGCCTGCCAATTTATGCATGCCCCAACCTCTGAATATTGGCAAATGGTGAAGTGTATACTATGCTATTTCAAGAATACTTGTTCCCACAGATTACTCATTTAATGTTCTCCTTCCCGATCCTTGCAAGCATTTTTTAGGCGGATGGGAAAGGTGATGGTTGTGATCGTAAATCTATAGGTGGCTTTGCCAAAACTGTGGTTCGTTTTTAAACTGAAGTTGAGTACAAGGCCTTAGTTGATGCCTCGGCTGAATTGATTTGGCTTGAATCCTTGTTTGGTGAACTCGGCTACCCTCTATCTAGTGCCCCAATTTTATGGTGTGATAACATTGGGGCGACTTATCTCTCGGATAATCCTGTATTCCATGCCCACACAAAACACATTGAGATAGACTTTCACTTTCTTCATGATCATGTGGTACAGAAACTACTTCATGTTTAGTTTATTTCAATAAAGGTCCAACTGCCTCATAATCTCACAAAGGCACATGGTATTGCTCGTTTTCAATTTTTGAGGGACAAGCTGAAGATTCAGTTACCCGATTCTCTACCTTGAGGGGGTGCATTGAGTGATATTTTCCCTCTCACATTTTTCGCATGTGCAATTGATTTTTGTCACATGTGATATGGATCTTGGACAAGAGTTGCAAGAATTATTTGGAATCCATTGTATATGGTAATTCAATATTTTATGTAACCATACCTTGTAAAGTCCAGTGAGCTCTCCCACTCTATGTAATCTCTATATATTCTCCAATTGGAGAGTCAAATATTTTGAGGAAATTTACAACACTTAACAATCAAAGACCGAAATTCGTAGAGCAACAAGAAACAACCCACCTACTCAAACACAGTAAGAACCAAATGCAGGTACTGGTAGAGAAAACAAATGGGAAAGAATTACATGAGATTCGAATTCCAACTTAAAATCAACACAAAAATCAAATTCGAATGGAAACAGACACAGAAACAGAAGACAAACTTGATAACGATGCACACTTTCGTATAGAGAAACTCAAATTCAACCGAAAGACTTCACCAAAAAGTCATCAAAAACCATATTAGAAACCAAAAAAAAAAAAAAAAAAAAACCTAAATATAAATCTTAGAAGTGGGTCCCAGAATTCAATGAGACAAACCTCCAACAATCGATAGGATTAGGAAGACACATCAGATAGAATAGATGATGAAATTTGTCAATTGGAGATTCCAATCGAGAGGTTCCTATTGGAGGATTTTTTTTTAGTCCTCTTCATCTTGATTCTATCAAATCAGTTCTTTTTGTAGGTTTTTTGGAATTTTAGGCGTTGAGGGGTTAAGTTGGAAACGCCTTGACTCAGCTTCCATTTGATGCAGTATATAGAATCAGTTCTGGAACCGGAAGCGCCTTGACTCAGCTTCTTTTAATCACCATGAGCTGGTGTAGGGGCCACGCAGTTTGTTAATGATCCCGTTCCGGCTGCAATTGTGAATAGTTTTAAAGGGAAGTCACATGTTTTTGTTTTTAAGTACTTGGAAATAACAAGTTTCGGGGCCACCAAACATATACATAGAAATGGGACGACATAAAAATGCCAACTTTCATATATTCAAAGGATCATTAGTTATATACAAGTATATCCCACCTCAAAGATTACAAATAAGATTTATGATAAAAAAAATTTAGAGAGATGGATGGGGAAAGGGAATGTTGTTGGGTATTTTGTCCACCAAATGCAAAATAAATTTTTTATTTTAATTAATTCACATTTATATTCTTATGAGATATTTTGTGTCTAGAGGTATGATCTCTAAGTATTTACAACTAGGTATGAGGTTGGGTTCTCTGTTGGCATGGTTTCAAATCCGAATGGAAACCTTTACCAAAAAAAATAATCCAAATGGAAACAAAAACAGAAGATAAACTTAATAACGACACCAACTTTTTTATAGAGGAACTAAAATTCAATCAGAATAGGAAACTTTACTTAACTGAAAAGTCATCAAAAACCATATTATAAACCAATACAAAAAAAAAAAAATTAAAGGGTAATTTTTAGCGTCACCCTCTGAGTTATCCCGTTATTTTAATGTAACCCCACCAAGTACACAAATCTGAAATCTGACCAAAAAGCTAACAGGGTTAACACTATGAAATGCAATTAGTGGGGTTGCATTTCATAGTGCGTGCGTTGGATAACTTAGGGAGCGGCGCTGATAATTTTCCAAAATTAAACTTGAATATAAATCTTAGCAATTGTAAGATAAGAACATAATACCTTTCGAATGTTTGCGACGTGAATATATATCTGTAGATTTTTGGGAATTTTGAAAATTTGAGATTTTGAGACGACTATATACAAGAAAACAATTCAAAATTTATGCAATCGTAGTATGTACGCGACTAGGCGCGATCTCTTGTCGTGGTCTGGTTTTCTTTCTTACTTTGGTAAGTGATAGAGTATATGATAAGGAGGGAGCACAATGACCATCCCACCCCTACCTGAACACTCTGCCTAGGTGGGGTCCACCCCTCCTCTTATTACAGGTACTAGGGAATTGGACTGGTTAGAGAATTGCAAGTGATAATTTTCCATACATGAATGTCTCGCTTACCATAAAAACTTATTTTTTTAGGCAATGATGCATGTGTCCCCCGAATTTAATTGTTGCACGGCTTGCGCCTTGGCAGGCAAGGAAACCTACTACATTAAGTGGGTCCAAGAATTCAATCGGACAAACCTCCACCATTCGATAGGATTAGGCAGACACATGAGATAGATTGGATAATGAAAACCGTCGGTAGGAGATTCCAATCCAGAAGTTCTTATTAGAGGACTTTTTTAGTCTTCTTCAGCTTGATTTTATCACATCAGTCTTTGCTTTTGTTTTTGTTTTTTTTTTTTTTTGGTTCTTTGGTATTTTAGCTCTTGAGGGGTTAAATTGGAAACGGCTTGACAGCTTCCATTTGACGCAGATTACGGAATCAGTTCCAGAAACGGACAGGTCAAGTTGACCTTTGTATCGATTATCTGTTTATTACCAAGTTTATCCGTGTTTTTTACCATGATATATAGGTTGGTTAGTTTCCGTTTTCCACGGATCCGGTTGAAGGAGAAGGAGAAGGAGAAGGAGAAGGAGGGGGTCTGACTTTCTGAGGCAGAGAGCATCCGTATCAATGGATTCAAGCTATCCTCTTAGGGTGGTAGTGGTGGAGGTTTGTCCGATTGAATCAATAAGGATATATCGATTGAATCCGTTGTTACGGAGGCCGTCTTCCTTGGAGAATTGAAGGAACTGCAGAAGCTCCACCGGGCCAGCAACCGATCGGTCGGTATGGAATTCAGTACTTCTTTGTCGCCCATACACTAATTATTTTAACCATGTGTGTGTAGGGATAGTAGGTTGATCTTCGATCCACTGGGGAGTAGGCTGCACCTACTGTGAATTGCCATCAATCTTTCCAGGGATGCACCACAAAGAGGAGGGGAAGGCAGCATGGATGAGATCTTAAGTACCAGATATATGTCTTATCTTCCTGGAAACAATCTCTTTGCAAAAGCAGTGGTAAGGCTGCGTACATTATGACTCTCCCCGACCCAAGAATGGCAGGAGCCTTGTGCAGTTGGTATGCACTTTTTTTTTTTTAACCTAATATGTCTTTGTCTTTATTTAATAATTTGGAATTGATCCAACGATTTAATATAGGAGGGTTTTAGGGATTAATTTTAGAGGAAAGAAAGTTTGATGAGAGAGAGAGAGAGACAGAGGACAGTAAGTGGGAGAGTTTTTTCTTCTTCAGCTGAGAAATAGAATCCACTTCAGTTCAATTCCTATTGCTGTATAGCCATGAGGTCTTAATACTTTCTTCCAATATGCCTAAAGTACTGTGTAAAGCTTTACTGATGTATTGCAGATTTGAAATTAGGACGCTGGTGTCTTTTACTAATTGACTGACATTTACTAATTAGCATCCATATATGTACTTTATTTTGTTTTAATTTGATGATTGATTTTTTCTTTTAGCATGGATATACTTCATTTTAGTTATGATGTTGCTTATTTCAATCTGTATATTCATTCTATATTTTTTGGGCCAAATTTAATTTTATTATGTGATCTACATGAGTTGTTGATAGTTGATACCTCCTTTACCCTATGTTCTTGGACAAAATAAGATTATTTTGCCAATACACACATGTCTATCTCAAACCTACATGTGACAGTAATACATGTGGAAATCGACAAAATAAGATTATTTGCCAATACACACATCAACATGTGCATACTCGCATTCGTACCCCAACATAAAACATGTTTAGGCATACCTAATGCGCCAACCACATGATAAGGACTGCTCAACCCAAACCCTAGTCGTGCCTACCAATTTAAAGTAATAGTTATGGACATACATTACTCAAAAAGTTTATATTGCATGTGATCATATTAAACAAAAATGTATGAAATATTTAATACATAATAAGTCAGGTCAAACCGAATTGAACCAGGTTTAATGGATACACATATCCAACAATTACTTGCTTCATCCGTAGTCCTCAAAAGATACACTTTAGTATATCTTAAATAATCCTCAATAAAGATAACAAAGTACCTCTTACCACCTCTTGATTCATGTGACTTGAACTCACCTAAGTCACTATGGACTAACTCTAAGAATTCACTTTTCCTTTGAACGGACATGTGAGGCTTCTTAGTAAATTTAGCCTCTACATAGCGATTTGAAATCTTGAAGAAGGTTACATGTCTCCTTCAATTAACCCATGTTTACATTGAAGTTTAATGTAGGGAGCATTGCAATGTCCGAATCTACCATGCCAAACATTATAACAGTCAATAATATAAATAGAAGTACATGCTTTATTATCAACTATAACATGGTCAACATTCAGTACAAACAACCCATCAAAATTATAACCCTTTCTGACATACGCAGTATTCTTGGTTACAACAGCCTTATCCGCTTCAAAGGACAAACGAAATCCTACCTTGTTCAAAAGAGCACCGGAAATGAAATTCCGCCTTATATCGAAAACATGGAGCACATCTTTTAAGAATAGCATTTTTCCTGAAGACAACTTCAGTTTCACTATCCCTTTTCCAATCACTGGAGAAGTAAGTGAATTTCCCATGAACACTTGTTACCCATGATCAACTATTGAATAGTCGGTAAATGCATTTCAGCCCCCCCCACACATGCTTAGCCACAGCTGTATCTAGGATCCAATCCTTAGGTTTCTCAACCAAATTCACTTTACTCACCATGGCCACATAGATGTCTGCTTCTGTCAATTGACATTAGCCTTGTTTTCTTTCTTCTTTCGACTTCGGCAGTCCTTCTTATAATACCCAATTTTGCCTCATATGAAACAAGACCCTTTCTTCTTCTTGAAAAAAGTATCTTTTTTAGCTTTCAAAAATTTCTTTGACTTGTCCTAGTTCTCTGTTTCAACCAAATTGGCTTTAGATTTAAACTGTTTAGCCTTCTCCATTTTGTCCTTCTCTCGGTTCTTTTCATGAACCTTAATCCAAACAATAACTTTGTTCAGCAATAAGTCCTTCCTTTTATACTTTATGCTTAACTTGAAGTCAACCCATGTAGAAGGCAACTTCTCAAGGAAGGCACCAGCAATGAAGCCATCAGGGATGACCATTCCCTCTTTGGTAAGCTTTCCAACCACAATCTGATACTTCTTGCTACCAACAACTTCAAAAGAATACTTCTTCTCAAGTGCAGTTCAAATTAGATTTTCATATTCCTAAGGGGTAGACGCGTTGTACAAATCATTTGACAAAGAATTCATAATAAGGTTTCTGCATTGGTAATCTGCCTTAACCCATGCATCTCTATGGGCTTTCAGAATAGCATCATCGGTTTCAGCGGGTAAGGTAGAGGTCAAAGCAAATGAAACAGAGAAATGACCAAGTGCAAACATGATCTGTTGCTTCCATTTCTTATAGTTAGAACCATCAAATGGTTCTATCTTATCAAAGTCCAATACTATCTAAAGGTTCTCCATATGAGGAAGTATGTCACCAACAGTAGACATAAACTATATAGGCTCTCAAACAGTCATCAGAAATACTGTCTTTAGATTGTAGAAAATGGATGAGGGAAAACTATTTAAGAAAACTTGTCTCTTGTTAATGATTCTGCAATGGAGAAACGACGTATCCAAGATGATAACAGTGGCTAAGACGTATCTGTTGACATTGTCCTAAAGACAGTATTTGCCCCCTACAATGCGACCGGGTATAAATGCAAACACTGGCTTCAAGATATAATAGTCGATAGCTTCCTGCATCCAAGTCACGCTAGTCTAATGCGCCCATTGACTACTTCGGGATTGGGTTTCAGACCAACAATATACAATGCAGACGGTACAAAAAACCTTTTGAGAAAAGGAGAAGAAAAGAGTATAGGGGAAAGAGAGAGAGAGTGTGTGAGAGATAGAGAGAAAAGCCACAAAAATGGAATGCTTTGGGCTCTGCATTTCACCTCTACTTATAGTGGCGGATGCATCCCTTCAAGACACTCCATGTAATAGTTGTGTCCATTGGCTTGAGTGGATAGGATTAAAAGATTCCAATCCAAGCACTTATATATGTAATTGTCTCTTGATGGTAACCCATGGAGTAGGTGTGTCTCTTGGTTCAATGGATTGGATTAAATGATTCCAATCCAAGTTCTATGAATGTACCCATACAAATAGATATGTTTCTTTAAGGATACATGCCCCTTAGCCAAAAAACCATGTCAACTTTGAACCAAAGAATGACCCAACACTGGGGCAACTTTGAACCAAAATTAAATAAACCACATCATATTACCACAACTTGGCTCGGGGCGATCGTACTACCATAACTCAACTTGTCGCATGCGCACATATGACTCTATCAATTCTCTTCCACTTCCAATGCATTCCTAAATACTCAAGAAAACAAAATACTTGATTTTTATGAAACTATATATTAAATAATTTTAATTCAATAGAAAATATAGAAGTATTAGCTCAAATTGATCTTAAGAGAAAAAGAGAGCTCTCAAAAGGCGCAATCTCTCTCTCTTTCACTCCAAATGTTGGGTCGCCATCGTCGAGGAAAGATTCCTCTATATTATTCCTCTATATTGGATATTGGAATAATTGTCATCGATCTCTAGCAGATTCCTCAGGCATCATTTCGTTAACAAATGGGGCAATATTCGGCCTGGTTATAGGTCTTCATCTATTTGGCCAGGGGTGAAAAGGATGTGGAATTTTGTGGTTGAGAATGAAAGGCGGATTTTAGGGAATGGTAAAAAGATAAATTTTTGGAAAGACAGATGGTTGGGTCCGAAGGCCATTCATGAAATTACAGGGTCGGATGAAAACAACTTTAAAAAGGATTGTGCTAAAGTGATAGACTTCATTGCAAATGGGTGCTAGCGACTTCCTTTGGTTTCTTCCACTGCTTTGTCTGAGTGCTTCCAAAAAATTAGAAATACTTTGATCCCCTCTTCCAATGCGGAGGACTAGGTGTGTTGGTGTTTATCTATTGAAGGAGATTTCTCTGTGGCGTCGGCTGGGGAAGGTATTAGAAAGAAAACTTCCAAAGTTTCCTGGGCCAATCTCGTGTGGCTGAAACATACTCAACCGAGGCACGCCATTTTTGGGTGGAGACTGGTGCATGCGAAATTGCCTACTGACAAGACTCTTCAAAAATATGGCATCTATCTGGCTTTTAGATGCCATCTTTGCAAGCTGAGACGATTCAGCACCTCTTTCTCTCGTGTGAGTACAGTAATGCAGTGTGGGGAGAGGTTACCTCTTGGTTTGGCCATAGTTGGGGTCTGCACGCTTCTATTGAGGATTTTTTAGGGTGGTGGTCGAGGAAGCTAAGATGCACGAACCTGAAAGATCCTTGGGCGGCGGGGGCGACCATAGTGCCTGCCATTTTGTGGGAAGAATGGAACATGAGAAGACATGAAGGTGTGTCTTGAGATGTTAATCAAGTCTTGGCATATATTAAAGGGGAGATAAGGGATTGCTCGCAGGGGTGTAAAGGGGTAAAGTCAGTCCAAGACCTCAACTGTGCTAGGATTTTGGGCATAAATTCTGCTAGCAATGGATCTAGAGGGATCATTGAAGCTTATTGGTGCAAGCCCCCTACAAACTGGACGAAACTTAACATTGATGGTAGCTCGATTGGCAATCCAGGTAGAGCGGGGGCAGGAGGAGTGTTTCGCAATCAAAATTCCCAAGTGGTAAGATCTTTCAGCCGTTATTTGGACGTGGCAAGTAGCTTCATGGCAGAATTTGAAGCTCTTATGGAGGAGCTTTTTATGGCTAAGGAGATGGGTCTGTCTAATTTATGGATAGAATCAAACTTGGCTTCGGTGGTGGCGTCGATGTAATCTTTCAAGTTCCCTTGGTGGATTTAGCAAAAATGGTTAGTGATTAAGCCTTTTTTATTGGCCTGTAACTGGAAAATCACTCACTGCTATAGAGAGGCTAATCCCATTGTGGATTTCCTCACTAAAAGGGCTATGAAGACTTGAGAATCCGTTGTTAATTGTGCCCTTCCGAGTCACATTGGTGAGCTGCTTGCTCAGGATGCCATGGGGCTGCCCAGATTTAGATTTCTGTAATTGTTTTTTCTCTTTTTTCTAATATATTGATCCTTTACCGAAAAAAAGCGTTAAGAGGAGTATGAGTCCTACTTCTATGGGTTTGGTGTGTTAGAATATTTTGTTAATATTCTTTCCTTTTGGTGGACTCTATCAATTGTGGCAACTTTTATTTCTAAGAGGTTGGTCTAATAAGGAAGATATGCAGTATCTAGAGGATCTAATATGGACTGACTAGTGTGGGTTCACAGATCACCGTTAGATCTGTAATGAAAAGATCTATTGAAATCTGTATATAAGGGAAGCTAGGTCCCTCCTCTAACCCTAATCACAATATTGCAACACCATTATGGAGAAACGGTGTCTCTAAGGTTTTACCATTGAGCCAGTGCTAAAAGGGAGCTTAGAGGAGAAGATCCTTACTTCAAGGGAGATCGAACATTCATTTCGCTGCATTCTTCATCGTCTCCAATGGATCCCAAAGAAGGTACGCTCCCATGAACGACTTTGTCATATGTTTACTGTGTTCTTGATCTGTCTATATGATCCTGGTTAATATTTAATCTTACATGTGGCATCAGAGTCAATATAGATTAGATTAAGGACTTATATGGATTGATATGTGACTTCTGTTCGTTCCTATGTTGAACAAATCAATCAAAAATTCCTTTTTTTGGGTTTCCTATCGAATCCATACATTTTCCGGCCTCTGTCAGATTCTCTGACCGGTGAAAAGTGAAATAAATTAGACAAGCTTGTAGGGCTCGGGATTACGAGCCTTTTGGTAGGTGGATCACTGCCGAAGACTGCTTGATGCGCCCGTACGCGTCGGCAGACTCCGACAAGTGATCTCACTTGCTGTTTGGGTTTATAAAAAAAAATAAAATTACCCTGACCCATTCGGATCAACCCGATAACTCGAGCCTGAGACCCATTTGGGTTGACCTGGGAACCCGACCCGGTGATCCATTCGGGTTGACCCAGTGACCCGGTATGTTGGCCCAACGGGTCAATCTATTGACCCGGGTTGATCGTTGACCAGTTCGGTTCATATGGGTGAACTGATCTGGGCCGATCCGAACCAATCCAACAATTGAACCATGCCCAGAAGTGGATCTAATCCTTTTATTTTGGAATCTTTGACCATGCGTGGGTTTAACGTGCCAACTTTGATCGATGCGTGAGGGTGCGTGGGAGCTCCGTTTGGGGTGTTTTAGGTATCGTTGAATTAATCTCAGAATTTCTTACATTTTGATATGTAATTTGGGTATATTTTATGCCTAACGATTTATGAAAAATTGCAAAATAGTAGTTTTTTGTTTACAATTCCACCATTTTGCATAGTTTCTGGAATTTTTATTATAATTCTGAAATTTTTTGCTATGATTTCTTAATTTATGCATATTCTTTATTGTTAGAATATTCACTTTTGTAATCTAACAATTTTACTTAATTAAGTTTGATTACTTTTTGCAATCCTGAACCTTTTACAAAAAATGTGATTAGCATGTGTTGTAATTTTTGGATAATTCAGCCCCTTGTCATCTAGTCTAAAATTACATACAATATGGTTTGTATGAGTAACATAAAGTATGTCCCTATATGAAAGAGTTTAACGGATCTGATTGAGTGGTGACCGTCAAAGTGGCACTCTTGATTAGGTTTATGAAATATTGGTCTCATATGGTAAAGAGATGCCTCTAGTTCTAATGCATAGTCATACACTCAAAGGTGGTGATTGTGTATTAGTGCTTAGAGGGTCACATATACATCATATGGTTGGGGTTGACAACCCAAGAGATCTATACACCCAAATGTGATAAATTATCGAGGATTAGAATATATTCTCATGGCTATTGGTGTGTGAAGGGGATATTCCAACTACATATCATGAATTCTGCCCAAAGGTGTTTACATGGTGATGCGTGTGAACTCTTAAGAAGTGTACTTATATAGGTTTCAAGTTACACATTGCTCACATTATGCTAATAATTTACATTGTTTATTTTTCAGTCACCTTTTATGTCAATAATAATATGGTTGTTACATTACGTTCAATGGATTGTATAAATTGTGCTTATGTTCCAATGAAATCTATGTCTCTTATAATGTTGAGAAAATTATTTCCAAAAGACCCTTGCCTAAGGAACAGTCTTACACTTTATGGCATAAAAGGCTTGGGCATATCTCTAAAGAAAGAGTAAAAATGTTGATAAAGTCTGACATCCTACCTACTCTTGAAGGTGAGCCTAAGACTTAAGTAGACCGTTGTCGGGGTAAAATGACCAAGATAAAGAAGAAATCGATAGCCTGCAGTTTTGACCTAATGGAGGTCATTCACACTGACATGAGTGGATCCTATTCAGCCACATTGTGTGGAAATTATTATTAAATGACATTCATTGGTGACTATTCCCCATATGACTATTGTACTTAGTTAAGGAAAAGTCTGAATCTCTTGAGAAATTTAAGATTCTTAGGACTGAGGTTGAGAAACAGTTAGGGAAAGTTATAAAAATTGTAAGATCTGATCGGGCAGGAGAGTATTATGGCAGGTATGGCGATGCTGGACAGCCTAAGAGCCCATTTGCCTAGTACTTGGAGGATTCTAGGATAATAGATCAGTTTACTATGCCTGTGAGTCTTGAGCAAAATGGGGTGGCCGAAAGGCGTAACCGCACCCTTATGGATATGGTGAGGAGTATGGTTAGTAGGACAAATTTAGCTGAGTTTTTATGGGGTGAAGCCTTGAGAACAACCCTTTATATCCTTAACTGTGTTCCTTCTAAATCTGTTCTATTGACTTCTTTCGAGTTGTGGACTGGGCGTAAACCAAGCTTGAACCATCTTGGAATTTGGGGTTGTCCTACAAATGTAAGGTAATATAATCCAGCATTGAGTAAGTTAGAATCCAGAACTACTAGTTGCTTTTTTGTTTCCTATCCAGATCATTCGAAGTGTTATCGTTTTTATAACCCCAGTAGAGGTACAAGAATTGGAGATTCTCAGGTAGCCAAGTTTATGGAGTTAGATGTAACCGAGAAAAGTAGTACTTGTTCTCAGACTGAACAATAGGGCCGGGACAACTGTATTTTTTCGTCTACCCAGTCAGACAGATGCAGAGCCTGTAGCACCAGAGGTTGTATCTATTGAGGTTCAAAAACTTATTATTAATCCTATTCCTACTGAAGCTCCTCAGGTTCAAGATGTGGTTGTGGAGGCTCTACTTAGGAGATCCATTAGGGAGAGGTGGTCAACCATATCACCCGATTATATGGCCTATCTGGGAGAGCATGACTATGACATTGGTCCTGTGGTTGATCCAATTAATTATTCAGAAGCTGTTTCTGGTCCTCAACCAGATTTATGGTTGGAAGCAATGAGAGATGAAATGAAATCGACGAGACATAATGGTGTTTGGGAGCTTATTAAGTTACCTAAAGGTTTCAAGCCCATTAGATGTAAATGGGTGTATAAGATCAAAAAAGATTTTGAAGGGAAGATTGAGAGGTTTAAAGCCAGACTGGTAGCCAAGGGATTTACTCAGAAAGAGGGAGTTGACTATAATGAGACTTTCTCACGAGTTTCTTCGAAGGACTCTTTCAGGGTAATTATAGCATTAGTAGCTCATTTCGACATGGAGTTACACCAGATGGATATGAAGACTGCCTTTCTGAATGGAAACCTTGATGAGGAGTTCTATATGGTTCAACCTGAAAGTTTTTCTATGGATGGTTCTGATCATCTTGTGTATGGACTTAAGAAGTCTATCTATGGCCTTAAGTAAGCGTCTAGACAGTGGTACATAAAGTTTGCTAGTGTTGTGACTTCATTCAATTTTGTTGAGAACCGCGTAGATCAATGTCTATACTGCAAAGTGAGTGGAAGGAAATTTATCTTCCTGGTACTTTATGTGGATGATATCTTGCTTGCAAGTAGTGACATTGGATTGCTACGTGAGACAAAGCAGTTGTTGTCTAAGGAGTTTGACATGAAGGACCTTGGTGAGGTATCTTTTTTCCTTGGTATTGAGATCCACAGAGATTGTTCACGCCGTCTATTAGGTCTTTCTCAGAGGGGTTACATCGATCATATCTTGAAGAGGTTCAGTATGAAGGATTGTAAACCTAGGAATGTTCCAGTTCTCAAGGGAGACAAACTGAGCTTATCGTAGTGCCCTAAAAATGATGCTGAGAGAGAACAAATGAAGTTGGTACCCTATGCTAGTGCACTTGGAAGCATCATGTATGCTCAAGTTTGTACTAGATCAGATATTACTTTTGCAACATGACTTCTAGGTAGATATCAGTGCAACCCTAGTCACGATCACTGGGTTGTTGGCAAGAAGGTTTTGAGGTACTTGAAGAGGACAAGAGATTATATGTTGATCTACAGACATGTTCAAGACCTGCAGCTAGTAGAGTATTTAGATTCTGACTTTGCTAGTTGTCAAGATGATAGGGAGTCCACATCAGGTTATATTTTCTTAATGGCAAGAGAGTAGTGTCGTGGAAAAGTACAAAGCAGGGAATGATTACTTCTTCAACTATGCAAGCAGAGTTTGTAGCATGTTATGGGGCAACTACTCAGGCAGTTTGGCTAAAGAATCTCATAAATGAGTTGACAATGTTTGATTTTGTGGATAGACCTATCTAGTTATACTGTTATAACAATTCTGCAATGTTGATTACTAACAACAATAAAGGTATCACAGGGTCTATACACATGGAGGTCAAATAATTGACCATTAAAGAAAATGTTAAAGAATGTGATATCACAGTGGAGCATATTGGTACAGATGATATGGTTGCTGATCCCCTAACTAAAGGCCTTCGTCCTAATGTTTTTGAGAGACATATTGTTAGTAATGGCTTGGGAGCATCATTAGATGCGGTTGTTTAGTAGGAGGCATATTATTTTTTCTCTGTTGTGTACTAAAGTTTGCATTTGTACTTTATCTTTCGATAAATTTTGGTATTCATATATATCAACTGTCTATGGCATGAATTTTTTATTCAATAAAATCTAATTTTATTATAACTGTTGTGTTTAACACAGGTGTTTTGCATGCTGATGTGGTATATGTATCTGTTTTAAAGTCTTGAGGTATATGACAACCTTAAGCAAAAGTCGGGGCACTTATTTATTGCTTGTATCACATAAAGTAAAACTGAAGTTGTTAATGTAAGACATATAGGTTCGTTGGAGCCATAAAGATTTCTCTAATGTGTCCTTGCGTCACTTAAGGAAAGAGAAATTTGAATTGACAAAAGGGACGACACATAAAGGTTATTTATAAAGTGTTATCCAGTTGCCTCACTACCATATTGCAACCATTTCAGTAGAGTTAAGAACATTCATGACCATAGATGGTCCTGTGTCGCTTATAAGATGCAATTACCACCATGATTCGGTGTTTAAGACTCTATGTGAAGGGGATTGCTCTTTTAGAATTATCACTAGACCAACATAAAGGCGTGCACATGTTTTTAGAAATGATTTTGAATTGTTTTGGACAAAAACGAAAATTTTGTTTTCACTTTGGTTACAATTAATTTAGCCCAAGAATGTTAGAATATTTTGTTAATATTCTTTCCTTTTGGTGGGCTCTATTAATTGTGACAACTTCTATTTCTAAGAGGTTGGTCTAATAAGGAAGATATACAGTATCTAGATGATCTAATGTGGACTGGCTAGTGTGGGCTCACAGATCAAAGTTAGTTTTGTAATGGGAAGATCTATGAAAATCTGTATAAAAGGGAAGCTAGGTCCCTCCTCTAACCCGAATCATAATATTGCAATACCATTTTAGAAAAACGGTGTCTCTAAGGTTTTACCATTGAGCCAGTGTTAAAGGGAAGCTTAGAGGAGAAGATCCTTGCTTCAAGGGAGATCGAACATTCATTCCGATGCATTCTTTGTCGTCTCCAATGGATCCCAAAGAAGGTACGCTCCCATAAACGATTTTGTCACATGTTTATTATGTTATTGATTTGTCTATATGATCCTGGTTAATATTTAATCTTACATGGTGTGCCAGTGTTATGAACCATTGGAGGTGCTCCGCTTGCGACACTAAGTGGTAAACCTAAATCCTATTTTAAAATTTGATTCGAATACCCTATACTGCGTGAGGTTTAATCCATCATTTCGAATGAAATTTTTTTATTTGAAACCGTGTTTGCCAACAAGGGAATGTCTTATGACACAATTGAAGATAGGAGAGTCAAACCCATGATCGACCTCCTGGAAGTTTGCACTATATTGGCAAGGCACTAACCGATTGAGCAAGTAGGGGTCTTCATGGCTTAGGTATCAAGACCTCAAAATTTAGCTTATCTCCGGTGCTAAAATCTATAAAAGTTGAAACTAGCCAAATAAATGGAAGACAACGTATTTAGAAAAGGAAGCGCCTTTGACGAATGTCGACCATTTACAAAAATGGTAGGTGATTCAGTGCTTGTCGCTCTCATATTGAAGTTATTTACTTAGGGAAACTTTACATCGATCCCATATCTAATTGTATATCAAATGGTGTGTTCTTATTTGAAATGCAAAAGAAAAGCCTCAACATTCCCTATTCCTAAAGTAATTGTGAGGTAGCTAATTACTAATTCTCTAAAGATCCTGAATGCTAAACAAGAGGGGTTCTTACCTTTTCTCCAAGCTTTATCTACCTACATGGCAATATTCATTTGATCTGAGGTTTTCCACATTACTATAGGTTAGCCTGAAAATAGGCTCACAAAAGCTTGTTTCAAGTTGAGCAGCCATGCCACAGAAAAACAAGGCCCATGGACCGAACCATTCATTTTATATACTGAAACAACATCATTCTCCATTAAGAAAGTAATTTCAAAACGGAGAGAAATAATAAAAAAAATGTACCATGAAATAGGTATCAGATATCATTAGCATATAGTCAGCACAATGATGTAATGGTTAATTATGCCACTTAAACTCATACCATTCAATCAGACCAATGCCAGCAACTGTGCACCCAGATAACAAAAGCTAACCATATTAATCCAACACTTACAATTACTTAAATAGCCTCAGCCATTCAATCCACAGTATTTAATCTCCTTTGGTCCCAGTACGGAATTAAGCTCGTAAAAGGACTCTAAATTAGTAAAGCCCTCAACAAATTGACACATGATTTGTGTTGAAGTTACCGCAGCATGGTTGGAAACACAGTGAGATTCCAGAATTTTATTCAAAATTGATAATGAAAACCATCAGTTGGAGATTCCAATCCAGAGGTTCCTATTAGAGGATTTTTGTTAAGTCTACTTCAGCTTGATTCTATCACATCAGTTTTCTTTTTTTTTTTTTGTTTTTTTTTGGTTCTTTGAAATTTTAGGCCTTGAGCCCTTGAGCGGTTAAATTAGAAACACTCAGCTTCCATATGACGCAGTTTATTACGGAATCTGTTCCGGAACCACCGGAATGACAGTGGTGAAAAGACAGGTCGTCAAGTTGACCTTTATTTCTATCGATTATCTCTATCTATTTATTAACAAGTTGATCTGTGTTTTTTTACCCTGAGAGGTGGTCGGTCAGTTTCCCGTTTTCCAAAGATGAGATTGGCAGAGTTTCAGGATTGAAGGAGAAAGAGAAGATCCAAGACTCCGATGCAGAGGGCAACCCCTTCTAATGGATTCAAATAAGCCTTAAAAGTTTGGAAGTTTGTCCGATTGAATAAACCAGGGTATCAAATATTGGTGATTTGGATCGATTCTAATTGCCTAAGAGAAAGAGATATCAAACTTCCATTAACTCAGTAAGGTTTGGTTGAAACCATTATAAGGGGTTGCCCTCTTCCTTGGACAATTAAGGAACTGCAATGGTCAACAGGCTGATGCCATGCAGGTGGAAGAAGGGTGGTGCGCTACACTCAGACGGCGTGGCCGAGGCAAACGGTCTCTGCCCATTGATCAGACGGTGAATACGGGGAATCGACAATTACAAGATAAGTAGATCTAAAATATATTTTACATCCATTAGTTTAAGGGTGGGTAGTCGCAGAATGTGCGTTATGTGAGTTTGTTCTTGCGTTTTTTTTTTTATCAACCGCAGATCTAACATTAAATTGATCAAAACCATCTATTGCATTTTCACGCAGTCACCGGCTGATACGGTTATCAAAAGCAGAAAAAATGTAGAGAGGCGATTAGGGCTTTGGCTGCAACTCATTTTGTTTGGGCACCGGTGCTCGATGAAGATGCAGAGGGGAGGCAGGGAGGGGAATGTAAAAGCTGAGACGAGAGAGAGAGAGCGGGTGCAGGGTTGAGCGTGAACGTAGGGGTGGGATAGGTGGTAGATCAATTCAAGGGAAATAAATTGAAGGAGAAATATTTCTTGATTTTTTATTTTTTATTTTTGAAAAAAATCCATAAAATTTTCTCTATTGCCATTACTGCTCCAGCAATAACACCAGGGGTTTCATATCCAATGTATTTCTAATTATAACGAATCAAAGGCTGCTCACCTGATCAGTCATCATGCATTTCATTCAAACGTTATCAACAATTCCATATTCGCGCATTTAGGTTTTTCATTTTCAGTCTACGTCATGGGACATTGAGGGTTACCAACATATAGGATGAACAGGCCAACGAGTAGTTTTCTTTAGCTTCTGTTCTCTAATTTCATCAATTTTAGAGGTTTCTAATACTGACCCAGGGACTGGGTGAGAACTTGTGAGGATTGGAGATGGTTTTTGTGAGTTTTTTACTGTTTCAGTTTTGTTAGGAGACGATAAGTGATACACATTCCAGATCAAGAAAATGTGGGTTTCTGTTTGTTTCCTCCCTCTGACTTTCTTTGAAGGAGATTAGAGATGGATTTCTCTGTTTTTTCGGTTTTGGTGATGGATTTACCATTGGACTTGCAATTGATTTTTGGTATAGAAGGGTGGGAGTGAGATATAGAGAAGTGGGGCCAGGAGGGGATGTAGAGGCAAGGGGAGGAGAGAGAGAAAGCAAGGAGAGGAATGCAGAGGCCGGGAGGAGGAGAGAGAGTGCAGAAGCGATGGAGGGGGAAGGAAGGGTGCAACGGGGATGCAAAGGCGAGGAGGGGGAGAGAAATCATTGTCTTAGTCTGTTTCAGGTAAAGTAAGACTAAAGCAATTTAACAAAATATACGGTTATAAATATAGGAACGCTCTCCCAACTTATTTTCAAGGACGTACATTTAAGCCTTAGTTTAAATTTTGAAAAGATTTACCTAATTCCCCAAAATTAGTTATTGCTGGTGTAACCCAAGATAAAAACAGACCGAACTTCCTAAAATACCCCAGCATACCTTATCTTCTCATACCTAAAAAATTACTGCATCTTCTTAGAAACTGATTTGGGTAAAATAGTAAATTCATATTCTAAAATAGTGAGAAACCCTCAACTCCTCTAGTGACTCTACTTATTTACACAACCACATATTTAGAAAAGGGAATGCCTTTGACGAATGTCAACCCATCTAAAAGTATGGTAGGTTATTCAGTCTATGCCTGTCCCTCTCATATTGAAGTTATTTACTTGGAGAAATTAACTTTACATCCCATATCTAATTGTATATCAAATAGTGCGTTCTTATTTGAAATGCAAAAGAAAAGCTTCAACATTCCCTATTCCTAAAGTAATTGTAAGAAAACTAATTAGTAATTCCCCTCCAAAACCGCAAATTAAAAAAGAGTGGGAGGAATTCCCTTGGGTCGATGTATTAAGGAGTTCACCCTCCAAAACCTTGTGTCACAATTTGGTTTTTCTGTTCAGCCCATTGACACTAGAATGGTTACTGTCCCCACCAAGTATAGCTTAAACAATGAAAAGCTCAGATGATTAGAAACTTATTAGAGACAAGTCCATCTCATAAATTAATTGGACTTTATATACCTAGTGGGAGGAAAAGATGGTTTCAACATTTCATGATAATTAATACAAACCAGGAACCCAACTCAAAGAAATCCCTCCGGCCATATGACGGCTTCCGGAAGACCAGGATGGTTTAAACTTTGGGATATTAATCAAGGGTGTGGAATTAATGTTTGCACTAGATAAATATGTTGACACTAGTACATCTATCGAAGATAGATAATTGTTTTATGATTACATTTGTCCTTACAGAAATGAAGGATTAGGACTAGTAGAGCCATCCAATGGTTAGAGTTCAAGGAAGCATGGTTCGAGAACTCGATTTCGGACCCCAACTTGATCAGCCAAAAAATTGAGTTGGACTGCGACTAGTTGGTGAACTTTTTGTTTTTTGAATTCATTTGATAGTTTAAGTGGATTTTTTACCTAGTTTGATCATGAAACTTGGTATGCAGTCTATTTTGGGCCATTTAAACTCAATGACACTATCAGATTTTTCAAAATCAAAATCCAAATAGAAGTTTGACTTTGAACCCCAGGTTGGTAGGCTACGATGTACTAATAGGCCTTATTCTACATATAATTTAATAATAGAAAACAATCAAAGCATCTAATTAATGTAAAACAACTTAGATAAGCATTAGAAATGTAAAAATGTAAAATAAATCAATCTTAACCTAGACTTCTATCAACTCCTCTTTCGTTCTCACTTGAATCATTTCTCACTTATACATCAAATACTAATACATAATTTCAACTTTCCAATTCTATCATTTAAATTCTACCATGCAAACAAGTGCCATGATGGATCAAAACTTCGAGACCTTGGTTGACTCTATCGAAGCAAGTTAGCCTCTGTCAGTGACACCTAGGTTTCCAATATCATACTATTGCTGAAGAATCACACGTACTTTTCCACACAATACATAAAAGTGGAGTCATCAACAAACTGAAGGTACCCTATCTTAGGGTATGGAAGAAGCGGTTGCGATAAGAATATGAGATCGATCCACTACTACTACCATCAGCATGTACGGTTGGGTTGGGACCGTGAATATGTTGTCAACAAAACCTGACCCAGGCTGTCAAACTTTGATGTTTACTGAAGTATCTCCACGCAATTCGATGATTTTTTCGTCGAAAAATGGGTTCAAAACCAAGTTTTTGGTGTTTTCTAGAGCTTCTCTGCTGAAACTAGCAAGATGACCGAGAGCAGTCGACTCTCGATCGAGTTTAAGTCATTTTTATACATGGGTTTGGTTCAGTCTTGGTCGAACTGAGATCTCAGACGAGACAATGTAGTTTTTTCTAATTTCGTTTTGATTTTTGAAAAAAATCGAGATATTACCAAGATCTCGACAAATTTTTGTTCCATGCAAGGAAGTTTGGGTAGTTATTGCTTTAGCCTTCATAAATGCTTATAAATAGTGGTGGAGAGTAGTTTTTTGGAGA
This sequence comes from Telopea speciosissima, assembly GCF_018873765.1. Lineage (NCBI taxonomy): Eukaryota > Viridiplantae > Streptophyta > Magnoliopsida > Proteales > Proteaceae > Telopea > Telopea speciosissima. The sequence continues at coordinate 40,797,807 of NC_057925.1, forward strand.
ATTTGAATAGACAATTTTTTTCCTTGGCATTTGCTTCCGATTCATTCTTCCTTCTTCCCCTCAAGCTTGCAGATGTCAACACAAAGCCAATTTTTTGAGTTTAATTTCTACTCTAATGATACTAGACCCTTGATCTTACCAAAATATGCATGTCAGACATGACACAACATGCATGTGACCCAACTTTTTTTTTTGGAAGAGGTGTACCAATTACTGGCGCATGCACTCAACATAACTATTCGACTCGTATTATTACAGGATTTTTAGTACAACCACACCTTATGTTATTAACATCATCTAGTAAGTTGATAACTACATTATTTTGTTGCCAAGTGATGCATTTTTTTTATATCAACGAGTACATCTAGATTGCCAACCTACTTCCTTACTTAAAACTTGTATATGTTTAATGTATTTCCAAAAAAAAAAAAAAAAAGAGGTATATGTTTAATGTGAATATGGTGAAACAAGGGGTATGGCTGCGTGCATTTGCCCCTCCCAGACCTTGTAGTAGCAGGAGCCTCATGCACTGGGATGCTTTCTATTTTTTTAGTTTGTCTGTGCCCATGAATCATCTATTTGGCTGAGCCATATTAGCCAAGTTCTACATCCCAAGACTTACTGTTAACAACATTTAACTCCTAGGAAATACGTTAAAGAACAAATCCATCAACATGAAACTGAATATTTTAAACAGTAAACACTCATTTTTTTTTTTTTTTTTTGCTAAAGATCAGCAAAGTGTGTATTAAAATATAGGAATAATTACAAGATCAGAAGTCCCCAAAAGGGAAAATCCATAGAAAAACCAAAACAAATCCTCTTCGGCAAGTAACCTTAGAGGAGCAAAAGAGATTAGAGCTATTACTCTAGAACCCCACCTTCGGCATGGCCATCAACAGGGTTCTAGAGAAATAGACTAATCCAAACACGAACAGATAGAATTCAGCCCCGAGAAAAGTGAAACCGACTTCTTTCCCGCAGTCCCATTCAAACTCCTAATAGACGAAAGTTGGAGAATCTACCCAACAATGAGACACCTAAATTGTTGCAATCCTTTTAGCCAATAGATCTGCCATTGTATTTGCATCTCTATAGCTGTGGGTTATTTTCCATGTTATAGCTTGAAGATAATTCACCACATCAAACCATTTTTGCTTAAACTCCCACGGGATCTTGCCATTCTTTATTGATGTAATACCACTTTAGCATCTCCCTCAACCCAAAGAAGGTTGATATTTTTATCCCTAGCCATTTGGACTCCAAAGAAGAAAGCTGAGAACTCAGTGAAGAAATTTGTCGAAATCCCCAAATAAATAGAGAAACTGCTTGTTGGAATGCCTTGAGAATTCCGAAAAATAGCTGCAGCACTTGAATGACTTGGATTTCCCATAGAATATCCATCTATGTTGAGTTTGCTCCATCCAATATCCGGCTTCCTCCATATTATTTCAATAATATGGTGGGACTTAGATTTCTGGAAGATGGCACCGATTTTTCGAGCAATTACTGGGTCTTAAAAGGATCGGAGGTTGAAGCATCTTTGAGGTCCAATTTAACGAAGCGAATAATAGTACTAGAAAGATTACCTTGGCCTTCAAAACGTCGCTTATTCCGCTCCTTCCATATGTGATAAGCCACCAAAATGAACCCTGCCTGCCATACACTTGAAAGAGAGATAGCCTTTGATTTTTCTTTCCACCAGACTAATAAATCCATAATCGAAGATTTATTCGGCCACACCATCTGGAACAAGGAAAGGAAGTCCCTACATATCTTCAAAGAGAATGAGCACTTAAGAAAAATATGACGTTGATTATCAATAGCGTGCAGGCATAAATAACAACGAGAAACTATCGGAACAGCTCTATGAGAAATGATCTCTTCAGTTGGCAATTTACCATGCATCAAACGCCAACCAAGATTGTCGTGGTTGTAAAAATTTTTCCCAAACCATGGAGTGCCATGAGATTTTGTTAGCCGATGATCTAATGCCTTCCCAAGCTGACTTCATAGTGAAATTTCCCATCTTAGATAGCGTCCAGACCGTCATATCATCCACACTTATCGATGGAAGTTCGATATTTGATGTGTTTGTAAATATCTGTTGCAAGAAGGGAGAAGAAACTGCGGGAAAAAGCCATTGAGATTGCACAATAAATCTTATAAGGCATGTGTTGAATGATTTAAAGACTAAAGTAGGGAGACCTAAACGGACTGCACTAGATCCTTCGCCTAACCAGTTATCATGCCAAAAATCAATCTTGAAATCATCGCCTATGATCCAAGATTCATGCGCAGAAGCAAAAGCCCACATTTTCTTGATTCCTAACCAAATAGTTGATGAGGAATTGATGTGATTTTTTATGTGTAAACAGTAAACACTCAGTAATACTCAAGTGAAAATTGTATTCAAATTGTCTAGTTTCACCGTTATGAATGAACACCGAATAATGAAGGAGATTACATTTACAGGAAAAATGGTAGAGGGTAGTAAAGATATATGACTAGGACCTGTCTTAGTTCAGGAGCTTTCTGTTTGTCATGATCCATAACGTATCTGTAAATAAGCAGTAAAGAAAGGATGAGATATGAGCTTTGTGACAAGCCAAAATTAAACTACAAATGAAAACTAACTCGATCGCATTGAAGAGGCAGTTGTTGTCTGAGGGAATGACCCTCCTGACAAGAATATCCTCCATGCTATACTCAAACACAAACCTGGAAGTTCACAATAGCAACACCAAAAATGCTAACATCGAAATCTTAATTTGCAAAATAGCCAATTGAATGCTTCAATTGAGTTCTAAAACCAAAATCGGAACTTTTTGAACATTTTGAGCTCAAATCTCCATAAACGATGAGCAGGGAAGCGAGGCACCGACTAAGGAGAAGGCAATGTATAGCAAAGTCTAATCAGTGCATGGAAAACAAGCTTATCAACAAACTAAGGGCACCAACCTCCCCCAAGCCCCCATTTGAAGTGGAACTAATCAAACGAAAGGGGGAATTTTTTTAAAACAGATCAAAATACTAAAATCAGATGCTGAAATTCCCATTGGAACAGGAAACAACCCACCTACTTAAACACTGTAAGAACCGAATGCAAATACTGGTAGGGGAAACAAATGGGAAAAGAATTACATGAGAAACAAATTGCAACTTCAATCCACACAAAAATCCAATCCTAATGGAAACAAAAACAAAAGATAAACTTGATAATGACGCCAACTTTCTTACAGAAGAACTGAAATTGAACTGAAATAGGAAACTTTACTTAACCGAAAAGTCATCAAAAACCGTATTAGAAACCAACACAAAGAAAAAAATTAAACCTGAATATAAATCTTAGAAGTCGTAAGAGAAGAACATAATAATACCTTTTGAATGTTTGCGAGGTGAGTATGTCTCTGCAGATTGTAGGAATTCAGAAAATTTGAGATTGAGAGACGAGTCAGACAACTACTAGAAGACAATTCAAAATTTATGCAATCGTAGTATGTATGCGATGAGTATGAAAAGTTTCCAAACATTTCTCCAAAATGATTTCAAAATTGCTTAGAATGAGTGTGGTTCAACTTGATTTTGGTGTTCGGTTTGGGTGGTCTTGCTATGGCACCAAGTTATAATATTGGGTGTTCATGAAACTTCATACTACTGTTTGGGTTTACATATCATCTCCAATCAATTTTTACGACTTCTAATAATATAACTTCTCTTGGTATTTATAAATCATTTGTTCATTTTTCTCTTCTTTTTGCATGTGTTTAAAGCTCACCTGAGGCCAGATTTGGTATGATTTATATTTCAATTTTGGATTGATATCATGAAATAGTCAACAAATAGATTTTTGGTCAAAAAATTAAAATCGTTTTGGTTACATGGTAGGTATTCCTGAACCTAAAATTCCTTTTCTTAAGGCTGCTCAAATGCTGAAGAGATTTGGGATGGGAGGTGTTGTTTCTAATGGTGAGATTAATGGCCATAGAATCTGGGTGTTTTGGCTGCAGGAGGTTCAGGTCAGGGTAGTGAGCACCCTTGAACAGTTTGTTACTTTGGAGTGCAGGTTTGGAGATGACAGGGCGGTGCTGGTGTCCTTTGTTCATGCGATGTGCTCGGTATACGACAGGAGGGTTATGTGGAGTGCGTTGATTGACCAGGGGTGGAGGCCTCAACCCCGTGGTTTATTTGTGGGGACTTTAATGCTATTCTACACCCAGGTGAGAAGGTGGGAGGCAAGCAGTGTTGCCCTATTTCTTTGGAGGACTTTGGCACTTTTGTAAACGATGCCGGGTTGGTGGATGGTGGTTTTCAGAGGAATGTCTACACCTGGTGCAACAATCAGGAGGGAGGGGGAAGGATTCTCGCACGACTAGACCGGTTTTTATTTAATGCTGTGTGGTTGAATTCCTTTGGGGTTAATAGGGTGGAACATTTTAGTTGTGTTTGCTTGGATCACGCGCCAATTTTATTGCACTATGCAGCCTAGATGGTCTTTCGGGCTTCACCCTTTAAATTTCAGCAAATGTGGATTTCCCATCCTGGTTTTAAGGAGTGTGTGCGGTAGTGTTGGGAGACTCAGGTGTGCGGCACCCCGTTACAGGTTATTTAATTGAAATTAAAAGCTCTGCGCATCAGGCTCAAGAGCTGGAATAAAACAGACTTTGGCAATGTCCACCAAAATGTAAGAAACGCAGAAGACTTGGTTGCTAGAGCTAAAATTGAGGTGGAGCAGTCACCCAGTGATGACAATAGGAGAGCCTTGATGGATGCCAGGAAAACTCTACATGATGTCTTACTACAGGAGGAGATCTTTTGGAGGTAGAAGTCTAGGGTGCGATGGCTCAAGGAAGGTGAGAGGAATACTAGGTTCTTCCATACTGCTGTCAGTGTCCGCAGATGTATTGGAAGGGTGGATAAGGTCAGAGATGCCAATGGGGTGTGGGTCCACGGCTAGTGTGGTGTGGCTCTAGAGGCAGCTCATTTCTTTGAAGACTTGTTCACAGCCCAGGGGGTTGGTAATGATGAGACTCTCTTGGACATCATTCCTAGACTGGTCATAGATGCTGATAATGCAGCTTTGTTGCATATTCCCTCTAAGGAGGAAGTTAAGGAGGCTGTGTTTGCCCTTTCAAAGGATAGTGCCATGGGTCCGAATGGCTTTTCAGGCTATTTCTTTACCTCGTGTTGGGGGATTATAGAGGAGGATGTTTGGAGGGCAGTTGGGGACTTTTTCACTGGCGGAGTACTGCCAAGAGGTTACACTTCGGTGAATTTGGTGCTCATTCCAAAGAAGGATAACCTTGAGGTAATATCTGACTTTCGACCAATTAGCCTGTGTAATTTTGCATATAAAATTATAGCTAAGATTATCTCTTCTCGTCTGGCTACTATTTTGCCTAATATTATTTCCGAGGAACAAGGAGCATTTGTTCAGGGTAGATGCATACATGACAATATTGCCCTGGTGCAAGAGGTGGTCTATGACATCAACAGGAACACTCGTGGTGGTAATGTGGTTCTCAAACTGGATATGACCAAGGCATATGATAGATTAGAGTGGAGCTTCCTCTATGTAGTATTAGAGAGGTTTGACTTCACAGCAGAGTGGATTGGTTTAATCAAGAAAATTGTTGAGAACTGCTGGTTTTTGGTGGTGCTTAATGGGAGCCCTATGGGTTTCTTCAAGTCATCAAGAGGCGTGTGATAGGGCGATCCCCTTTCGCCTGCACTCTTTATTATGGTGGAGGAGGTGATGAGTAGAGGGCTGCGATCTTTGTTTAGTGAAGGAAGGGCCAAGTATTATCAGGTCCAGAGGGGGTGCCCAGGCATCTCTCACAGTCTCTTTGCGGATGATACAATCATCTTTATCAAAGGCTTGAAGAACTCTCTGAAGCAGATTGTTGGTTTTATTGGAAGATATGAAGGCGCATCTGGTCAGCTTGTTAATAAAGCAAAGAGCTGCTTTGTAGTGGGTGAGAAAGTGATAGAGCGACGATGTCGAATGATTGAGGCGGTTACAGGATACCAGAGGAAACGGTTGCCTTTGACATACCTGGGAGCACCGCTGTATACGGGTCGATTGCGTGTCAATTTCTTTGAGGACTTCCTGGCAAAGATGCGAAAGAAAATTGCAAGTTGGAAAGGGAAGCTTTTGTCTTCAAGGGGGAGAGTGGTGTTGCTTAGGCATGTTCTGTTTTCAATGCCAGTACATATTATTGCATCTCTGGACGTCCCGAAGATGGTTATTCACAAATTTGACACCTTATGCGCTAACTTCTTATGGAGAGAGTCCGAGTGGGGAAATCGGCATCACTGGGTAAGTTGGGAGAAAGTCTGTAGGCCGGTAGCTGAAGGAGGGATAGGTGTTAGGCGGTTGGAGGATACAAGTCGTGCGTTATGGGTGAAGGGGTTATGGAGAGTGTTATCCACAGAGTCTCTATGGGCGGCATTTTTTAAGGCTAAATTTCTAAAGAACCAGCATATGGCGCTGGCAACACCCCGATTGACAGGTTCTATCTCATGGCGGAGGGCGGTGGCTTTAAAAGACTTACTACTCTCCAACTCATGATGGCTTATGGGTAGGGGAGATGTAAGTTTTTGGTTGGACAATTGGTCAGGGTTTGGTGTGTTGATGGACCAGGTGGATGGAGCTCATAACCTCAATCTTGAACTACGTGTCAGGGATGTTTGGAATTTTGATGGCACTTGGGACCAAGGGGAGTTATAGAAAATTGATTCCCAAGAAATTCAAGGTGGTGTGCGGTCCATGAAGATGTTTCTATCAGAGGATGAGAACAGGCTGATCTGGATACAAGAAAGGAGTGGAAGGTTTTCAACAAAGTCTGCCTGGAATGTAATTAGGCCAGTCGATGTGGAAAGACCTTTTGCAAAGTGGATTTGGCATCAGGCAGTCCCTATTAAAATTGGGTTCTTTGCATGGCAGATTTTGTGTGGAAGAATCCCTACTGATGATGCTGTTATGAGGCTGGGCATCCCTTTGGCGTCGAAATGCTTATGTTGTGGGGAGCCCAAGGTGGAAACTGCCTCCCATTGCTTAGTGTGGGGGGGGGGGGGGGAACGGCGTCGAAAGTGTGGTTTTTTTTTCTCTCGATTATTGCAGGTAGAGATTGTTGCATGGCAAGAAGTGAAGAGTAGATTATTGTTTTGGCAGGGCAATGCGAATAGGAGAAGCCTGTGTGGTGTTATTATAGGACTAGTCCCGATGTTTATTGTCTGGGAACTGTGGAAGGAAAGAAATAATAGAAGAAATGGAGAATGGGCCCGGCCAGCTAGAACGATTGTGGAGGTAATTAGGGGGTGGATCTGTGAAATTCCACTACCCCAGGGATGGAAAACGCCTACTCTTCAAGAATCCTTGGTGCTGCAATTTTTATGCATCTCGCATCGGCCTGTCATGGGCAAGCCGCCACTTCCGGTCTATTGGTGCATGCCCACCTTTTAACTCGCTAAAGCTTAATGTAGATGGGGCATGTAGAGGTAACCTAGGAATGGGGGGAGGGGGGGTCAACATAAAAAATCATGAGGGAGAGGTCGTGGCTGCCTGTGCCAATTTCTATGGTGAGTGCACCAACAACATGGCTGAAATTAGAGCCTTAAGAAATGGTCTTGGTCTGTGTAGGGAGAGGGGTTTCCGGAATGTGCATGTTAATTCTGATTCGGTCACAGTGGCGCGCTGTGTAGCTACAAGGAAGTGTTATTCATGGAAAGCTTGGTACTGGTTTCAAGAGGTGGTGTGGTTGCTGGAAGAAGTTCAGGCGAATGTGACGTTCACATATAGAGAAGGTAACAAAGCAGCAGACTGGCTTGCAAACCATGCCTGCGATAGGAAGGAGGATGTGGTATTTGACCTGGGCGCCGAGCTCCCATGTGATCTACAACGGTTACTCCGTGAGGACTTCTTAGGTCTCCTGGTGATAAGGGGTTAGGTTGGAGGGTTGCTTTGTGCTTGAGAGAGCTGAGTGCTAATGGATGTTGAGGCAGGGTAAGGGGTAAGGCGGGTACGTCCCCCCCCAATGTAATTTTTCTTCTAAGGTTGTTATTAATAAAATTCTAGGGGCTGCCCCGGGTCCCAGAGAATATTCAGGTTTAAAAAAAAACAGTTATATTCTTATGAGATATTTTGTGTCTAGAGGTATGATCTCTAAGTATTTACAATAAGTATGAGGTTGGGTTCTCTGTTGGCATGGTTTCAAATCCGAATGGAAACAAAAACAGAAGATAAACTTGATAACGATGCCAACTTTCTTATAGAGGAACTAAAATTCAACCAAAATAGGAAACTTTACTTAACTGAAAAGTCATTAAAAACCATATTATAAACTAATAGAAAAAAAAAAATTAAAGGGAAATTTTTAGCGTCACCCTCTAAGTTATCCCGTTATTTTAATGCAACCCCACCAAATACACAAATCTCAAATCTGGCCCAAAAACTAACAGGGTTAACACTGAAATGCAATTAGTGGGGTTGCATTTCATAGTGCGTGGGATAACTTAGGGAGCGGCTCTGATAATTTTCCAAAATTAAACTTGAGTATAAATCTTAGAAGTTGTAAGAGAAGAACATAATACCCTTCGAATGTTTGCGACGTGAATATATATCTGCAGATTTTAGGAATTTCGAAAATTTGAGATTTAGAGACGACTATATACAAGAAAACAATTCAAAATTTATGCAATCGTAGTATGTACGCGACTAGGCAGCGATCTCTTGTCATGGTCTGGTTTTCTTTCTTACTTTGGTAAGTGATAAAGTATATGACAAGGAGGGAGCACAATGACCATCCCACCCCTACCCGAACACTCTGCCCAGGTGGGGTCCACCCCTCCTCTTATTACAAGCATTAGGGAATTGGACTGGGTAGAGAATTGCAGGTGATAATTTTCCATATATGAATGTCTCGCTTACCACAAACTTACTTTTTTAGGCAATGACGCATGTGTCCCCCGAATTTAATTGTTGCGCGGCCTGCGCCTTGGCAGGCTAGGAAACCTACTACATTAAGTGGGTCCAAGAATTCAATCGGACAAACCTCCACCATTCGATAGGATTAGGAAGACACATGAGATAGATTGGATAATGAAAACCATCAATTGGAGATTCCAATCCAGAGGCTATTATTAGAGGACTTTTTTAGTCTTCTTCAGCTTGATTTTATCGCATCAGTCTTTTGATTTGTTTTGTTTTCTTTTTCTTTGGGATTTAAGCTCTTGAGAGGTTAAATTGGAAACGGCTTGACACAGTTTACGGAATCAGTTCCGCAACCGGTCAGTTGGCAGGTGAAGTTGACCTTTGTATCGGTTATCTATTTATTACCAAGTTGATCTATTTTTTTTACCATGATATATATAGGTTGGTCCGTTTCCCGTTTTCCATGGATCCGATTGGCACAGTTTCAAGATTGAAAAAGGAGAAGGAGAAGCAGAAGGTCTGACTTTCTGAGGCAGAGGGCATCCGTATCAATGGATTCAAGCTATGCTCTTCTTAGGGTGGTTGTAGTGGTGCAGGCTTGTCCGATTGAATCAATAAGGATATATTGGTTGAATCCGTTGTTACGGAGGCCCTCTTCCTTGGAGAATTGAAGGAACTGCAGAAGCTCCACCGGCCCAGCAACCGATCGGTCGATATGGAATTCAGTACTTCTTTGTCGCCCAAACACTAATTATTTTAACCATGTGTGTATAGGAATAGTAGGTTGATCTTCGATCCACTAGGGAGTTGGCTGCACTGTTGAGCTGTATAATTGTGGATTTCATTACTAATTTGAATTGGTCTATTACAAGGTGTATAAATAGAGACTAGAGGATCCCAAGAGGATCAAATCTCCACATGTGATAATAGGAAAATACCCATATCACATGTGGCTGTATTGGGTAACAGAATATTCACAGGATCGTGAGATACATGGTAGGTGGTATACATAGAAGGTGATACAAAAGGTAATAGGATATACATGGTAGGAGCCAATATAGCACGTTCCAAGAGTGAGAACGGCTATATTGGTCAATACACCCCCTCAAGATGAAGATCCGACATGGCGGAGCTTTAGCTTGTCCCGCATAAATTGAAATCTTGCGGTTGGCAATGCTTTGGTCAACACATCTGCTATTTGATCATGGGTGGAGATGAACTGCACCTATAGTGTTTTGGCGGCCACTCGTTCATGCACAAAGTGAAAATCAATCTCCATGTGTTTCGTGCGTGCATGGAATATGGGATTTGCTGACAAATATGTAGCACCAATGTTGTCGCACCATAATATTGGTGCTACTGGTTGGGGAATGTCAAGCTCTGTGAATAAGGCTTGTAACCATATTAATTCAGCCACCGCATCAGCTAGAGCCTTGTATTTGGCCTCAGTAGAAGACCGAGACACTGTTTTCTGCTTCCTGGAGTTCCATGAGATAAGATTAGGGCCCAAAAATATCGCATAAGCCCCTGTGGATCGTCGATCAATAGGGCTACCTGCCCAGTCAGCATCTGTGTATGCTTGTAGTGTCATTGAGGACGATTTTTGGAAATACAGTCCATGAGACATAGTACCCTTGAGGTACCTGAGAATACACTTCACAAGGCTCCAATCATCATTTGTTGGTGAGTGCATGAATTGACAAACGTGGTTAACCGCAAAAGCCACATCTAGTCTAGTGAGAGTCACATACTGCAAGGCCACCACAATGGATCTGTAATTGCTTGGATCTGAATAAGATACACCCCCTGAGTCTGATGCCTTTGTAGATGTAGGCATTGGTGTAGATATGGGTTTACAATCTGCCATGCCAGCACGGTCCAGGAGATCAGACACATACCGTTGTTGAGAGAGAACTAGCCCATGTTGAGTCCGATGTGCTTCAATGCCCAAGAAGTAGTGTAATGGGCCCAAGTCTTTTATTGAAAATTCCTGGGCTAGGCTTGCTAGTAAAGCTGAAATATTGGACTAGGAATCACCTGTTACCAAGATATCATCTACATAGACTAGCACATATATCACCGAGCTGCCCTGGCGAGATATAAATAGTGATGTATCAGTCTTCGATGCAATAAATCCAGTGGATACGAGAAACCTGGATAGTCTTTGGAACCAGGCATGAGGAGCTTGCTTAAGACCATACAGGGACCGGTGCAGTCTGCATACATAGGCCGGGTGAGTCTTATCCTCCTCAAAGCCTGGAGGCTGGGCCATGTAAACCTCTTCTGCCAATTCTCCATGGAGAAAGGCATTTTGTACATCAAGTTGCCTAATGGGCCACCCTTTAGATACTGCCAAAGAAATGACTGTCCAAATGGTAGGTTGCTTCACAACCAGACTAAATGTTTCCCCATAGTCCACTCCTTGTTGTTGGTGGAATCCTTTGACCACCAGCCGAGCCTTATATCTTTCAATGGACCCATCTGCCTTTCTCTTTATTCTAAATACCCACTTATAGCCCACCAAATTTTGATTGGGGGAGGGGGGTACCAAACTCCAAGTGCCATTCCGATTAAGGGCATTAAATTCTTCTGCCATGGCCTGGCGCCATTCAGGGACTTTGACAGCTTGTGAGAAGCAAGTTGGTTCAATGGGTTGAGGTGAGGATGGTAAGGTGTGTAGTGCGGCTTTGTGAGAGCGCAGTCTCATGGCATGACGGGTGGGTGGTGGTGATGGGTTAGTAGGAGATGGGTCGTGGTAGAGATCCATGATGGACCGGGTACGGATAGGTGGTGAGGGTGGTCCAGACACAGGACTTCGTTCTGGACTGGTATGTCCCAAAGGTGGTGGTGATGGCGGTGAAGGTGGTGGCTGAAATGGTGGTGTGGCTGGTGATGGTGGTGGGGAGATGAGTGGCGGTGATGGAGGAATAGGTGGTACTGACTGTGGCAATGGTGCAGCAATATTGGGCGAAACAGCCCAAGGGGTGGACACCTGTGATGTGGTCCTAGATGTAGGGGGTACAGTCGCAAAGGGAAAAATATTTTCAGAAAAAGTTACATGTCTAAAAACCTGGATACGACCAGTGGACCTATCAAGACATCGATAAGCAAGGTGAGAAGGACTGTAGCCCAAGAATACATACGGGGCAGATCTATAATCCATCTTGTGCGCATTAAAGGGACATAAAGGAGGGTAACACAGGCATCCAAACACACGAAGAAAAGAATAATTCGGAACCCGATGAAATAAAAGTTGGAAGGGGGAAACCCCAGAATAAACACGAGAGGGTAAGCGGTTAATTAAGAAAACCACAGTTTCAAAGGCAAATGTCCAGTAAACTTGTGGAACCGAGGCATGAGCGAGCAGGGATAGTCTAGTTTCTACAATATGCCTATGCCTGCGTTCGACTGCTCCCTGCTGCTCATGGACATGGGGCGCAGAAAGCCTGTGTGAAATCCCCACAGTTTGAAAAAACTTTGGTAGGGTATGAAATCCCCCCCCCAATCCGTTTGGACAGATTTGATTTTACGATCAAATTGGCGTTCTACAAGCTTTTGAAAATTTTGTAAAATTCCAAAAACCTCTGATTTGCGAATCATGGGGTAGAACCATATGAATTTAGAATAATCATCTACGAAAATAATGAAATAACGGTGTCCAGCAGGGGAGGGAGTAGGGGAAGGTCCCCACACATCAGTGAAAATAAGTTCTAATGGAAACAAACTTCGTGAAAAGGTTTCGCCTAAAGATTGGCGACACGCCTTTCCCATCTGACAGGCAGTACAAGATTTATTCAAGGAATTGTTCAAAGAAGGTAAATTATTGGTTGTCACTATTTGACGAAGTAAATCCGCAGAGGATGGCCAAGACGAGAGTGCCAGCCATCAAGAGAGGTCCTACAAGTGAGATTTGCTGATGGAGAAATGCGCATAGGAATGGTGTATAGACCTCCACTATTCGGACCGGACAGGATAGTAGCTTTGGTTCTCTGATCCTTCACAAAAAAACAAGATGGATGAAATTCAAAAAATGCATCATTATCAGTAACAATCTATTAACAGGCAAAAGAGGTTTGGATATAGAAGGGACATGTAACACATCAGCTAAAATGAAATTACGAGATGAAGAGTGAGATGGAATGGAAGAAGTACCAATATGGGATATGGGAACACCCTTACCATTGCCGACCTGTAGAGAATCAATACCGGTATATTGATCATAAGTGGATAAGGCATTGAGATCAAGTGTCACATGATGAGTTGCGCTTGTGTCTGGGTACCATGGTAATTGGTGGTTGGGTGTGGGAAGGAGGGTGGTGCCGATTGGGTAGGATAGTTTGTGTAGTGGGCTGCCGGGGTGGTGTTTGGCTGATATTGGAACAGAGATGATTGACGGGTTGGGAAGTTTGGTGGTGGTTTGGGTTTGCTATAACAGGAGATGGTGTCATGGGTGTCACGATTGCACCAGTGGCACCATAGGCGTGTGCCTTGAGATCGGCCACGGCCTCCACGGCCTCTCCAAGAGCCACCCCCTCGGCCAGAAGAAGGGGATCGACTGTCAACCTGAGTGGTGCCCTTTTGAACCTGATTGGTAGAGGGAGAAGCATTAGAAGATCCGGCATCAGTCAAGGAAAGCTTGGACAGCTTCGAACCATGCAAGAATTCATGGCTGAGAAGCATTGCATGTAAATCATCATACGGCAAGGGTGTGTTCTGGTGAGAAGGGAAGAAATAATATCATTAAAGTCTGATTTTAATCCCCTAAAGATATGGAGATTAAAGGTACTCTGTCTTAATGGATGTCCGGCTGCACTTAGTTCTTCAGATCGAGATTGTCTTTGCACGTTGAAGAAATGCAGAGACAGATTCTTCAGGCTTTTGCTCTAACTCTTGCAAAGCCATTGTCAAGGACATGATATGGCTCTCTGAGGGTGATGAAAAGGCAGTGTGCAAGGTGTCCCAGATTTCCTTGCTAGTGCGCTTGCCAAGGATAAGAGGGAACACCTCCTCAGAGAGAGATGAGAGTAATAAACTTCGTAACAAGGAGTCCTGGTGATGCCAAGATGTTGCAGCGGTTGGATCAGCAGGGCATGGAGTGGTCCCATCAAGATGACCAAATAAACCTTGGCCATCAAGAAAGGGTTCAACCTGTGAGTGCCAAAACAGGTAGTTCTTGGATGTGAGCTTCACCGAAAGGTAGTGGTGAGCATGATGTAGAGAAGAAGGTCCATGGGGAAGGGAGGTAATAACATTGCTGCTGTCCACGATATTGGTGTTGGAGTTGGCTGAATTGTCTTCTCCAGCCATGGTGGAAGGAGAAAAAAAAAAAAGTTAAAAGGAAAGGTTAGGCTCGTTGGAGCACTTTTAGGCTCTTGATACCATGTTGAGCTGTATAATTGTGGATTTCATTACTGATTTGAATTGGTCTATTACAAGGTGAATAAATAGAGACTAGAGGATCCCAAGACGATCAAATCTCCACATGTGATAATAGGAAAATATCCATATCACATGTGGCTGTATTGGGTAACAGAATATTCACAGGATCGTGAGATACATGGTAGGTAGCATACATAGAAGGTGATACAAAAGGTAATAGGATATACATGGTAGGAGCCAATATAGCACGTTCCAAGAGTGAGAATGGCTATATTGGTCAATATGCACGTACTGTGAATTGCCATCAATCTTTCTAGGGATGCACCACAAACAGGAGGAGGAGGCAGCATGGATGAGATCTTACGTACCAGATATGTCTTATCTTCCTGGAAACAACCTCTTTGCAACATGCCTAAAGTATTCTTGAGAAATAGAATCCACTTGAGTCAATTCCTATTTGTGTGTTAAAAAAAAAAAATTCCTATTTGTATAGCCATGAGGTCTTAATACTTTCTTTTTTTTTTTTTTGGTAACTAGGTCTTAATACTTTCTTCCAACATCCCTAAAGTATTGTGTAAAGCCTTGCTGATGTATTGCAGATTTGAAATTAGGACGCTGGTGTCTTTTACGAGACTTATTTGGACATTTACTAAATTGATTGACACTTCTTTGTATATTATTTCTTGGATACCTTATCTGTTAAGTCTTCTCCCTTTGTGCTTTGTCTTTGGTGGTCCTTTTCGTTCATCAATTTCTTCTTCCTCTTTCTCCCTTTCTCAAAATCTGTTCAAACTTTTAGCATGGATATACTTCATTTTAGTTATGATGTTGCTTATTTCAATCTGTATATTCATTCTATATTTTTTGGGCCAAATTTAATTTAATTATGTGATCTACATGAGTTGTTGATAGTTGATACCTCCTTTACCCTATGTTCTTGGACTATTCTGGTTTTTAAATGAATTTTGAATCTTATCTATTAATAACTTGTTATTGACAATTGTTTAGGTAATTCCTTTTTCTTTGTAACAACCAAAATTGTTTTTGACAGGTTGGAAATGACTAGCAGGGGTTGCCTATAGGCTTTTAAATTATTTGGAGATCATGTGGAGTACAGAGTGAGGGCTACTACAGTGGATATCGTGGCCCTGTCGGTATTGGTGGTGTTCTCAGGGTCTGTGAGGAGGGCCCCTTAGCATCTTTGACTCCACCACAGCGAGCTTAAGGTGTTCATTAAAGGAATTGAGATCTATTTCTCTAATAGTTGGCTTAACACTATCATTGAGGGAGACTCCATTGCAATGGTTAGGTGATTGGAAGGCCATTCTAATAGAAAGTGTGATTAGACAGAAGGCATTACTAGATCAGATATGATACTGTTTTTTTTTGCTAAAGATCAGCAATGTATTTAGATTGAAGAGAAAATGAAAGTGCTACATGATGAACTACAAAACAGCAAAGACAACCAAAATAGGCAAAAGCCCCACAAACACCTTAGGTGAACCTATAATAAGGTCTACCCATAGCATCCCAGCTTACAATGTGGGTTATGAAACCTGGAGAGGGTTGCCAAGAGTTTGATTCCTTTCTTTTTGAGGCATGATTTGCGAGGGCATCCGCTGCCGCATTAGATTCTCTAAAGCATTGAGTAATTCTCCACTAGATAGAGTCTAGGAAAGGGGAGATAGACCACCAACTTTGCATGAAGCTCCAAGGAATCTTACCAGAAAGGATGGCCAACACTGTAGCTGCAGAGTCACATTCTATCCAGAGCTTGGAGATGGCAAGCTTATGTGCTTCCTTAATACCCACCACAAATGCTGCCATTTCAGCCATAAAATTTGTTCTAATTCATTGGTATGAAGCAAAGCACATTATTGGTGATCCACAGTGGTTTCTGAAAATGCCACCTGCACCTGCTAAACTAGGATGCCCTAATGAGGACCCATCAATATTTAACTTCAACCAACCTGAAGGAGGGTGCTTCCATTTTACTTCAAGGATGGCTTTACTTTACATCTGGCCGTGGGAATTCGCAGCATTCTAGCAAGGGATAAATCATGTACTGATTTAATTATGACCCCTTCTGACTTGGTGCAGTCCCTCACTTCTTTTTAATACAATTTCACCAACTGCTTGGGTGACCTTCTAATATTATCATGTCTCCTTCTATTCCGTTCTAGCCAAATCTGTTGACATATAATGACAACTAGAGGACCCCAGATTGAGGGTAGGGGCGTGAGCTTAATCTTCCTTCTCCACCAAGAAAATAAAAGTTGGATGGTTGGAAACCCAATCTAGCTTGATGTGTGTATACTGATTGTATTTTAAAAAATACACACACAATATGGTGCATCTTTCGTAGATACTAGAATTTGTCTATTATTCCTTTACATTGTTTACATATTTATGAAAAAATATTCACACAATATGGTGCATCTTTCGTAGATAAGGAAGACAGTAAGAGGTGAAGGTGCAGAACTAAGAGCCTACCTAAGGAGTTCAAACGCTACACCCCCTTAAACCAACCTCGTTCGAAAATCCTAATGCAGATCTAGGATGAGAAATTCATCAAGTGGCCAGTAAAGATGGGCAACAATCCTGGAAGGAGGAATGGAGACAAATTCAGCCGCTTCCACAATGGCACCGAGCATGATACAAATGAGTGCCATTACTTGAAGGGTAAGATCGAGAGGGTCATACAAAGGGGGTACCTCGGTCGGTATGTGTACGACCAGAGGGAAAGGGAGTCCCAAAACAATCAGGATGCCCGACCACCTAGAAGAGAAGATCGCAGCTGCCGTGAAGGGAGAGGTCGAGATAGAAGCAAAGACGACCAGAGACGTGCCAGAATCCCCAACTGTAACCAACAGGAGAATTGCGGGGAGCAAGATGCCCCCGCTGGAGTAAGCTTCACCATATATGGCAGGTCTACAGCTAGAGAGAGCTCGACCTCGTCCCAAAAAGCAAAGGCATACACGAGGAGAGTCAATATCGCCCAAGTCCCGAATAAGAAAGAAAAAATGGGCCAGACTATCTTGTTCTCAGATGAAGACCTAGTTGGGGTACAATCCCCACATGATGACGCCCTCGTAGTGACCATGAAGATTGTAAACTTTGAGTTCAAGTGGATACCCGTGGATAATGGCAGCTCGATAGACATCCTATTCGTGGAAGCCTACGACAGGATGAAGCTGAGTAGAGAAATATTGAAGAAGGCTAACTACCCCCTACTGGGATTCACTGGAGCAACGGTCAAGGTAGAAGGATCGATCGATCTACCATTGATGACTGGGAACGGAGACAAGGGGACCACAATGATGGTCACTTTCCGTGTAGTAGACATCCCATCTGTCTACAATGCAATTCTGGGATGAGTGGGGCTCAACACCACTACAACAAAAAGGGCTTATAACTGCACTTTTTTCTGCAGTAAAAGTCCAAAAATCCATAGCAATAGCCTATAGCTGCGGATTATCTGTGGTTTTCAATCTGCAGGTACAAGTGTCGTCGCTACTTCTGTAACTACGGATATCCTACCACAGAAAAGGGTACTCTATAGTCTGCGGATTTTTCAGCAGCAAATCTATTCTTGGGGATGTTTAGATGTGGAATTTTTCATAGCAACTCTATAGCTGCGGATGTTTAGATGCGGACTTTTCCGCAGCAAGTCTATAGCTATGGAGTTTTAGATGCGGACTTTCCGTAGCAAGTTTATAGCTGTAGATTTTTTAGATGCGGATATTTCTAGAACAAATCTATACCTGTGGAGTTTTTAGGTGCGGACTTTTCCGCAGCAAGTCTATTGTTGCGGATTTTTCCACAGCAAATCTAGGCCTATGGATTTTTTGATGCAGATTATTCAACAACAAATCTATAGCTGCAGATTTGTAGTTGCGAATGTTTTTGCAACAAATATAGCTACAATTTTTTAGCTGTGGATATTTCCACTGCAAATCTGTAACTGTGGATATTTTGATGCAGATTTTTCCACATTAAAGTGATAGATGAAGATATTTAGCTATGGATTTTCCTGTAATAAATTTATAACTGCAGATTTTAGATGCGGAATTTTGTGGCTAAAAATTTGTGACTGCGATTTTCTACTTGCAGATTGTTGTGCTACGGATATTAGCTATAGACACACACACACACACACACCTATTTCTTGCATCCATATAATCCATTCAATACAAAATAGATAACAACTATTTATCGTCCCAAATACATATAAATGTATAAATCTTGTATATCATCGACTTTGTGTTATAGAGGATGGGGATGTTTAGGTTATTTCAAATGGGTATTTTACTGTATTTAATGTAGGCTGTGCACATGCATGGCTACATATGAAAACTAGTGGTTCCACTGTTGACATTTGTAATGATTTGCAGGGGTTCAAGGAGACAAGGAATCTAGAAAGAAATGAGGTGCGGCTTCGGATGGGCACTGGAGCTGAAGCCATGGCAATGGCTGTGGGAACTTTTATTTTGAATTTAGTTCTGTTAATTTATTTTTAAAGGATTGTTACTATGTACCCTCTTTTAAGACAAAAATTATTTCAATTTCAAAACTCGTTTTGGACGGGTATAGTTTTTCCTTTAATTCTAAATTGATTATTTGTTTTAATAATTTTTTTTGTGGCATCTGGATATGCAAAAAGTTGATTGTATTTCCTAGATTGCCCTATTAGAATGATTATTATTTCGAATGTTGATTTGAAATAGAAAGCAGCTCCAGTGAACTCGACATATCTATGACATCCAAATTAGATCACATTAATTTGGATTGAATTAGTAGATTGGTAAAAGAGATGGGCCCTTAGAGTGTCTGAGGGTGGGACCATTCCCTACCTGTGAGTCATGCCTCAGGGCAAAATGACCAAGAATCCCTTTAGCAATAAAGGTACTAGAGCCACCGATCTATTAGAGTTAATACATACTGATGTGTGTGGGCCCATAATATACAAGCAAGGTATGGATTTGAGTATTTCATAACTTTCACCGATGATTACTCTAGATTTGGTTATATATACTTGATGCGTAAAAAATTAGAAGCCTTTGATAAATTCAAAGAGTTCCAAGCTGAGGTTGAAAAATAGCTCAATGAATGCATTAAGTCCTCACGATCAGATCGTGCAGGGGAGTATTTATCGGATGAATTTAATGAACATCTCATATCACAAGGGATAGTTTGTCAATTAACTAATCCTGGAACACTACAACAAAATAGTTTATCCGAACGACGCAATCAGACTCTATTGGATATGGTCCGGACGATGCTCACTTATAGTGAGCTACCTCTCTCTTTTTGGGGTTATGCTTTAGAAGCGCCTGTTTATATCTTGAGTAGGGTTCCATCTAAGTCTGTAGCTAAGACACCTTTTGAGTTGATAAAAGGTCGTAAGCCTAGCATTCAACACCTTAGGGTATGTGCGAAAGCAACAGACAGACAAGTTGAAATCTAAGACTGTAAGATGCTTTTTCTTAGGCTATCCTATGGGCACAATAGATTACTACTTCTATGACCCGGTTGATCAAAGGTCATTGTAAGGAAATACGTCACATTTCTAGAGGAAGAAATATTGACTAGGAGGTCTGAACCTATAGTCATTAAAGAGTCATTGGATAACTCAAAAACTTCACTTCTAAAAGTGAGACCAATTGACATACCCGCTGAAATACCAATACCTTAAGAACTTCGATGCAGTGGAAGGGCTGTTAGACCACTCACCAGGCTTACTTTTCTTATCGAAGAAGAGCAAATAGTGGAAGAATTTCACATGGTGTCAGTTGAATTAGATGATGATCCGATAACATACTCTGAGGCTTTGAAGGATGTTGATGCCACTAGGTGGCTGGAGGCAATGTGCACTGAAATTGATTCGATGCATTCCAATAAGGTTTGGACTTTGGTTGATCCACCACTTGGCGTTAAGCCGATTGGATGTAAATGGATCTTCAATAAGAAGAAGGGCACGGATGGAAAGGTCAAAAGATTCAAAGCGAGACTGGTGGCAAAGGGCTATACCCAGAAAGAGGGTATAGACTATGAGGAAACCTTTTCACCAGTGGCAATGATGAAGTCCATCAGGATTTTATTGGCTATTGACGCATACTTTGATTATGAGATCTGACAAATGGATGTGCGAACTGCATTTCTAAATGGATTATGCAAGAAGAAATCTACATGCAACAGCTAGAGGGGTTCTCTTCCTTGGAGGAAGAAAGAAAGGTATGCAAATTGCAGAGGTCCATCTATGGACTGAACCAGGATTCCAGAAGCTGGAACATCAGGTTTGATCAATCAATCAAATCCTTTGGTTTTGATCAAAACATTGATGAACCATGCGTTTACAAAAAGATCAGTGGGAGTGCAGTATGTTTTCTTGTTTTATACGTAGATGACATATTGCTGATGGATAATGATGTAGGGTTTTTTTCATCAGTGAAACAGTGGTTGCCACAATATTCTCGATGAAAGAACTTGGTGAAGCTAGCTATATCCTTGGGATCAAACTCGTGGGAGATCGCTAGAAAAGGATGCTAGGCTTGTCACAGGCTACCTATATAGGCAAAGTCTTTGCCAGATTTAGCATAGAGAACTCCAAACGGGGAAGTGTCCCTTTCCGATATGGAGTCAATATTTTCAGATCTCAATGTCTCTTGTCTCAGACAGACATTGAAGAGATGAAGATTCCCTATGCCTCTACAGTATGGTGTCTTATGTACGCTATGTTGTGTACGAGGCCAAAAATTTACGATGCAGTAGGTATTGTGAGTCGTTACTAGTTTAATGAGTGGAGGTGCCATTGTGTAGAGGAGTGCAAAATAGAAATCCACAGCCGATCCCAATTTTTAAGAACACCTTGCATCATGTGATGCAGCTAATAAAGTGTTTAGGTTAGGAAGTCCCTAACATTTCTGGAGTAGTCCCTGATCTTGTCAAATGCTCTATTCCCCTACTATATGACAATAGAGGGGCAATTGTACAAGCAAAGGAGCCTAGGGCTCATCAGAGGAACATGCACGTACAATAGAAGTATCACCTTATCAGGGAGATTATCCCACAAGACAGATGAGTATCTCCAAAGTAGACACTACTGAAAATGTGTCAGATGCTATGACAAAGGGTTTGTCTCTTGGAGTGTTTGAAAACACATGGACGACATGGGTTTAAAATGTATGGGAAATTGGCTTTAATGTACAAGTGGGAGATTATTGAATTTATGTGTCCATCAAACCCAGTTCAGTCCGGTTCAATCCAATTTCACTTTGTATTGAACCTTTATACATTTTGGTTTAATATCATCACATGCAATATGAACTTTTTGAGCATTATGTGTCGGTAAGTATTACTTAAAATGGTAGTCACGACTAGGGTTTGGGCTGGGCACCCTTATCATATAGTCATATCATTGGGTATGCCTAGACATGTGACGTTAGGGTACGAATGCAAGTACTCACATGATTGATGTGTGTATTGGAGAAGAATCTACTTTGTTGATTCCCTTATGTATTAATTCAAGATGTAGGAAGGGATAAATATGTGTCACCGAGGCCCTGTATCTGAGGGGACCCTATCATTGTATTGTGTGACCGCATTCTTTGGTTTATCAATGACTGAGGCTCAAGTGAGTCAAGCCGATGTTCTGAGAATGCACGAACACTTTGTGAGTGAAGTAGTTACTCAACATGGTTACCACTGCCCGATTGGGGAGCACCGAGAATGAAGTTGTCTGTGTATGGTCGGATCGGAATCTAGATCCAGTGTCATTTTGGAAATGATTTTTGCAAAGCCTATTTTAAATAAAATAATAGATTATATACAGTTATTTGATTAAAGTGCTTTATCAAATTTTATGGGACCCGATCAATTACACAGACACACTTATATGGACATGTATTATGGAATGGGGTTTGGCAGTATAAGTGTACATGCCCTAGATTCCATAATGATGGTGTTGATTAATGGGGGGGGGGTTGTATATCATGTAGAGAGTTATTTAGAATTTATTAAAATAATTGGTTCTTTATTTAATTAATGGATATGGTGCTAATTGTAATTGTCCATAAATTAAAACAATTAATTAATTATATCATTTCCTATTAGATTTTGCTTCTTCACCAATTAGAAGCACTTTGAGTTTAAACATGAAAGCCAACAAGGAGACAGAGAGTCTGACTCTCACTGCGACTTTTTCCCATCTAGGGTTTTGGAAATCCTAGTAATATATTATAACAAAAAACGCAGGAGGGGGCAGTGCTCCACGTTTTTGGCTGCCCCCCCACTTGGAAGATTTTTGGTTTCCTCTCTCTCTCTCTCTTGTGATCTCTTCTTCTCCTTCTTCTTGCTCTCTACCTTATTTGAGAGTTAGGGTTTTTGAAAACCCAGATTTATGCTTGAAGAACTGAAGAGCATCTAGGATTGGCTTGAAGGGACCTTGGTTGCACCATTGGAGGTTCAGATCTGTTTGCTTGGAGTGCTCATCGAAGGAAGAACCATTGTCTATTGGAGGACCAACACTTGAGGCTCATCAGGTTAGCAATTCTATGTTAGTTCTTGTTGATTTAATTGTATTGATTATTCATGGGATGTGAAAGTGACCTGAATCGATTGTTTTTCGCTACGCATTCGGGTCTGGGATGGATCCCTCTATCCATGAGATGCAATAGGTATGATTTTTCTCTATGACATGGATCCCATTAAATTTATGGGACGTCAAAGAGATGGACTGGGCATTGGTTTGTCATACCAAACCCTAATAGGGTTCCAGCAGGGCACCTTGGGCGACCATGGAAAACCTTAAATTGAAAAAAGGATGCCCAAGCCAGATTAGGGTGCCCTAGAGCAACCCTAGGGTTCCCTAGGGACAACCCTGGAGTTCCCTAAAGCAAGGAACTCAAACTTATATTATTATTGGTTTCCCAAGGTGAATGATCCCATGGACCGTAGCATCGACCTACAATTCTCCCTCTCACATTTTTCACATGTGCACTTGATTTTTGTCACATGTGATATGGATCTTGGAAAAGAGTTGCAAGAATTATTTAGAATCCATTGTCTATGGTAATTCAATATTTTATGTAATCTTACCTTGTAAGTCCAGTGAGCTCTCTCACTCTATATAATCTCTATATACTCTCCAATTGGAGAATCAAATATTTTGAGGGATTTTACAACACTTAACATGGTATGTAGAGCTAAGTAACCCCAATGAGAATTTTTTTTCTAGGCATTCTTCTCTCTTCTCTCATGGAGAATGACTCAGCAACCTCCACTATGGGTCTCCCTCAAGCAATCCCACTAGTTCCTTCCTTCTTCTTCTTCTTCTCCTTTCCCAAATTCCCACCACTATATATCCATTAAAATAACCTCCAAGAATTATTTATTTTGGCAAAATCAAGTTGAGCAATTCCTCGGTGGGCAGAACTTGTTATGTCATCTTGATGACTCTACCCCATGCCCTGATGATCCTGTTGACAGTGCTCACTGGCATCACCAAGACTCAATGATACGAAGTTTGCTTATGGCTTCCCTATCTGAAGAAGTTTTTCCACATTGTCCATTGCTTTCTCTTCTCCTTCTGAAAGCAGGATAATGTCCTTGACCATGGCTTTACAGGACTTGACTTAAAAACCCGATGAACCTGTTTCTGATTTTTTAAAATTGTGCTAAAACTGTTGCTGCTGAACTCAATGCCGCTGGTCATGTTCCTCGCCCAAGTGCCTTTAATCTTCATATTTTCTATGGTTTAAAATTTGATTTTCGCGACATGGTCTCATCGCTTCTTACTCGGACTGATCCGATTACTTATTATGATCTCCATGCAATGCTACTTAGTCATGAGTTTCTTCATGGTTCATCCATGACGAAGCTTGCCATCACAGAAGCTACTACTCCAGCCGGCTCTCCTAATGCCAACACAACTCAATGCACGGGCAAGTCTCCTGATTCTAACTCTCACCCCTCTCAACATGGGGGTCATGGTGGTCATTGGGGTCGTGGTCATGGTGGTCGCGGTCGTGGTGATCCTTTCTACTGGGCGGTTCCGGTGTTCTATCTGTCACCGCACAAATTGTTCCACAGATCATTGCTACTTTCGCCACCAAAATGGTAATCCTAACACCCCGCCTCTTCCTTACGACCCAAATAACCCACCATCCACAGTTCACTATACCTATCCCTTTTACCCTTCTTCATCTTATAGCGGCCCCAACCCACCCTTACCCCACACCACACCCATCCAGTGCCTTGTCGTGGGATCCTAACATGGGGGCATCTCATCATGTAACCCCAGACATCCAATCCCTTTCTCAGTTTGATGACTTCACTAGACCGGATCAATTACACGTTGGCAATGGTAAGGGCTTACCCATCTCTTACATTGGTTATTCTTCTTTTCCTTCTCTTTCTAAATCTTCTATTAATTTGAATAATGTTCTTCATGTTCCTTCTATTTCTAAATTACTAATTTTAGTTCAAAAATTTTCTCGTGATAATAATGCATACGTTGAGTTTCACCCATCTCACTTGTGATGGATCAGGTCACCAAGTCCACTCTGCTGTCGAGACCGAGAAAGTTAGCCTTTAAGAACTCATTCCTCTTAGTCCACCATCTGCTCTTTTCTACAGTTCGTTGCTCTGTTGACATCTGGCATCATCGTTTATGACACCTGCATAAGCGATTACTCCGCCAAATGCTTAATTTAAATAATTTACCTTATTTTTCTTTCCGCCTTAGTAATGTTTGTACGTCTTGTCAGTTAAGCTACGCCAGTAGAATTTCTTTACCTGTTATGGACAGTCGTAGTTTATTTCCTTTGGATTTGATTTATAGCGATGTGTGGGGTCCCTCCCCTACCCCCTCTTTATCTGGTCATAGATTTTATGTTATTTTTGTGGACGATAACACTAAGTTTATATGGTTAATTTTATCCTCTGGGGCACAAATCTGAGGTTTTCTCAATTTTTCAACAATTTCAGGCCTTAGTTGAGCGCCATTTTGATAGAAAAATTAAAGCCATTCAAACAGATTGGGGTGGGAGTTTCGTACTCTCCCTACATATTTTGCAAAAAATGGCATCTCTCACAGGGTTTGGGTGGGAGTTTCAAACTCTCCCTACACATTTTGCAAAAATTGGCATCTCTCACAGGGTTTCAGCTCCTCACACCCATGAGTAAAAAGGGGCGGTCGACAATGGTCCTTCAATGATATCTTCTCTATCGCAACGATTATCAGGTGAATTCTCAATTAAGGATCTTGGGGAACTTCAGTTTTTCCTTGGCGTTCAAGCTACTCCTCACTCTCGCTCCATCTGTCACAATCGCGATATATTTATATTTATTGTGTTGCACTCGTATGATTGACTGCAAGCCAGTAAGTACCCCCATGGCTACCACTCAAAAGGCATCGGATGAAGGGGTTGCTCCTCTTTCCAACCCCACTGAGTACAAGTCTGTTGTTGGTGCTCTGCAATGTCACTCTAACTAGACCAGATGTTGTATTTATTTTTAATCGTGCCTGCCAATTTATGCATGCCCCAACCTCTGAATATTGGCAAATGGTGAAGTGTATACTATGCTATTTCAAGAATACTTGTTCCCACAGATTACTCATTTAATGTTCTCCTTCCCGATCCTTGCAAGCATTTTTTAGGCGGATGGGAAAGGTGATGGTTGTGATCGTAAATCTATAGGTGGCTTTGCCAAAACTGTGGTTCGTTTTTAAACTGAAGTTGAGTACAAGGCCTTAGTTGATGCCTCGGCTGAATTGATTTGGCTTGAATCCTTGTTTGGTGAACTCGGCTACCCTCTATCTAGTGCCCCAATTTTATGGTGTGATAACATTGGGGCGACTTATCTCTCGGATAATCCTGTATTCCATACCCACACAAAACACATTGAGATAGACTTTCACTTTCTTCATGATCATGTGGTACAGAAACTACTTCATGTTTAGTTTATTTCAATAAAGGTCCAACTGCCTCATAATCTCACAAAGGCACATGGTATTGCTCGTTTTCAATTTTTGAGGGACAAGCTGAAGATTCAGTTACCCGATTCTCTACCTTGAGGGGGTGCATTGAGTGATATTTTCCCTCTCACATTTTTCGCATGTGCAATTGATTTTTGTCACATGTGATATGGATCTTGGACAAGAGTTGCAAGAATTATTTGGAATCCATTGTATATGGTAATTCAATATTTTATGTAACCATACCTTGTAAAGTCCAGTGAGCTCTCCCACTCTATGTAATCTCTATATATTCTCCAATTGGAGAGTCAAATATTTTGAGGAAATTTACAACACTTAACAATCAAAGACCGAAATTCCTAGAGCAACAAGAAACGACCCACCTACTCAAACACAGTAAGAACCAAATGCAGGTACTGGTAAAGGGAAATTTTTAGCGTCACCCTCTGAGTTATCCCGTTATTTTAATGCAACCCCACCAAGTACACAAATCTCAAATCTGGCCAAAAAACTAACAGGGTTTACACGATGAAATGCAATTAGTGGGGTTGCATTTCATAGTGCGTGCGTTGGATAACTTAGGGAGCGGCGCTGATAATTTTCCAAAATTAAACTTGAATATAAATCTTAGCAATTGTAAGATAAGAACATAATACCTTTCGAATGTTTGCGACGTGAATATACATCTGCAGATTTTTGGGAATTTTGAAAATTTGAGATTTAGAGACGACTATATACAAGAAAACAATTCAAAATTTATGCAATCGTAGTATGTACGCGACTAGGCAGCGATCTCTTGTCATGGTCTGGTTTTCTTTCTTACTTTGGTAAGTGATAGAGTATATGACAAGGAGGGAGCACAATGACCATCCCACCCCTACCCGAACACTCTGCCTAGGTGGGATCCACCCCCTCCTCTTATTACAGGTACTAGGGAATTGGACTGGTTAGAGAATTGCAAGTGATAATTTTCCATACATGAATGTCTCGCTTACCATAAAAGCTTACTTTTTTAGGCAATGATGCATGTGTCCCCCGAATTTAATTGTTGCACGGCTTGCGCCTTGGCAGGCAAGGAAACCTACTACATTAAGTGGGTCCAAGAATTCAATCGGACAAACCTCCACCATTCGATAGGATTAGGCAGACACATGAGATAGATTGGATAATGAAAACCGTCGGTAGGAGATTCCAATCCAGAAGTTCTTATTAGAGGACTTTTTTAGTCTTCTTCAGCTTGATTTTATCACATCAGTCTTTGCTTTTGTTTTTGTTTTTTTTTTTTTTTTTCTGAGTTCTTTGGTATTTTAGCTCTTGAGGGGTTAAATTGGAAACGGCTTGACAG
Source organism: Telopea speciosissima (assembly GCF_018873765.1). Lineage (NCBI taxonomy): Eukaryota > Viridiplantae > Streptophyta > Magnoliopsida > Proteales > Proteaceae > Telopea > Telopea speciosissima. The sequence continues at coordinate 40,825,440 of NC_057925.1, forward strand.
CTTCCATTTGACGCAGATTACGGAATCAGTTCCAGAAACGGACAGGTCATGTTGACCTTTGTATCGATTATCTGTTTATTACCAAGCTTATCCGTTTTTTTACCATGATATATCGGTTGGTCAGTTTCTGTTTTCCATGGATCCGGTTGAAGGAGAAGGAGAAGGAGGAGGTCTGACTTTCTGAGGCAGAGAGCATCCGTATCAATGGATTCAAGTTATCCTCTTAGGGTGGTAGTGGTGGAGGTTTGTCCGATTGAATCAATAAGGATATATCGATTGAATCCGTTGTTACGGAGGCCGTCTTCCTTGGAGAATTGAAGAAACTGCAGAAGCTCCACCGGGCCAGCAACCGATCGGTCGGTATGGAATTCAGTACTTCTTTGTCGCCCATACACTAATTATTTTAACCATGTGTGTGTAGGGATAGTAGGTTGATCTTCGATCCACTGGGGAGTAGGCTGCACCTACTGTGAATTGCCATCAATCTTTCCAGGGATGCACCACAAAGAGGAGGGGAAGGCAGCATGGATGAGATCTTAAGTACCAGATATGTCTTATCTTCCTGGAAACAATCTCTTTGCAAAAGCAGTGGTAAGGCTGCGTACATTATGACTCTCCCCTGACCCAGCAATGGCAGGAGCCTTGTGCAGTTGGTATGCACTTTTTTGTTTTTTTAACCTAATATGTCTTTGTCTTTATTTAATAATTTGGAATTGATCCAACGATTTAATATAGGAGGGTTTTAGGGATTAATTTTAGAGGAAAGAAAGTTTGATGAGAGAGAGAGAGACAGAGGACAGTAAGTGGGAGAGTTTTTTCTTCTTCAGCTGAGAAATAGAATCCACTTCAGTTCAATTCCTATTGCTGTATAGCCATGAGGTCTTAATACTTTCTTCCAATATGCCTAAAGTATTGTGTAAAGCTTTACTGATGTATTGCAGATTTGAAATTAGGACGCTGGTGTCTTTTACTAATTGACTGAAATTTACTAATTAGCATCCATATATGTACTTTATTTTGTTTTAATTTGATGATTGATTTTTTCTTTTAGCATGGATATACTTCATTTTAGTTATGATGTTGCTTATTTCAATCTGTATATTCATTCTATATTTTTTGGGCCAAATTTAATTTTATTATGTGATCTACATGAGTTGTTGATAGTTGATTCCTCCTTTACCCTATGTTCTTGGACGATTCTGGTTTTTAAATGAATTTTGAGTCTTATCTATTAATAACTTGTGAATGACAATTGTTTAGGTAATTCCTTTTTCTTTGTAACAACCAAAATTGTTTTGGACAGGTTGGATATGACAAGCAGGGGATGCCTATTGGCTTTCAAATTATTTGGAGACTATGGCCTTCAGTTCATTTGGAGATCATGTGGAGTACAGTGTGCTGGACAACTTGTTTAGGAACATCAATGACTTAAATGGGATCCAATGCTCTCTCTCTCTCTCTCTCACACACACACACACATCCCTCCCACAATATACCTGTCATGATGTCAAGGTTCTATTTTGTAAATGGAACAAGTATGATGATTGGCTTATTGCTATTGCTTTGGTTGATAAGTCGAATAATAGATGCCATTATAGAACATAAATTTTATTTCCCTTGAGTTTGAGTTGCTGATCTACTTTTAACAGATAATACTCGAGTTGTTATTCTCAATTGTTCGTTCCTTGCAAAGAATCTTTTCGTGTGCATTCGTATTGTATCATATCGCATCATCTTTTATTGGTGCTATTCTCCAAGTCTTAATTCATTACTTTTGTTGCACTTACAGATAGTTTTTTGTGCTCTGCACCTAACATAGAGAACAAAGGCTGATGATCTATCATTTTATTCCTAATTCTTTTGGTTATGGCTAAACTTGTAATCTTTATATTGTATTTGCATTTGGGTCTTCATGGAATTATGGTTTTTGATAATTTGAATTTTTTTTGTAAACTATTGCTTCTAGGATCCCACCCTATGCCATATTTTTCATTCAATTTTGGCATGGGTCGGTTTTAGAAGTCAGTCTTGTCAGATAATAGGAGTCTAAGTTTGGCTATCCGTAACTCATCATACGGATGGTACTTGTTTTTCTTCCTTTTGCTTGTAGCAATTTTGATTTAAACAATCAATAGTCATCGATATTCTCGTAACTTGGGTGCATAAATGATTGCCCCTCTTCCATAGAAGAATCGGTGTCCCTCATGCTGAACCATCCAACAGATGTAAGGAGACACCACCTGGAGTGCACGTTTACTAGTATTTATATATGTATATATATACCAATAGAAAATCTAGAAAAAGAATCACATTATCTTAACTTATAAATTTATAAAAATAAAAATGAAAACCTTAATCAGATAGACAGACACGAAGATGTATTTCAGGCATTTTATTATCGTCGGATTGCTAAACAAATCGGATAATAATCGGTCAGATTGGAGGATTGTTACATTCGTATCCAATTAGTTTTCGGACAGATTCGGATTCTCCTAAACAGATTCGAATGCGGATCAAATACAGATTTTTGAATATCCGTTGACAACCTTAGTTTTTGTCACATGGAATTGTGATGTGGTAATTTCAATGGTTGAATAATGGAGTATATTTTGGATCGGTTGCATGTCAAATTTCACTGCCAAATTGAATTTTACACTATATATTGGCCTTTTTATGATTTTAATTTATTTATTCCACAAACATTTAATTTTCTAGAAATTTAAAACCTTATTTAAAGCTTAATCTTTTAAATTAAGGAGGGGATCTCATCGCCCTTCTGTCTGGGATCGGTGATAAAGATCACAATTGGGAGCACTGCAAGAAGTAGCCTGGCAACCTCACTGAGCTGCAGGCGTGGTGCGGAGAATATATGAACGCATTGGAGACCCTGGACACAAAGATGGAGACCCGAGAAGGCCGAAGTGAGAAGAAGAGGATGGATAGAGAAGGGGATTTGTGGAAGGAAGACAGTAAGAGGTGAAGTTGCAGAACTAAGAGCCTGCCTAAGGAGTCCGAATGCTACACCCCCTTCAACCGACCTCGCTCGAAAATCCTGATGCAGATCCAGGATGAGAAATTCATCAAGTGGCTAGTAAAGATGGGCAACAATCCTGGAAGAAGGAATGGAGACAAATTCAGCCGCTTCCACAATGGCACCAGGCATGATACGGACGAGTACCATTACTTGAAAGGTGAGATAAAGAGGGTTATACAAAGGGGGTACCTCGGTCGGTATGTGTACGAACGGAGGGAAAGGGAGTCCCAGGACAATCAGGATGCCCAACCACCTAGAAGAGAAGATCGCGGCTACTGGGAAGGGAGAGGTCGAGATAGAAGCAAAGATGACCAGAGACGTGCCAGAATCCCCAATTGCAACCAATAGGAGAACTGCGGGGGGCAAGATGTCCCCATTGGAGTAAGCTCCACCATATATGGCAGATGATAGCTAGAGAAAGCTCAACCTCGTCCCAAAAAGCAAAGGCATACACGAGGAGAGTCAATATGCCCCAAGTCCCGAACAAGAAAGAAAAAATGGGCCAGACTAGCTCGTTCTCAGATGAAGACCTAGTTGGGGTACATCCCCACATAGTACACATGAAGATTGTAAACTTTGAGTTCAAGCGAATACTCGTGGATAATGGCAGCTCGGTTGACATCCTATTCATGGAAGCCTACGACAGAATGAAGCTGAGTAGAGAAATATTGAAGAACGCTAACTACCCCCTACAGGGATTCACTGGAGCAATAGTCAAGGTAGAAGGATCGATCAATCTACCATTGACGGTTGGGAACGGAGACCAGGGGACCACAATGATGGTCACTTTCCTTGTAGTAGACATCCCATCTATCTACAATGCAATTCTGGGACGAGTGGGGCTCAACACCACTACAACAAAAAGGACTTATAACTGTGCTTTTTTCCGCAGTAAAAAGTCCAAAAATCCGCAGCAATAGCCTATAGCTGCAGATTCCCTGCGGTTTTCAATCTGCAGGTACAAGTGCCATCGCTACTTCTATAACTACGGATATCCTACCGCAGGAAAAGGGTACTCTATAGCTGTGGATTTTTTCGCAACAAATCTATAGCTGCAAATGTTTAGATGCGGACTTTTCCGCAGCAACTCTATAGCTGCGGATGTTTAGATGTGGACTTTTCTGCAGCAAGTCTATAGCTGTGGAGTTTTAGATGCTAACTTTTCCGTAGCAAGTCTATAGCTGCAGATTTTTCAGATGCAGATTTTTCCACAACAAATCTATAGCTACGGAGTTTTAGGTGCGGACTTTTCCGCAGCAAGTCTATAGTTGCAGATTTCTTAGATGCGGATTTTTCCACAACAAATCTATAGCTACTGATTTTTTGTTGCAAATTATTCCACAACAAATCTATAGTTGTGGATTTGTAGTTGCGAATGTTTTCGCAAGAAATATAGTTGCAATTTTTTAGCTGCGGATATTTCCACTGCAAATCTATAACTAGGGATATTTTGATGCGGATTTTTTCACAATAAAGTGATAGATGCAGATATTTAGCTGTGGATTTTCCTGTAGTAAATTTATAATTGCAGATTTTAGATGCATAATTTTGTGGCTAAAAATTGGTGACTGCGATTTTCTAGTTATATATGATGCGTAATTTTGTGGCTAAAAATTTGTGACTGTGATTTTCTAGTTATATATATATATATATATATACACACACACACACACACACACACACACACACCTATTTCTTGCATCCATATAATCCATTCAATACAAAATAGATAACAACTATTTATCATCCCAAATACATATAAATGTATAAATCCTGTTTATCATCGACTTTGTTTTATTGAGGATGGGGATGTTTAGGTTATTTCAAATGGGTATTTTACTGTATTCAATGTAGGCTGTGCACATACATGGCCACCTATGAAAACTAGTGGTTCCACTGTTCACATTTGCAATGATTTGCAGGGGTTCAAGGAGATTAAGAATCTAGAAAGAAATAAGGTGCGGCTTCGGATGGGCACTGGAGCTAAAGCCATGGTGATGGCTGTGGGAACTTTTATTTTGAATTTTAGATCTGTTAATTTAGTTTTAAAGGATTGTTACTATGTACCCTCTTTTAAGACGAAGATTATTTCAGTTTTAAAACTCATTTTGGACGGGTATAGTTTTTCCTTTAATTCTAAATGGATTATTTGTTTTAATAATTCTTTTGTGGCATCTGGATATATACAAAGTTGATTGTATTTCCTAGATTGCCCTATTAGAATGATTATTGTTTTGAATGTTGATTTGAAACAGAAAGCAACTCCAGTGAACTCGACATATCTATGACATCCAAGTTAGGTCACATTAATTTGGACTGAATCAGTAGATTGGTAAAAGCGATGGGCCCTTAGAGTGTCTGAGGATGGGACCATTCCCTACCTGTGAGTCATGCCTTCAGGGCAAAATGACCAAGAAACCCTTTAGCAATAAAGGTATAGGAGCCACCGATCTGTTAGAGTTAATACATACTGACGTATGTGGGTCCATAATATACAAGCAAGGTATGGATTTGAGTATTTCATAACTAATCCTGGAACACTACAACAAAATGGTTTATCCAAACGATGCAATCAGACTCTATTGGATATGGTCTGGACGATGCTCACTTATAGTGAGCTACCTCTCTCTTTCTGGGGGTCTACTTTCGAAGCGACTATTTATATCGTGAATAGGGTTCCATCTAACTCTGTAGCTAAGACACCTTTTGAGTTGTGGAAAGGTTGTAAGCCTAGCATTCAACACCTTAGGGTACGGGGCTACATAGCACATGTGCGAAAGCAACAGACAGACAAGTTGGAATCTAAGATTTCAAGATGCTTTTTCTTATGCTATCCTAAAGGCACGATAGATTACTACTTCTATGACCCGATTGATCAAAGGTCATTGTAAGCAAACATGTCACATTTCTGGAGAAAGAAATGTTGACTAAGAGGTCTGAACCTATAGTCATTAAAGAGTTATTAGATAACTCAAAAACTTCACTTACAAAAGTGAGACCAATTGACATACCCGCTAAAGTACCAACACTTTAAGAACCTCGACGTAGTGGGAGGACTGTTAGACCACCCACCAGGCTTACTTTTCTTATCGAAGAAGAGCAAACAGTGGAAGAGTTTCACATGGTGTTAGATGAATTATATGATGATCTGATAACATACTCTGAGGCTCTGAAGGATGTTGATGTCACTAGGTGGCTGGAGGCAATGTACACTAAAATTGATTCGATGCATTCCAATAAGGTCTGGACTTTGGTTGATCCACCACTTGGCGTTAAGCCGATTGGATGTAAATTGATCTTCAAGAGGAAGAAGGGCGCGAATGGAAAGGTAGAAAGATTCAAAGCGGGACTAGTAGCAAAGGGCTATACCTAGAAAGAGGGTATATACTATGAGGAAACCTTTTCACCAGTGGCAATGATGAAGTCCATCAGGATTTTATTGGCTATTGCCGCATACTTTGATTATGAGATCTGGCAAATGGATGTGCAAACTGTATTTTTGAATGGATTTCTTCAAGTAAAAATCTATATCCAACAGCCAGAGGGGTTCTCTTCCTTGGAGGAAGAAAGAAAGGTATGCAATTACAGAGGTCCATCTATGGATTGAACCAGGCTTCCAGAAGCTGGAACATCAGGTTTAATCAGTCAATCAAATCCTTTGGTTTTAATCAAAACATGGATGAACCATGTGTTTACAAGAAGATCAATGGGAGTGCAGTATGTTTTCTTATTTTATACATAGATGATATATTGCTGATGGGTAATGATGTAGGGTTTATTTCATTAGTGAAACAGTGGTTGTCCACAATATTCTCGATGAAAGAACTTGGTGAAGCTAGCTATATCCTTAGGATCGAGCTTGTGGGAGATCGCTAGTAAAGGATGCTAGGCTTATCACAGGCTACCTATTTAGGAAAAGTCCTGGCCAGATTTAGCATGGAGAACTCCAAACGGAGAAGTGTCACTTTTCGATATGGAGTCAATATTTCCAGATCTCAATGTCCCTTGTCTCAGATGGACATTGAAGAGATGAAGATCATTTCCTATGCCTCTACAGTAGGGAGTCTTATATATGCTATGTTGTGTACAAGGCCAGACATTTGCTATGTAGTAAGTGTTGTGAGTCGTTACTAGTCTAGTGAGTGGAGGTGGCATTGTGTAGAGGAGTGCAAAATAGAAATCCACAGCCAATCCCAATTTTTAAGAACACGTTGCATCATGTGCTGCAGCTAATAGAATGAGACTTTCTCAAGAGTAGATGAACATTTCAGGGGACTGAGAGAATGCTGCGTATGAATGAGTCTGACTTGGGGGAGGGTGTGCCAGACGACCCAGGTGGGGGTAGGCTACCGGCGAGTGAGAGGCAGCTTTGTATTGTGGATTTCTTAAAGCCGGTAGCAAGTTCTGTGGAAGGAGGGGAGCAGGCTGGGGTAAAGGCTTCGGCAGATGTTGGTAACACCAGACCACCCTTGACAAAGTCTTTTGTAAGGGCGGTGGGAGAGTCACTGCCTGTTATTGATGACTTGTCAGATCCGATAAAGGCCGAGAACTCTACTAAGGTGGTCATTCCTCAGGAGGCGTATGAGAAAGAGTTGCTCAACTTCAAGAATGCTTTGATAGGAAGAATAAACTTTTGGTTCATTACCTTGGACGAGATAAGGGCTGCTTTTAGAATTGCATGCAGATTAGAGACGGGGGTGGTTCTATCGCCACTGGGCAGGGGTTTCTTTCTTGCCCGGTTTGAGAAGGAGGGAGATATGGTTGTTGTCTGGAAAAGAGGGTCGATGAGGGTGAGATCTCAATCGATAACTTTCCAATGTTGGAGGCCACAGATTATTCTAAACAATAGATCGACGTCGACCAAACTGGTCTGGATTAGATTCCCAGACCTCCCTCTGGAATATTGGAATGAGAAAATTTTGTTATCTAGTGGAGATCGATATTGAGGGTGAAAGAACTTGTGAAATTCAGGTTGAACATATGCATCCATCCTCAAGTGATCCTTTTTGGTTTCACCAGAATATAGTATATGAAGACGAGCTTGAGTGGTGCAAGTTCTCTAAAAAGCTGGGTCACTCTTCAGAGAAGTGTAGATCGAAGGTGTGGCTTGAGGCTGCTGATGTTGGTAAGGAAGGTGATCGGAATGCAAACGCAGATTCGGAGTGGGATAATGGCTGGAGGTGGCACCGGTGAAGCAAGAAGAGACGTGGTCAGGCGGACTTGCCTCTAGTGAATCCTGAGATCCGTGTGGATTTAGGAAATCCGATCCAAGGGGGGAATTCTAATCAAATCTCTCCTTTCTTGGAAAGATCTACTAGGCAAGTGGAGGATATTAGCAAGAAACATGATTCGGTTTCCACTTTAGACAGACTGCATGACGTGGAGGATAGCAATAGAGAGGGTGGGATTTACGAGAATGCTGGAAGCGTTGAGATCCTAATGGTACGTTGGAGGTGGTTTTGCCCGTTATTTCTGGCACACATGCCGGGTTTTTGGGAGCTGATGGATTGGATCCTGATCATGTATCTTAACATGGATCCGAATCAGAATTCTCTCATGACTCTGCTGTAGTTTATGGCATTGTAGCTAGGGAGCCGATAGTGGATGGTGATGTTCTTATGCCGGATTCCTTGGGAAATGAAGCTAATTTGTTGAGCCCAATACAGGTGGATGTAGGACTGGCTGAGGTACACCACGCTGGGGTGGAAAAGGCTGATGTTGCTATTAGGGCCTTAGAGGCTGGTGAGGCCGCGAACCAGCAAATGACAAAGGGGAAACAAGTTGGGGAGTATGCGACGAGGAAATCAGGTTGCGTGGTGAAAAAAAAACATTTTTAATGAGGGCTCTCTTTTGGAATATTAAAGGGGTTAGGAAGGCTGCAGCTAAGTCGGCCTTGAGAATATTTATTAGAGAAAAGTATCCGGAGATGGTTTGCATTGCGGAACCGATGGTGGAGATTAATAAATTCTCTAATTTGTTTTTTAATAGGTTGGGATATGATTGTGACTTCATTCGCAATAATTGTAGAGATAGGGCTCCAAACCTTTGGGTGATTTGGAAACAGGGTTTATCGAAGCTGGCTCTTGTGTTGGAATCTGAGCAATAGATTACGATCAAGGTGGATTGGGGTCAGAGCAATTCCCTCTTGAATTTTGTTCATGCTAAGTGCCTGAGGGAGCTTCATAGAGATCTATGGACCGAGCGTGGGACGGTGGCTCCGTTGGATTCCACTCCTTGGCTGGTTGTAGGCGACTTTAACACTACCTTAGCCTCGTCTGAGAAGAAAGGCCCAGGATCCTTCAATCAGGGATCGGCTGTGGAGTTTGGGGCAATGGTGGATGCTGGCTCGCTGATGGCGATTCCTTCTCAGGGGCGTAAGTTCACTTGGACTAATAACAGAAGGGTTGGGCATGTGGCGACTGTGTTGGATAGAAGTTTCTGTAATAAAGCCTGGCTTTCGGCTTTTGGGGATAGTTTGCAGAGTGTGCTTACTAGCACAATGTCTTACCATGCTCCTTTGCTAGTGGTGGCTGAAGCCATTAAGAGACCAGTAAAAGCTCCCTTCCGTGTTCAACGATTTTGGCTGGACCAGCCCAGCTTTCTATCTGTAGTGGAGTCCTCCTGGAAGGAGTGGATCTCAAGATCTTCTACTTTTGTTTTGGCCCAAAAGCTGAAAAGGTTGAAGCCAGTCCTTAAGGCTTGGGCTAGGGAGAATTACCCAAATTTTGAGTTGCAAATTACTTCTTCTAAGTGTGACCTGCAAGCAGTCCAGGACGAGATTGACAGTGGTGGGATGACTGATTAATTGTTTAAATGGGAGATGGAGGTGAAAAAGGCTTACAATGCTGTGGCAGATAATTATAAAAAATTATGGGTAGAGAAATCGAGGTTGAAGAGAAAAACTCTTGGTGACAGGTGTACAAAGTTTTTTCACCTTTCTACAAAGTTGAGAAGGGTGAGAAACACTATTCGCTCTTTGAACACAGCTGATGGGCAGGTTCTTATCAATCAAGTGCAGATTAAAGCTTATGTGGAGCATTATTTCAAAATGTTTCATAGGGCTATGGAGGTTGTTGAGCATGAGGAGCTGCTTAATTGTATCCCGCTGGTCTTGGAGGATGTTGATGTTTTCAGGCTGGATTCGGTTCCCTGTGACTCAGAAATCAGAGCGGTGGTGTGGCAGTTGGACCCAAATAGTGCTCCAGGGCCGGATGGGTACCCTGGGGCATTTTTTAGGGCTTGTTGGGATGTGATTAGGGCGGATGTGTGCAATGCTGCTAGATATTTTTTCTCCTCTGGTCGCCTACCTACGGGTATCAATAATTGTTTTATTGCGTTGATTCCTAAAATGGACGGCGCTTCGGCTTTAGAGAAGTTCAGGACATTATGCATGGGAATTTCTTTTGCAAGACTTTATCCAAGGTTATGGCGCGTAGATTGGAGGGGGTGCTCCTTAGATTAATCTCTGAGGAACAGGGTGCGTTTCAGAAGGGGAAGGTTATCCATGACAATATCGCGATAGCTTCTGAGCTAGCTAACATAATGTCTTCTGCTTCGAAGGGAGGAGGTTTGGGTCTGAAAATAGACATTCAGAAGGCTTATGATACGATTTCTTGGGATTTTATTTTCAAAGTGATGCAAAAATTTGGGTTCTTGGAGCGGTGGATTAAATGGCTAAGTAGCCTGTTCACTTCTACAAGAATCTCGGTGCTTGTGAATGGAGGTCGGGTAGGCTTCTTTGGTGTTGAACTTGGTCTTCATCAGGGGGACCCTATTTCGCCTATGCTGTTCATCCTAGCGGAGGAGGTGCTGTGTAGGGGATTGGCAAATTTGATCAACATGAAGAAAATTTCCCCTCTTCATGGGCCGCGGGGTGTTCGTACCCCTGGGCATTGCTTGTTCGCTGATGATATTTTTATTTTCACTAATGCTTCTATTCACTATGTCAGGAACCTCAAGTCTTTTCTAAATCAGAACCAAGAGTTCTTAGGTCAAAGAATTAACCTGCAAAAAAGCAAGTTGTTCTTAGGTGCTATTCCCCCTAACAGGCGCTATGTGATTGTGGAGGAGCTGCAGATTCTGGTTTGCAAATTCCCCACTAGGTACCTTGGTGTTGAGATCTCTAAGGGCCGGGTAAGAAAGAATATGCTGCTGCCTGTGATGGACAGAGTCAGAAATAAGGTGGCAGGTTGGAAAGGAAAATTGCTTTCTTTGGCAGGTCGTGTGGAGCTGGTGAAGACTGTGGTGTCCAGTATCCCGATCCATAGCTTCTCGGTGTACTGGTGGCCTACAACTTTGATTGGTACCCTAGAGCGCTGGATGAGAAACTTCATTTGGACAGGTGATGTTGAATCCTCAAAGGCTATTTCTGTAGGGTGGGACAAAGTCTACCGGCCTAAGGAGGAAGGGGGTTTGGGGATCAGGAGACTAAGGGATGTAAATAAAGCAATGTTGTGCAAGCTCACTTGGAAGATTAGGAATGAAAATTTGGTATCTTCTAATTTCTTAAGACACAGGTTTGTCAATAAAGGGGGGAATGTGCTGCCTGGGTATAGAGCATCTTCCATTTGGCTAGGTATTAGGAAATTGTGAAGCTTTGTGGTGGAGAAGGAACGTTAGATCCTGGGGAATGGGGTTCGAATAAACTTTTGGAAGGATAAATGGTGGGGTCCTGTCTCTATTCAAGAAAAAAGTCGGCTGAATGTGTTCTTCAAGAATGATGGTACCAAGGTGAGTGATTTCATCAAGGAGGGAGAATGGAGGCTGCCGCCTGTTTCTTTGGGTGCTTTGTTTGAAGCTTTCCAGGAAATAAAAAAGCTGCTAGTTCCTTGTTACTCAGTGGAGGATTCAATGTGTTGGAGCTTGTCGAAGTCAAGGGAATTCTCGGTGGTGGCAACTTGGGAGGGTATTAGAAGACCGCCTACTGTTCCTAGGCCGAACCTGGTGTGGCATCAGAATATCCATCTGCGACACTCTACTCTTGGGTGGAGGCTGGCTCATAGAAAGATCCCCACAGACGAGGAAGTACAAAAAAGGGGGTATTTGTTTGGTAGCGAGATGCTCTCTGTGTAATAAAGATGGTGAGTCAATCCCTCATTTGTTTCTCACTTGCGAGTTTAGCACTGTAGTTTGGAATTCTTTTTCAGCTTGGTTTGGTTTCGTGTGGGGGAATGCTTCCACCATTTAAGTGTTCTTTGAGTGGTGGGAAGGTAAGCTTGGCAACACAAATGTGAAGGAGCCGTGGGCTGCAGGTGCTTCAATTATTAGTGCTATGTTATGGGAAGAAAGAAATAGAAGGCACCATGACAATATCTTCAGGAATGTTTGGCAGGTCCCGGAATGTGTGAAAGGGGAGATTAGGGACTGTAATTTTGTGATTAAAGGGGTGAAATTTTTTTAGGATTTGAGCTGTGTTAGGAACCTGGGATTGGCTGTTTCTAACGCCTCTGCTTGCGATATTCTGGAGGTGTTTTGGTGCAGGCCTGATCGGTAGTGGATCAAGCTTAACATTGATGGCAGCTCTATTGGGAATCCAGGAAGGCCAGGGGCTGGGGGAGTTTTTTGAAATTCCCAAGCCCAAGTGGTTCATTCATATTGCAGATACCTGGGGGTCTCAAACAGCTTTGTAGCTGAGTTCAAGGCTATGTTAGATGGGCTGTTTTTTGCTAGGGAGAGAGGCTTCATGGATCTTTGGATATAATCTGACTCTGCTTCCTTGGTTTTGTCTATTCAAAATTCCAAAATTCCGTGGTTTGCGCTCCAAAGATGGTAGGGGCTAAAACCTTTTTTGGATTCCTGCAATTGGAAAATTACACACTATTATAGAGAAGCAAATCCTACTGCTGACTACTTGGCTAAACATACGGCGATTACAGGAGTGTCTTCCACAAGTATTCTCTTTCCTAGACATATTAAAGAAAATTTGGCTCATGATGCTATAGGTATGCCTAGATACCGGTTCTTGTAATGGGTTGGGGGAGCTGGCAAGCTGTCCCAGCCAGTAGCTATGTTCTTTGTTCTTTTCCTGTCTTTGCAGTTGGCTATTTGTCGTTTCTTTTAATGCAAAGATCTTCTAGCAAAAAACAATGTGATCCAGCTAATAAGGTGTTTGGGTTAGGAAGTCCCTAACATTTCTGGAGAAGTCCCTGATCTTGTCAAATGCCCTATTCCCCTGTTATATGACAATAGAGGGGTAATTGCACAAGCAAAGGAGCCTAGGGCTCATCAGAGGAATATGCACGTGCCACGGAAGTATCACATTATCAGGGAGATTATCCAGCAGGATGACGTGAGTATCTCTAAAGTAGACACTACTGAAAATGTGTCAGATGCCATGACAAAGGGTTTGTCTCTTAGAGTGTTTGAAAAACACATGGAGGGCATGGGTTTAAAATGTATGGGAAATTGGCTTTAATGTACAAGTGGGAGATTGTTGGATTTATGTGTCCATCAAATCTGGTTTAGTCCGGTTCAATCTAGTTTCACTTTGTAATGAACCTTTATACATTTTGGTTTAATGTCATCACATGCGATATGAACATTTTGAGCATTATGTATTCATAAGTATTACTTAAAATGGTAGTCACGACTAGGGTTTGGGCTGGGCCCCCTTATCATATAGTCGTAGCATTGGGTATGCCTAGACATGTGATGTCAGGGTACGAATGCGAGTACTCACATGATCGATATGTGTATTGGAGAAGAATCTACTTTGTTGATTCCCTCATGTATTACAGCTAGATGTAGGAAGGGATAGACATGTGTCACTGAGGCCCTGAGGGGACCCTATCATTGCACAGTGTGACCACATTCTTTGGTTTATCAATGACTGAGGCTTAAGTGAGTCAAGCCAGTGTTCTGAGAATGCGCGAACCCTTTGTGAGTGAAATAGTTACTCAACATGGTCACCACTGCCCGATTGGGGAACACCGAGATTGAATTTGTCTGTGTATGGTCGGATTGAAATCTGGATCCAGTGTCGTTTTGGAAATGGTTTTTGTAAAACCTATTTTAAATAAAATAATAGATTATATATAGTTATTTGATTAAAGTGCTTTATCGAGTTCTGTGGGACTTGATCAATTACATAGACACACTAATATAGACATGTAATATGGAATGGGGTTTGGCAGTATAAGTGTACATGCCCTAGATTCCATAATGATGGTGTTGATTAGTGGGGGGGTTGTATATCATGTAGAGAGTTATTTAGAATTTATTAAAATAAATGGTTCTTTATTTAATTAATGGATATGGTGCTAATTGTAATTATCCATAAATTAAAACAATTAATTAATTATATCAGTTCCTATTAGATTCTGCTTCTTCATCAATTAGAAGCACTTTGAGTTTAAACAGGAAAGCCAACAAGGAGACAAAGAGTCTGACTCTCGCTGAGACTTTTTCCCATCTAGGGTTTTGGAAACCCTAGTATTATATTATAACCAAAAACGCAGTAGGGGGGCAGTGCTCCACGTTTTTGGTTGCCCCCCCTCTTGGACGATTTTTGGTTTCCTCTCTCTCTCTTGTGATCTCTTCTTCTCCTTCTTCTTGCTCTCTACTTTGTTTGAGAGTTAGGGTTTTTGAAAACCCAGATTTATGCTTGAAGAACTAAAGAGCATCTAGGATTGGCTTGAAGAACCTTGGCTGCACCACTGGAGGTTCATATCTGTTTGCCTGGAGTGCTCATCGGAGGAAGAACCATTGTCTGATAGAGGAGCAACACTTGAGGCTCATCAGGTTAGCAATTCTATGTTAATTCTTGTTGATTTAATTGTATTGATTATTCATGGGATGTGAAAGTGACCCGAATCGATTGTTTTCCGCTGCGCATTCGGGTCTGGGATGGATCCCTCTATCCAAGAGATGCAATAGGGATGATTTTTCTCTATGACATGGATCCCATTAATTTTATGGGACGTCAAAGAGATGGACTAGGCATTGGTTTGTCATACCAAACCCTAATAGGGTTCCAGTAGGGCACCATGGGCGACCATGAAAAAACCTAAAATTAGAAAAAGGATGCCCAAGCTAGATTAGGGTGCCCTAGAGCAACCCTAGGGTTCCCTAGTGACAACCCTGGAGTTCCCTAAAGTAGGGAACTCGAATTTATATTATTATTGGTTTCCCAAGGTGAACCACCATGATCCCATGGACCGTAGCATCAACCTACAATTCTCCCTCTCAAACTTTTCACATGTGCACTTGATTTTTGTCACATGTGAAATGGATCTTGGAAAAAATCGAGTTGCAAGAATTATTTAGAATCCATTGTATATGGTAATTCAATATTTTATGTAATCTTACCTTGTAAGTCCAGTGAGCTCTCTCACTCTATATTATCTTTATATACTATCCAATTGGAGAATCAAATATTTTGAGGGATTTTACAACACTTAACATGGTATCTAGAGCTAAGTAACCCCAATGAGAATTTTTTTTCTAGGCATTCTTCTCTCTTCTCTCATGGAGAATGACTCAGCATCCTCCACTATGGGTCTCCCTCAAGAAATCCCACTAGTTCCTTCTTCTTCTTCTTCTTCTCCTTTCCCAAATGCCCACCACTATATATCCATTAAAATAACCTCCAAGAATTATTTATTTTGGCAAAATCAAGTTGAGCCATTCCTCGATGGGCAGAACTTGTTTTGTCATCTTGATGACTCTACCCCATGCCCTGATGATCCTGCTAACAGTGCTCACTGGCATCACCAAGACTCAATGATTCGAAGTCTGCTTATGGCTTCCCTGTCTGAAGAAGTTTTTCCACATTGTCCATTGCTTTCTCTTCTCCTTCTAAAAGCAGGATAATATCCTTGACCATGGCTTTATAGGAATTGACTTAAAAACCTGATGAACTTGTTTCTGATTTTTTAAATCGTGCTAAAACTATTGTTGCTGAACTCAATGCTGCTGATCATGTTCCTCGCCCAAGTGCCTTTAATCTTCATATTTTCTGTGGTTTAAAATATGATTTTCGCAACATCGTCTCATCGCTTTTTACTCGGACTGATCCGATTACTTATTATGATCTCCATGCAATGCTACTTAGTCATGAGTTTCTTCATGCCTCATCCATGACGAAGCTTGCCATCACAGATGCTACTACTCCAGCTGGCTCTCCTAATGCCAACACAACTCAATGCACGGGCAAGTCTCCTGATTCTAACTCTCACCCCTCTCAACATGGGGGCCATGGTGGTCGTTAGGGTTGTGGTCATGGTGGTCACGGCCGTAGTGATCCTGGTGGTGGTAACTCTACTGGGCGGTTCCCGTGTTCTATGTGTCACCGCACAAATCATTCCACAGATCATTACTACTTCCGCCACCACAATGGTAATTCTAACACCCCGCCTCTTCCTTACTACCCAAATAACCCACCATCCACGTACCGTTCACTATACCAAAATCCCTCTTCCCCTTCTTCATCTTATAGTGGCCCCAACCCACCCTTTTTACCCTACACCACACCCATCTAGTGCCTTGCCGTGGGATCCTAACATGGGAGCATCTCATCATGTAACCCCAGACATCCAATCCCTTTCTTAGTTTGATGACTTCACTAGACCGGATCACTTACACGTTGGCAATGGTAAGGGCATACCCATCTCTTACATTGATTATTCTTCTTTTCCTTCTCTTTCTAAATCTTTTATTAGTTTGAATAATGTTCTTCATGTTCCTTCTATTTTTAAATTACTAATTTCAGTTTAAAAATTTTCTCGTGATAATAATGCATACGTTGAATTTCACCCGTCTCACTTGTGATGGATCAGGTCATCAAGTCCACTCTGCTGTCGAGACCGAGAAAGTTAGTCTTTAAGAACTCATTCCTCTTAGTCCACCATCTGCTCTTTCTGCAGTTCGTTGCTCTGTTGACATCTGGCATCATTGTTTATGACACCTGCATAAGCGATTACTCCGCCAAATGCTTAATTTAAATAATTTACCTTATTTTTCTTTCCGCCTTAGTAATGTTTGTACATCTTGTCAGTTAAGCAAAGCCAGTAGAATTTCTTTACCTGTTATGGACAGTCGTAGTTTATTTCCTTTGGATTTGATTTATAGCAATGTGTGGGGTCCCTCCCTACCCCCTCTTTATCTGGTCACAGATTTTATTTTATTTTTGTGGACGATAACACTAAGTTTATATGGTTTTATCCTCTAGGGCACAAATCTGAGGTTTTCTCAAATTTTCAACAATTTCAGGCCTTAGTTGAGCGCCATTTTGATAGAAAAATTAAAGCCATTCAAACAGATTGGGGTGGGAGTTTCGTACTCTCCCTACATATTTTGCAAAAATTGGCATCTCTCACAGGGTTTGGGTGGGAGTTTCAAACTCTCCCTACATATTTTGCAAAAATTGGCATCTCTCACAGGGTTTCAGCTCCTCACACCCATGAGTAAAAAAGGGCAGTCGACAACGATCCTTCAATGATATCTTCTCTATTGCAACGATTATCAGGTGAATTCTCAATTAAGGATCTTGGGGAACTTCAGTTTTTCCTTGGCGTTCAAGCTACTCCTCACTCCCTCTCCATCTGTCACAATCACGATATATTTTAGATTTATTGTGTTGCACTGGTATGATTGACTGCAAGCCAGTAAGTACCCCCATGGCTACCACTCAAAAGGCATTGGATGAAGGGGTTGCTCCTCTTTCCAACCCCACTGAGTACAAGTCTGTTGTTGGTGCTCTGCAATGTCACTCTAACTAGACCAGATGTTGTATTTATTTTTAATCATGCCTGCCAATTTATGCATGCCCCAACCTCTGAATATTGGCAAATGGTGAAGTGTTTACTATGCTATTTCAAGAATACTTGTTCCCACAGATTGCTCATTTAATGCTCTCCTTCCCGATCCTGACAAGCATTTTTTATGCGGATGGGAAAGTTGATGGTTGTGATCGTAAATCTATAGGTGGCTTTGCCATTTTTCTTGCCCTAGGCTAATCTTGTTTCTTGGACTTCTCGCAAACAAAAAACTGTGGTTCATTCTTAAACTGAAGCCGAGTACAAGGCCTTAGCTGATGCCTCGACTGAATTGATTTGGCTTGAATCCTTGTTTGGTGAACTCGGCTACCCTCTATCTAGTGCCCCAATTTTATGGTGTGATAACATTGGGGCGACTTATCTCTCGGATAATCCTGTACTCCATGCCCACACAAAGCACATTGAGATAGACTTTCATTTTCTTCATGATCGTGTGGTACAGAAACTACTTCATGTTCAGTTTATTTCAATAAAGGTCCAACTGCCTCATAATCTCACAAAGGCACATGGTATTGCTCGTTTTCAATTTCTGAGGGACAAGCTGAAGATTCGGTTACCCAATTCTCCACCTTGAGGGGGTGCACTGAGTGATATTTTCCCCCTCACATTTTTCACATGTGCAATTGATTTTTGTCACATGTGATATGGATCTTGGACAAGAGTTGCAAGAATTATTTGGAATCCATTGTTTATGGTAATTCAATATTTTATGTAACCTTACCTTGTAAAGTCCGGTGAGCTCTCCCACTCTATGTAATCTCTATATATTCTCCAATTGGAGAGTCAAATATTTTGAGGAAATGTACAACACCTAACAATTAAAGACCGAAATTCCTAGAGCAACAAGAAACAACCCACCTACTCAAACACAGTAAGAACCAAATGCCGGTACTGGTAGAGAAAACAAATGGGAAAGAATTGCATGAGAGTCGAATTCCAACTTAAAATCAACACAAAAATCAAATTCGAATGGAAACAGACACAGAAACAGAAGATAAACTTGATAACGATGCGCACTTTCTTATAGAGGAACTCAAATTCAACCGAAAGACTTAACCAAAAAGTCATCAAATACCATATTAGAAACCAAAAAAAAAAAAAAAAAAAAACCTAAATATAAATCTTAGAAGTGGGTCCCAGAATTCAATGAGACAAACCTCCAACATTCGATAGGATTAGGAAGACACATCAGATAGAATAGATGATGAAATTTGTCAATTGGAGATTCCAATCGAGAGGTTCCTATTGGAGGATTTTTTTTAGTCCTCTTCATCTTGATTCTATCAAATCAGTTCTTTTTGTAGGTTTTTTGGAATTTTAGGCATTGAGGGGTTAAGATGGAAACGCCTTGACTGAGCTTCCATTTGACGCAGTATATAGAATCAGTTCTGGAATCGGAAACGCCTTGACTCAGCTTCTTTTAATCACCATGAGCTGGTGTAGGGGCCACGCAGTTTGTTAATGATCCCGTTCCGGCTGCAATTGTGAATAGTTTTAAAGGGAAGTCACATGTTTTTGTTTTTAGGTACTTGGAAATAACAAGTTTCGGGGCCACCAAACATATACATAGAAATGGGACGACATAAAAATGCCAACTTTCATAAATTCAAACGATCATTACTTATATACAAGTATATCCCACTCCAAAGATTACAAATAAGATTTACGATAAAAAAATTTTAGAGAGATGGATGGGAAAAGGGAATGTTGTTGGGTATTTTGTCCACCAAATGCAAAATAAATTTTTTATTTTAATTAATTCACATTTATATTCTTATGAGATATTTTGTGTCTAGAGGTATGATCTCTAAGTATTTACAACTAGGTATGAGGTTGGGTTCTCTGTTGGCATGGTTTCAAATCCGAATGGAAACAAAAACAGAAGATAAACTTGATAACGACGCCAACTTTCTTATAGAGGAACTGAAATTCAACCAAAATAGGAAACTTTACTTAACTGAAAAGTCATCAAAAACCATATTATAAACCAATACAAAAAAAAAAATTAAAGGGAAATGTTTAGCGTCACCTTCTAAGTTATCCCGTTATTTTAATGCAACCCCACCAAGTATACAAATCTCAAATCTGGCCCAAAAACTAACAGGATTAACACTATAAAATGCAATTAGTGGGGTTGCATTTCATAGTGTATGGGATATAACTTAGGGAGCAGCGCTGATAATTTTCCAAAATTAAACTTGAATATAAATCCTAGAAGTCGTAAGAGAAGAACATAATACCTTTCGAATGTTTACGACGTGAATATCTATCTGCAGATTTTAGGAATTTTGAAAGTTTGAGATTTAGAGATGACTATATACGAGAAGACAATTCAAAATTTATGCAATCGTAGTATGTACGTGACCAGGCAGCGACCTCTTGTCATGGTCTGGTTTTCTTTCTTACTTTGGTAAGTGATAGAGTATCTGACAAGGAGGGAGTGCAACGATTGGCCATCCCACCCCTACCTGAACACACTGCCTAGGTGGGGTCCACCCCTCCTCTTATTACAGGCACTAGGAAATTGAACTGGGTAGGGAATTGCAGGAGATAATTTTCCATATATGAGTGTCTCGCTTACCACAAAAACTTACTTTTTTAGGCAATGACGCATGTGTCCCCCGAATTTAATTGTTGCGCGGCTTGCGCCTTGGTTGGAAAGGAATCCTACTACATTAAGTAGGTCCAAGAATTCAATCGGACAAACCTCCACCATTCGATAGGATTAGGAAGACACATGAGATAGACAGGATAATGAAAACCGTCACTTAGAGATTCCAATCCAGAGGTTCTTATTAGAGGACATTTTTAGTCTTCTTCAGCTTGATTCTATCACATCAGTCTTTTGTTTTTGATTTTTTGTTTTTTGGGTCAAATTTTAGCTCTTGAGGGGTTAAATTGGAAACGGCTTGACGCAGTTTACGGAATTAGTTCCGGAACCGGTCAGTTGACCTTTGTATCGGTTATCTATTTATTACCAAGTTGATCTGTTTCTTACCATGATATATAGGTTGGTCAGTTTCTCGTTTTCCATGGATCCGATTGGCACAGTTTCAGGATTGAAGAAGGAGAAGGAGAAGGAGAAGGTCTGACTTTCTGAGGCAGAGCGCATCCATATCAATGGATTCAAGCTATCCTCTTAGGGTGGTGGTGGTGGTGGTGGAGGTTTGTCCGATTGAATTCTAAAGACACCAATTGCTATCCTCTTTGGCATGGGATCGATTCTTGATTGATTATAAAACCCTGGTCATGTCATGAAACCCAAGACACCAATTGCTTCCATCAAATGAATAAGGGTATATCGCTTGAATCCGTTGTTACGGAGGCCCTCTTCCTTGGAGAATTGAAGGAACTGCAGAAGCTCCACCGGGCCAGCAACCGATCGGTCGGTATGGAATTCAGTACTTCTTTGTTGCCCATGTTAGAACATTCAAGGGTTTTATTCAAACTCGAATCCGCCCCCATACAGATCCCTAGAACACGATTGAATCAAAATAAATAGGGAAAACAAGTGTACCTGGCACCCACGTGTGCTGATGAAGAACACATACGATCGCCTCCAATAGCTGCATCGATCTGTCAGAGAATGAATGCAATCCGCGATGGGGATCTTCTGCCGCCTCCTAAAGTCTCCCACAGCTCCCTTTCTTGTAGAGAAAAGAGAAAAGAGAATAGTCACTGTAGGGACCCCTCATCAGTTGTATTTATAATACTTCCCAAAACCCTAACCCACTTCCACAATGGGCCAGGCCGGGCTGGTCCATCTGAATAAAATAGTAGCAGCCACGTCAGCCCTTGTATTTCTTGATCCCCATCAATGATTGACCCGATAATTAATTAAGCCCACACTCATCGCATTTCGGGGAAATCCTAACAATCTCCCACTTGGGCTAGATTAATTATAAAGTTATCATTATCAGATGTGGCCATGGGATCTCAATACAACAATAATGCTACTAAACCTTGATCCAGTCAACAAATACATCGATGTCGAGCAACAGCAGAAAATACACCTCAACATACGGCATATCTCTTTCTGTCAGCTACAAACAAAGACCTACTTACTAACATGAACCGCCTTGAGATAATTTATACAAGGAATGTCGTCCACGTCTGTGATCACATAAATATCGTCATCATTCCTTGTGGGTCCTCGAACATCTCATGAACATCGTACGACTCATGGATTACCTTTGAACATCGTCATGATTCGTTGGTAATCGAATGACTTGGTTTATCACCAATCGAACATCCGTGGCTAGAAATAGCCGAACGACTTGGCTCATCGCCAATCGAACATCCATGGACCAAAAGGCCCTCAACACTTCAACCATATGTATGCATGCAAATGCTATTCATCACAACAAACAGAAGTATCACACTCAAAACGAACATATATTATTAAGTCCTCCCACTCAACAAGCATATCAACGAGATACGAAGAACTCTCAATCCACAAATAGAACAATCATGTAAAGAAGCACTCCCACTGATCATGAGAATCAAGCAAACTAAATCGATCAAGTCTGAAAGTAAAATGTTCAAACCATGCTCAAACCACACATCTCGGTACAAAGTAATCAAAAACCGTCAAACTATTCGAACCAATTACTTCTTTCGTTCTCAGTCAAGTTATCATTCTCAAGATTCTTTATTCCTTCTTTCTTTCTTGTGCACAATTAGATATCAATTTCTTTCAAGTGTATACTTGTAGTTTGTTAAGTGCATCAATTTCTTTAACATATTCTTCGTGATTTTTAATTCACTCATCCATTCCTTTCATTATTTCTTGTTTTATTTTAGTGTTTGGTTTTATCTTTTTATATTATTAATGTATTTTCAATCCATGCCACCGAAGTAGCTTCCGTCAAATGGCACAAGACCGGTTATACCTTATAGGTTACAAATTATTTTTAAAATAATCTTTCATCGTTACAATTCTTATTGATGGATTATTCATTCATGGTTCATTATGCTCATTGGTTAGCCGTCAGTTACCATAATTATTCACTTATTACTTCATCTATCATAATAAGTTATTATTCGTCATTCGTCAACAGCATAATTTGCATCAACATATATAGAAATAACATATCATAATATCAAAGATTTCTATATCACACAAATCAGCATGTTCTTTACCCATCGCGTGTTCACTCATCATTTAAACATGCATCAACATATCATCATAAAATCAGTGGTTCTAAACATTTATCATCAACACATCAAGTATATGTATGCATACAATCAAGATGATAAATATCAAACACTAACACTTTTTTACAATACTGCATTCTTGCCCTTTCGGGTCAAAGGTACACGTCTTTATCGTACTGTAAATACTGCGAGATAGCAACAACTTTCGAAAATCTCCCTTCACCTTTGGGTGATAGAGAAACCCCTAGGTTATGCACCTTAATAATAATTTATTGCACTGTAATTACCGCGAGATATCAATGACTTTCGAAAATTTTCCTCCACCTTTGGGCAGTAAGAAGACCCCTAGGCCACGCATCCCAAATTCTTTGAGTATACTATCTTTGGATGGACACACTGCCTTTCCGTGAAGAGATCAGTAGTTTTCAGAAATCCCAGCACCTTTGGGCTACTGGAACCCTTAGACCACTATCCTTCCAATCCATATGCATATCACCTCGTCAAACTTTGGTGACATCGCCTTTGGGCTAATGTCACCTATTCCGCTGCCTTGACAGAACCATAAAAGGATTCAATGGGCCACTTTGGTGGATTACCATTTCACCCTCTCATAATTCCTCAACCAAATATGCAGCAATATATGTGGAAGTAAACACATTGATCGTCCATAATGTGTTGTGACATGCATATTTATCGTCAAAGCGGTAATGGTCAACCCAATATAGTCCAAATATGCTCAAAGTAGCATAATCATCCAAAACAGGTCCTTAGGATTATTAAACATCCCAAAACCAGGTACCAGTGGGTAGGTCTTGTAATTACGAACGAAACAAGACCAACCGAAGCCCAATTGGACGCTCCACTAGCCCATACGTCACTTGAAGGTGACACAGTCGTCATTAACAGATCCCATAAAATCAACCAAATATTCGAACTGGATACCCAAAACGTCGGCCTTGAAAAATTCAAGTAAAATGAGGCATCCCATAACAAAATTCAATCAAAACGACGTTCCAAAACAAGAAAAACAGCTCCTGGAACAATAAAAAAAGTTTTAAAATAGTCGATTCTGTTCCCAAAACAACTGAAAAATATAAAAACTACCAAAACCACAATATCTATTCATACAAAATATGCTGAATTGCATACCAAATCGAAGAGCACGAAAAAACAGACACACCAAACAAAACCGCGTCTCAAAATTCATCCAAACGAACCCACATGGTCCATTTGAAGTGTTCTGGTTATTTCCCCTTTTTTTTTTTTTTTTTTTTTTTTTTATAAATTCGAACCAAACCAGTCCGAATCAAATCGAACCAAATCAACCAGCCTGGACAGAACCCGGTTTGCCTGAACCGGACCGTCGGTCCACCCATCCAGCTAAAAAATCGGGTCAGTGGTTGGGTCTCGGATCGGGTCAAATATCCGAGTCGGGTCAACCTTGACAGGGTCTGGACTCTTTGATCAGGTATGGGTCAGGTTTGACTCAGGTCGGGTCAACATTGACCGGGTCAAATGTGACCCGCAAGGAACAGGGCTGACGTCAGTATCGCTATGGAGATTTTTTTTAATTTTTTTTTTTTGCAACGATTGTCGGCGCGTGGATCTCACTTGAGCCTTCGGGAGACTTGTGCTGATGCGTTCGGCCGCCAGCGGCGACGATCCACCCACTGCCGTGATCGTCTCGGCGAGCACTTCACACCCACACAAAAATATTCGACTTTTGCCGGTGAAAAATTCTGGCCAAAATCCCTATTTCCACCGTCAAAACTCGATCCAAGTTCTTAATCAATCGATTCTAGGTCCGTATGGTCGGCTTTGATACCACTTGTTAGAACATTCAAGGGTTTTATTCAAACCCGAATCCGTCCCCATACAGATCCCTAGAACATGATTGAATCAAAATAAATATGGAAAACAAGTGTACCTGGCGCCCACGTGTGCTGATGAAGAACACATAAGATCGCCTCTAATAGCTGCATCGATCTGTCAGAGAATGAATGCAATCCACGATGGGGATCTTCTGTTGCCTCCTAAACTCTCCCACAGCTCCCTTTCTTGTGGAGAAAAGAGAAAAGAGAATAGTCACTGCAGGGACCCCTCATCAGTTGTATTTATAATACTCCCCAAAACCCTAACCCACTTCCTCAATGGGCCAGGCCAGACTGGTCCATCTCAATAAAATAGTAGCAGCCACGTCAGCATTTATATTTCTTGATCCCCATCAATGATCGACCCGATAATTAATTAAGCCCACATTCGTCGCATTTCGGGGAGATCCTAACAGCCCAAACACTAATTATTTTAACCGTGTGTATAGGGATAGTAGGTTGATCTTCGATCCACTGGGGAGTTGGCTGCACGTACTGTGAATTGCCATCAATCTTTCCACGGATTCACCACAAAGAGGAGGGGGAGGAAACATAGATGAGATCGATCAATGATCATACATAATGATCATATTGGTCCCATGCAATGCTAAGGAAGGAAGTCTTAGGAATCTGGTTGGATCAGTGTGCTTGTAGAGTAGGGGAGGTAGAGAGGTTGGTGAGTCCGAGCAGGCCCGGCGCCCTTTTGAAAATCGATCTTGTCTCCTAATGGTTTACTAAAAGTCTTGAAGCAATTAACCTTTAGAATGAGTGTGGTTCAGCTTGATTTTGGTGTTTGGAAAATTTTCAGTACCCCATTAAAAAAAAAAATTAGAGTTTGAAAAGTTTCCAAAATTGTCTCCAAATTGATTGAAAAATTGCATAAGATGAAAAATGATATTGAATGCAATTGGTGTTCGGTTTGGGTGGTCTTGCTATGTGATCAAGTTATAATATTGGATGTTCACGAAACTTCATACTATTGTTTGGGTTCACATATCATCTCCAATCAATTTTCATGATTTCTACTAAAAATAACTTCTCTTTTGATATTTATAAATCATTTGTTCATTTTTCTCTTCTTTTTTGCATGTGTTTGAACCTCACCTTAGGCCAAATTTGGTATGATTTCTATTTCAATTTTTGGATTGATTTCATGAAATAGTCAATTAGATTTTTTTGTCAGAAAATTAAATTGTTTTGGTTATATCAATATGATATATTTTAAGAATAAAAAAATTGATTTGGAAGTTCAATTATCAATATGAAATATTTAAAAAATAAAAAAAAATGAATTTGGTAGTTCATTTTTTGAGAATAGATTCTCTATATTTCTTTGCGAAGGATGGTGATGGTGGTGATGGCGGGTGGTGGTGTCGATGGTGCCGATAGGGTGGTGGTGGTGAGACCAACAGGAGAAGAAGGGTGGTGCTTTAATTATTTTTAACATACAATTAATATTTTGCCCGTCGAATTAACCTATGTGGTCATTAAAGAGCAAGAGTGAAATCAAATGAAATAGGAACTCTGAAAACAGCTCCTCAGCTATTTCAGAATTTTTATTCCACTTGCGAAAATAAACCAAACAATTTCCGAAATAGAAATCATGCCCTGAAATTGAAACAGAAATCATACAAAATTAGGCCTTAGAGAGTATAGAAATTGTTTGTCATAATGGGTTCATGCAACAAAACCCTACATAAAATCTTATCTTATGGGAAAGGGATTCATGCACGAGATATTCCTCTCATCGACTTTGTTTGATAGAGGATGGGGTGTTTTGGCTATTTCAAATGGGCATTTTACTGTATTTAATGTAGGTTGTGCACATGCATGGCCACATATGAAAACTTTTGCCAAATCTTATTTATTGCCCAAGATCTCAGCTAACTTTTTCAATAAGCCATTGACATCATTTCTATGAGGTTAGTAAAACCCAAATGATTTTGTAAGTACTAGTTTGCATCTCTGATCTATGACTTAGGCTTCGTTACTTTTGATGAGTCTCATTCAAAGGTGCAAATCTTCTATCATTCTTAAGGACAAAAGTTTTCTGCTATGCCCAAAGGTGGTCGAGAGCAATCAAGTCACACCCTATTGACAAAGTGATCGAAATACCCCTCCCTTGAAATTGCCACCCTTCATTTTCCCGTCCATCAACAAGAGAAACTTTTACCTATTATAGTGTGGTGGTTCTATTAAGATGAATTTCCTTGAAATGGGATGAGATACCACAGAGTTATGAAAGAAAAAGCAGTAAAAAACCCTAGTTTAGGGTTTAGGTTTTTCCATTTTGGACTATTGCCTCAACTTATGGGCCAACCGATGTTGCCTAAATACCCTGGTAGGGTTGTAGAGACAAGTTTAGTAAGTATGGGTGGTGGGGAACTTTACCCACTATTCCAAAGGTATAAAGAGAAGCCTAATGCTTATGAAATATCATGT
Source organism: Telopea speciosissima (assembly GCF_018873765.1). NCBI lineage: Eukaryota > Viridiplantae > Streptophyta > Magnoliopsida > Proteales > Proteaceae > Telopea > Telopea speciosissima. The sequence continues at coordinate 40,852,718 of NC_057925.1, forward strand.
AGGGGTCTACTTTGATCCGAAAGATGATAGAGATTTGTCAGAGGCACTGGTGAGTATAGTAAAGACATAATATAGTAGAGATACAGAAAGGTGAAGGGAATTTTATCATATCTTTGCATGTTTTTCCAAGTATTGTACATAATATCATTGCTTTTGAGATTTTAATGTTTTATACATAAATGAAATACAGTTTTATAACTGATTATCAGCAAATTTGTAGCGTGACAAGTTAAAAAGCAGTAAAACACAGTAAAGAACAATAAGGAACAATAATGAATAGTAAAGAATAGAAAATAGTTGAAACTAAAGGTTTTGTCAATGCTATCTCAACAAAAGGAATGAGAATGACTATGGGGTTCCAATTGTGTGGTGCTTGCGCCCAGACACGGGAAGGGCAAAATGATTGCCCTGCCCTTGTAAAATGAAAAATTCCATCTGTGTTGGATTCCCTTGTAAGTACTCTCATTAGCCCCTGAGCTGGTGTAGGGGCCACACAGTCTACCAATGGGTCCTTCCCAAACATAATCTGGCCATATTATGATTAGTTTTAAAGAGAGTCACAAGTTTTTTTTAGTTGCTTGGAAGTTACAAGTTTCAAGGCCACCAAACATTTACATAGAATTAGGGGGACATAAACATGGAAACTGTCATATATTCAAAGGATCAATAACAATATAAGAGTATATCCCACCTCAAAGATTACAAATAAAAAATCCACTATGATAGTAAAATTTAGAGAGAGAAGGATGGGGAAAGGGAGTGTTGTTGGGTAGTGTGTCCACCAAATCCAAAATAAATTGTTTGATTTTAATTAATACGTATTTATATTTTCATTGGAGTGTTCAGAGCTATGACCTCGAATTGTTCACAAGTAGGGACGGAGTTGGGCTCATTATGGGCATAGTCATTGGATTGTGTGCTCTTGTGAATAGAGATTCTAGATACAAATGTGGGTACACATTTGTGTGTAGCAGACTCGATCATACAAGAATCCTGTATGGTTTATTGTCGGATATTTTATGTAACAAGGTTCTTATGATAGTTGTGTGGTCCCCTGATCTGAGATGTAACGCCCCCAAATCCATCCAGGAGTTTAGGTCGTTGACGGTCCACAAGATCTAAGTCTTGGGGAAATAGGAACCAAAATGTGAACCAAATTTATAAATCATCTAGAAACCACAAAACATAAATTGCAGCGGAAGTCTCTAACCACATCTATTCAATCAATAAAATTCAAGTCTCCAATAGTACTCAAAATTTAACTGACTATTATATCGTCTCAAACCCAAATTAATCAAAGTTACATGTCTAAAAAAAAAAAAAAAAATTCGAGTCTGAAACAGAATTTAAATCAACTTCAAGAGTCAATCTTAATGATGTCTCCTTCACAATCATAAGCTTCATCCTCATGATTCTCCTCACAGGTCTGATCAATATCTACGTTCTCTCCATCTGAAACATAATTGGGGTAAGATTCGGAAAGAAACTTAGCAAGATAACATATAAACCTCATACGAGCATTTTAGAAAAAAACATACACCATAACATAATTGAAAGTATATATACATAAAATTAGGGTTACTCATCCTTATAGCAAATTTCACAAAAACAACTACATCGCATATACATATCAAGTACCAACACCATGCTTACACTTGGCCAAGACCATAACCACGATATCAATTTTTAATCCTAAACATGCACATCAAGGTAATCACAAACACCTGTCTTGCACTATACTACAAGCATAGCTCACTCACCAAAGGTGAGGACAAGAAATATGCCCCGTACCGTACTACAGGCTCATCTTCTCAATCACAATTCAATAATTAAAAAAACATCCATACATCCATAAGCATGCAAAGGATTGTCATGCTTTCATAATCATGAAGAATATCATCATAACATCCCTCTCACTATATCTCATGCGCTTATGCCCATAAATCAATGAATTTTTCAATATAGTTTTCTTAAACAAAGTTGTTAAACACATGCATGTAAAATCAGAATTTTAAAATCAAGAGAGGGAAATATTTTTAACATAAAATAAGCACAAAGTATAGATGTTAACTCATAGGTTTGTAGAAAATCAAATTCTAAAGAAAAACTTGAAGGTGCTAACGGTGGAAGACCTCCCTCCTTCTTTTCTTTTTTTTTTTGTTTTCTTCTCTTCTTTCTTTCTTTCTTTCTCTGTAATTACTTTTAAGATCCTAACCACTAGGCTAACACACTTAGATATCAATAGGATTATAAATAAATATATTTAAAAATGATCATCTACCTCAAAATCCATTGATCATGGATTCAAAAATCAAGATCCTCAGTTGACCGTCGATTCAAAATTTAAGCTAATGTGAAATGTTTAAATTACCTTGTATTTTAAGCACGGGTATTATATCCCAGGTTAAGCCTTAAATTAATTCCTCCACTAGGCCGGGATATTAGTAATATTACAATCTATCCACCATAAAGAAATTTCGTCCTTGAAATTTGCAATTATCTGAAAAGCTGAATAAATGTGGAATATTACAATCCACCCCCTTAAAGAAATTTTGTCCTCGAAATTTAAATATCTGGGTCTCTAAACAGTTTTGAATACTTAGATCTCATCTCATCTTCCTTTATTATTATTATTTTTTCCTACAAAGTCTCTTGAATATTATGATTCCTTCAGAAAATCATCATAAATGAAAAGGTACGGTTATATAGGACTTGCTCCTTACGATCCAAAACATATAGGTGTTTTCTCAAAATTTGAATCACTCTCTCCGTCTGCCCACCCATTTGTTGGTTAAGACATCATTATTAGAAACTTGACAAAATTAATAAATCAAACTTCCAAAATTCAACTTTGATCAAACTAAATCTATTGACCGATATAAATAATATCCAGCATGGTAACTTGGTTCTTAGTTAAAACGTTGAGTTACTAAGTTGAACCAAAATCAACCTATATTCTTGAACCATTGAGTTAACATGCAATCTTGGCCAAATCAATCTTTAAAAGTTTTTGGATCATTATCTCTATATTCCTGGCCGATTATTTATTCAATCGTGACCTATATCAAAGGTCCAAAATAGGCTTAGCTAAAACTAAATCTCTCACACATGAGTTTTACAAACCAATAAGTTGAACAAGAATTGACTTGATCCTCAACCATTCAACATTTATCTATGTAGAATCACGCAAAGTCAACTCATTCAAATTATTTTGTGTGTATCATCCACAATCATGTATCGCATACTCTAGTATACATGCACCTCATATATAAGTTCAATCATTTTTATCTTAGCATGTACAATCAATTGGGCTTCCAAAAATTTCAGGATATTACATGTTCCCTTCCTTTAAAAATTTCGTCCTTAAAATTGTTGTACCTCAATCCCACAAATTTAAGGCTTAATTTGTCCTCCATACCAAAATCATTATTCTCACATCAAAATAATAAACACTAGCATAGTTGGAGGATAATCAACTCAAATCAAGTATGACATCAAAATTCGTCATTTCTAAAAGAATCAAATCTCCAGGCACATCTCTACCTTCTATCTATACTTGAAAAGACATTGTTGAGTATGCCTTGTATTCCAAGGATCCAAGTGTGATGTGGATCTGACCTGACCCGATATATTTTGTGGTACGACCCAAAGGGAGAAAAGGTTGAGATTTAGTTCGTGACGCTAAGGGTTGTAGCCGTATATATAAAGCATTTTTTCTCATTCTAGGGTTAGACGAAAAACTTGTATCTTCATTTTGTTTAGTGAAAAAGTTCGCCGCTGCTCTTCCTGTGGACCTTAGGGATGTAAATGGATATTCGTAAATCCATATTCGATCCGCGTTCGTATCCGTTTAGGAGAATCCGAATCCGTCCGAAACTAATCGGATACGAATATGATAATCCCCCTATCCGACCGATTATTATCCGATTCGTTTAGCAGTCCAACGGTAATAAAATATGTGAAATATAACTTTGTGTTTGTCTATCCTTTTAAGTTACCTTATTGGATTTTGTTATCTTAGTTTTATAAATTTATAAGTTAAGATAATGTGACTCTTTTTCTAGATTTGTTATTGGTTTATATATATTATTTTATGCAATGTGCTACATGGAATTACATATCTATTAAAAAATCAAAAGTAAAAAACGTAAGAGAATAAAAGACTAAGAAGAGTAGAAGAAAGGGTAATAACTGAACTCTCAAGTTTCAACCCTAACATTCATCATAAAAATGGTAACTATGTCAACGGATAGTCAAAAAATCGTATTCGATCTGTATTCATATCCATTTAGGAGAACCTGTATTCAAAAAATCATTATCCTAAAATTATTCGAATCCGTCCGAATACCGATAGGATATTATCTGAATCCGTCCAAATATAAACGGATACGAATATGATAATGCCACTATCCGACCGAATTTGATCCGTTTACATCCCTAGTGGACCTAGGTTTCTCGCGAAACCAAATCACGTAAATCTTGTGTGTTTGCGATTGTCTTGCTTGTTATTTTTTTTCTTTGATCCCCCATATTTTGCCATCTTGTGCGATTCAGCTTTAACAGACATATATATAGTATTTGCCACAAATGTCTATCCAAAGAGTGAAAAAAATATATCACTCCCACTTCACAGCTCAAGTTTACTACAAAATATTAAAGAGTTTCATCCTAATTATTTTAGTTGAAATCTATGTGTAATGTCTCTATATTCAAAATCCTATGCCACTAGTTTCTAAGTTCAAGGTTCACTAAAACTCATCTCCAATAATTCTCATGTGGTTTCATAAATCAAAGTTCATCCTCAATTGATGGTGGTGGATGATTTTCAGAATTTATTAGTGCATTGCCACCACTCCGTCTCGCTCTTCATGGGGTCATGGTTCTGTTTTGGCCAAGTACAAAAGATCACAACTCATACTCAAAATTGCAACTCATAAAAATTCTGTTTTCTGCAATTCTGACTGTTTATGGTAGAAATTAAGAAATTAAATCTTTTGGAAGTCCATTAATGTGAAAGTTAATTTTTAATGAAACCTAAGTTATATTTTTAAAACATATCTAAAAATCACATCAAAAAGGTTTTTCTAACTTAGGTTTCTATGTTCTCCAAAATCAGGCTCTGATTGCAGACAGATTCTATCCAAGAATTTTAAAATAGTCAAAAAATGGGTTTTTCAAAATTAATTATATCCCTAATTTTTATGGGATTAGTAATACTCCTAAATGTGTCTACAGTTAGAAAATCACTTCCAATTTCAACATCTAAGTCTCTCTATGAACCCTTTCTTTCTCAGTCTCTAGATTTTAACAGCAACTGTACAGTTTGGACTGCAAAAATTATTTGAACTACCAAATCATTCTCAAATCAAATGAATTTTTTTGATAATCCTCTAAACATATTAATTTATTTCCAGTAAAAATTTCAGATCCAAATTTAACTCAAAAGTTGGTCAACCATCAAACTCAAAATCGGACTACTATTCTGCCCATTACAGAGAAATTTTCTAATTTGTAATATTCAAATTTGAGTTTCTAGATTCTTCTACGTTCAATATCAGTGTGTAGGGTTCACGTTTATAATTCTTATTTCAAAGTGAAACGCTTTCTCTGATACCACTCTGTAATGCCCCCAAATTCATCCAGGAATTTAGGTCGTTAATGGTCCACAAGATCTAAGTCTTAGGGAAATAGGAACCGGAATGTGAACCAAATTTATAAATCATTTGGTAACCTCAAAACAAAAATTGCAGTGGAAGTCTTTAACCACATCCATTCAATCAATAAAATTCAAGTCTCCAATAGTACTCAAAATTTAACTGACTATTATATCGTCTCAAAACCCAAATTAATCAAAGTTGCATGTCTAAAAAAAAAAAATTCAACTTTGAAATAGAATTTAAATCAACTTCAAGATTTAATCTTAATGATGTCTCCTTCACAATCATAAGCTTCATCCTCATGATTCTCCACACAGATCTGATCAATATCTACGTTTTCTCCATCTGAAACATAATTGGGGTAAGCTTCGGGAAGAAACTTAGCAAGGCAACATCTAAACCTCATATGAGCATTTTAGAAAAAAACATGCACCATAACAGAGTTGGAAAAATATATACATAAAATTAGGGTTACTCATCCCTATAGCAAATTTCAAAAAAACAACAATATCGCATATACATAATCAAGTACCAACACCATGCTTACACCTGGCCAAAAGCATAACCACAATATCAATTTTTAATCATGAACATGCACATCAAGGTAATCACACCTGCCTTGCACCGTACTACAAGTGCAGCTCACTGGTGAGGATAAGAAGTATGCCCCGTACCGTACTACAGGCTCATCTTCTCAATCACAATTCAATAATAAAAAAAAACATCCATACATCCATAAGCATACGAAGGATTGTCATATGTCCATAATCATAAAGAATATCATCATAACATCCTTCTCACTATATCTCATGTTATTATGCCCATAAATAAATGAATTCTTCAACATAGTTTTCTCAAATAAAGTTGTTAAACACATGCATGTAAAATTAGAATTTTAAAATCAAGAGAGAGGAATATTTTTAACATAAAATAAGCACAAAGTATAGATGTTAACTCACAGGTTTGCAGAAAATCAAATTCTAAAGAAAAGCATGAAGGTGCTAGTGGTGGAAGACCTCCCGCCTTCTTTTTTTTTTTTTTTTTTTTCTTCTCTTCTTCTTTCTTTCTCTCTCTCTTCCTTTTTTTTTTCACGATCCCTTTCTCTTCCTCTTTCACGACTCTAGTCTCTCTCTCCCCTTTTCATGATTTATGTCTCTCCCCCTCTTTCCTAATGCCACTCAAATTTTCCTTTTAAAACTCTAATTTTTTTTCTCTCTTCTCTCTCTTATTTTTTTATCCATGTGGGAAAACTCCACCCCTATTTTCTCTCAATTTTTCAATTAATATTATGTGGGATCCACCAAGCTACTTAAAAAAAATAGATAAAATTCCTTATAATTGCTTCCAACAAGAGTTCATCCCTATACCTCTTTATTTACTTTTAAAATCCTAACCACTAGGCTAACACACTTAGATATCAATAGGATTATAAATAAATATATTTAAAAATGATCATCTTATCTCAAAATCCGTTGATTGTGGATTCAAAAATCAAGATCCTCAGTTGACCGTCGATTCAAAATTTAAGCTAATGTGAAATGTCTAAATTATCATTGTATTTTAGGCACGGGTATTATATCCCAGGTTAAATTAATTCTTCCACTAGGCCGGGATATTACAATCCACCCGCCATAAAAAAATTTCATCCTCAAAATTTACAATTATCAGGATAGCTGAATAAATGCGGGATATTACATGAGAGGTCATTTTCATTCATACCAACACTTTGTACTTTAGTGTACATATGGTTGATGCCTATATTTTACTGGATATACATCATTACAATAACTCCACTATGTTTGCATATCAACTAACGTGACGCTTAATAAAGAATCCACATTTTGTACAAGGGAAATATCTTGGGAGAGAATCCTGAATTTAATTAACTGAAATTCCAAACTCGGTGATTTAATTGTAAATTATTTTGTAATGAATTTATAAAATTGTTATTTTACACATTCCTAGAACACTGACTCTAGTTCTCTTGAACTACAGTTATTAGTGAACTAAAGAATACGCAAGCAATAATACATGAGGGAATCGACAAAATAAGATTCTTCGCCAACACACACATCAACATGTGCATACTGGCATTTGTACCCCAACATCAAACTAATCTAGACATACCAAATGCGACAACCATATGATAAGGGCTGCCCAACTAAAACCCTAGTTGTGACTATCGATTTAAAGTAATAGTTATGGACATACATTGCTCAAAAAGCTTATATCGCATGTGATCATATTAAACAAAAAGTATGAAATGTTTAATACATAATAAGCCGAGTTGAACCGAATTGAACCAGGTTTGATGGATACACATATCCAACAATTATTTGCTTCATCCTTAGTCTTCAAAAGACACACTTTAGTATATCTTGAACAATCATCAATAAAGGTAACAAAGTAACTCTTATCATCGACTTTAGTTTTCTTGAACTACATCATTAGTAAATCAAAGAATACCCTCACATCATATAGTGACAAGGCCCTCTCAGGTACTAGGTCTCGGTGACACATGTCTATCCCAAACCTACATCTGCCAGTAATACATGTGAGAATTGACAAAATAAGATTCTTTGTCAATACACACATCAACATGTACATACTCGCATTCGTACCCCAACATCAAACATGTCTAGGTATACCTAGTGTGCCAACCACATGATAAAGACTGCTCAACCCAAACCCTAGTCATTCCTACCAATTTAAAGTAATAGTTATGGACATACATTGCTCAAAAAGCTTATATTGCATGTGATCATATTAAACAAAAATGTATGAAATATTTAATACATAATAAGTCAGGTCAAACCGAATTGAACCAGGTTTAATGGATACACATATCCAACAATTACTTGCTTCATCCGTAGTCCTCAAAAGATACACTTTAGTATATCTTAAACAATCCTCAATAAAAATAACAAAGTACCTCTTACCACCTCTTGATTCATGTGACTTGAACTCACCTAAGTCACTATGGACTAACTCTAAGAATTCATTTTTCCTTTGAACGGACATGTGAGGCTTCTTAGTAAATTTAGCCTCTACATAGCGATTTGAAATCTTGAAGAAGGTTACATGTCTCCTTCAATTAACCCATGCTTACATTGAAGTTTAATGTAGGGAGCATTGCAATGTCCGAATCTACCATGCCAAACATTATAACAGTCAATAATATAAATAGAAGTACATGCTTTATTATCAACTATAACATGGTCAACATTCAGTACAAACAATCCATCAAAATTTTAACCCTTTCCGACATACAAATTATTCTTTGTTACAACAGCCTTATCCGCTTCAAAGGACAAATGAAATCCTGCCTTGTTCAAAAGAGCACCGAAAATGAAATTCCACCTTATGTCGGGAACATGGAATACATCTTTTAAGAAAAGCATTTTTCTTAAAGACAACTTCAGTTTCACTATCCCTTTTCCAATCACTGGAGAAGTAAGTGAATTTCCCATGAACGCTTGTTACCCATGACCAACTGTTGAATAGTCGGTAAATGCATTTCGGCCCCCACACACATGCTTAGTCGCACTTGTATCTAGGATCCAATCCTTAGGTTTCTCAACCAAATTCACTTTCGTCAACATTGCCACATAGATGTCCGCTTCTGTCAATTGACATTAGCCTTGTTTTCTTTCTTCTTTCGACATAATACCCGGTCTTGCCACATATGAAACAAGACCCTTTCTTCTTCTTGAAAAAAGTATCTTTCTTAGCTTTCAAAAATTTCTTTGACTTGTCCCGCTTCTTTGTTTCAACCAAGTTGGCTTTAGATTTAAACTCTTTAGCCTTCTCCATTTTGTCCTTCTCTTGGTTCTTTTCATGAACCTTAATCCAGACAATAACTTTGTTCAGCGATAAGTCCTTCCTTTTATACTTCATGCTTAACTTTAAATCAACCCATGTAGAAGGCAACTTCTCAAGGAGTGCACCAGCACTGAAGCCATCAGGGATGACCATTCCCTCTTTGGTAAGCTTTCCAACCACAATCTGATATTGGTCTATTTGAGTAGATATGCTCTTGTTATCCGAATGACAAAATAAAGAAAATTAGCAATAAAGTACTTCTTGCAACCAACATCTTCAAAAGAATACTTCTTCTCAAGTGCAGTACAAATCAGATTTTCATATTCCTAAGGGGCAGACGCGTTGTGCAAATCATTTGACAAAGAATTCATAATAAGATTTCTGCATTGGTAATCTACCTTAACCCATGCATCTCTATGGGCTTTCAGAATAGCATCATCGGTTTCAGCGGGTAAGGTAGAGGTCAAAGCAAATGAAACAGAGAAATGATCAAGTGCAAACATGATTTGTTGCTTCCATTTCTTATAGTTAAAACCATCAAATGGTTCTATCTTATCAAAGTCCAATACTATCTTAAGGTTCTCCATATGAGGAAGTATGTCACCAATAGTAGACATAAACTATATAGGCTCTCAAATAGTCTTTAGAAATATTGTCTTTAGATTGTAGAAAATGGATGAGGGAAAACTGTTTAAGAACACTTGTCTCTTGTTAATGATTCTGCAATGGAGAAACAACGTATCCAAGATGATAACAGTGACTAAGACATATCTGTTGACATTGTCCTAAAGATAGTATTTGCCCCGTATGATGCGACCGGGTATAAATGCAAACACTGGCTCCAAGATATAATAGCTGATAACTTCCTACATCCAACTCACACTAGTCTGATACGCCTATTGACTACTTCGGGGTTGGATTTCAGACCAACAATATGCAATGCGGACGATACAAAAAACCTTTTGAGAAAAGGGGAAGACAAGAGTATATGAGAAAGAGAGAGAGTGTGAGAGATAGAGAGAAAAGCCACAAAAATGGAATGCTTTGGGCTCTCCATTTCACCTCTACTTATAGTGGTGGATGCATCCCTTCAAGACACTCCATGGAATGGGTGTGTTCATTGGCTTGAGTGGGTAGGATTACAAGATTCCAATCCATGCACTTATATATGTAAGTGTCTCTTGATGGTAACCCATGGAGTAGGTGTGTCTCTTGGTTCAATGGATTGGATTAAATGATTTCAATCCAAGTTCTATGAATGCACCCATACAAATAGATATGTTTCTTTAAAGATACATGTCCCTTAGCCAAAAAATCATGTCAACTTTGAACCAAAGAATGACCCAACACTGGGGCAACTTTGAACCAAATTAAATACACCACATCACATTACCACAACTTGGTTCGGGGTGATTGTACTACCACAACTCGGCTTGTCGCGTCCGCGCGTATGCCTCTATCAATTCTCTTCCACTTCCAATGCATTCCCAAATACTCAAGAAAATAAAATACTTGATTTTTATGAAACTATATATTAAATACTTTTAATTCAATAGAAAATATAGAACAATTAGCTCAAATTGATCTTAAGAGAAAAAAAGAGCTCCCAAAAGGGGCAACCTCTCTCTCTCTCTCTCACTCCAAGTGTTGGGTCGCCATCGTCTAGGAAAGATTCCTCTACATTATTGATCTATCAAGCGTTAAGAGGAGTATGAGTCCTACTTCTATGGGTTTGGTGTGTTAGAATATTTTGTTAATATTCTTTCCTTTTGGTGGGCTCTAATAATTGTGGAAACTTTTATTTCTAAGAGGTTGGTCTAATAAGGAAGATATGCAGTATCTAGAGGATCTAATATGGACTAGCTAGTGTGGACTCACAGATCACCGTTAGATCTGTAATGAGAAGATCTATTGAAATATGTATATAAGGGAAGCTAGGTCCCTCCTCTAACCCTAATCACAATATTGCCACACCATTATGGAGAAACGGTGTCTCTAAGGTTTTACCATTGAGCCAGTGCTAAAGGCGAGAAGATCCTTGCTTTAATGGAGATTGAACATTTATTCCGCTGCGTTCTTCATCGTCTCCAATGTATCCCAAGGAAGGTATGCTCTATGAACGACTTTGTCACATGTTTATTGTGTTCTTGATCTGTCTATATGACCCTGGTTAATATTTAATCCTACATGTGGCATCAGAGCCAATATAGATTAGATTAAGGACCTATATGGATTGATATATGACCTCTGTTCGTTCCTATGTTGAACAAATCAATCAAAAATTTATTTTTTCGGGTTTCTTATCGAACCCATATGTTTTTAGGCCTCTGTCGGATTCTCCGACTAGTGAAAAGTGAAATAAATTAGACAAGCTTGTAGGGCTCAGGATTACGAGCGTTTCGGTAGGTGGATCACCACCGAAGACTGTCAGATGCTCCCGTACGAGCCGGTAAACTCCGGATAGTGATCTCACTTGCTGTTTGGGTTTATAAAGAAAAAGAATTACCCTGACCCATTCAGATCAACCCAGTAACCTGAGCCTGAGACCCATTTGGGTCGACCTGGGAATCCCACCCGGTGATCCATCCGGGTTAACCCAGTGACCTGGTATGTTGGCCCAGCGGGTCGACTTGTTGACCCGGGTTGACCGTTGACCAGCTTGGTTCATATGGGTGAACTGATCTGGGCCGATCCGAACCAATCCAATGATTGAACCATGCCCAGAACCGGATCTAATCCTTTTATTTTGGAATCTTTGACCACGAGCGTGGGTTTAACGCACCAACTTTGATCGATGCATGAGGGTGCATGAGAGCTCCATTTGGGGCGTTTCAGGTATCGTTGAATTCATCTCTGAATTTCCTACATTTTGATATATAATTTGGGTATATTTTATGCTCGAGATTTATGAAAAAAATTACAAAATAGTGGTTTTTTGTTTACTATTCCACCATTTTGCATAGTTTCTGGAATTTTTATTATAATTCTAGAATTTTCTGCTATGATTTCTTAATTTATGCATATTCTATATATTTTTTTTTGCTAAAGGTCAGAAAAGTATGTATTAAGTAATAGAAAAAATACAAGTTTCTTTGGCACCCCATAAAACGCTGCCAGAGATACAGAATCCACAAAGGCACTAGGCCTTTCAAAAAAGAAAGCTATATGTAAGGCCTCCTTGAGATCCCACCTTCGGCATTGCCATCAACAGGAACTCAAGGGACTACACCTTCACTAGTACAAAAATCTAAAGTAGCCAACAGAGATCAACTGAATCGGTATCGACTCCTCTCTTGTACATCCCATTCAATTCATAGTGAGCGAATGGTGGGGCTTCCTCCCAATTTTGGGTGGTATGAGATGATGCACACCTTTTAGCAATAATATCTGCCACTGTGTTGGCCTCTCTATAGCTATGAGAGATTTTTCATCTTATGCCTTAGAGATAGTGTGCCGCACCAAGCCAAGCTTGCTTGAATTTCCAAGGGATGTTCTCCTTCTTGACCGCCGCCACAATTACTTCAGCATCACATTCAATCCACAAATGATTAATGTTTTTTTCCTTTGCCTTCTGTACTCCTATAAAAAAGGCTGAAAATTTTGCATAGTGATTTGTAGTAATTCCCAAGTACTGAGCAAAGCTGCCAATAGGCTGTCCCTGGGAATTCCTATAAATCCCAGCAGCACTTGAGTGACCTGGGTTCCCCATCGAACATCCATCAATATTGAGTTTTACCCAGTTGACGTTCGGTTTCCTCCACCGAATCTCAATGATTCTATTTGCCTGAGTGTAAGGGAAGTTTGTGCCAATCTGATGAGCAATCAGTAAGTCCTGTACTGATTTGATTAAGCATTTCATTAGTGAGGAGGCATCTCTAAGCTCCACTTTAATGAGATGTTGTATGACAATTGAATTTTTCCCCTGCCCCTCAAACCGCCTCCTATTTCTCTCATTCCAGATTTGATATGGAACCAAGATCAAACCCGCCATCCACATTTTCGGTAGAGGAGCGCAAGCTGCCTTGTCCTTCCACCAAGTTAGCAAATCCGATAAGGAATTCACCGTTGGCCATGCTTTTTGGAAGATTGTAAGGAACCCTTGCCAAATCTTCAAAGAAAGTGGGCATTCAAGGATGATATGCTATTGAGACTCAACTGCATTCAAGCACAGTTTGCATCTTGAAACAAAAGGCACACCCCCGTTGAATTACCATATCAGCGGTGGGTAGTTTAAGATGGAAAAGGCGCCATCCAAAAAGAGAGTGGCGGGGTTGTAAGTAGCATGTCCATATCACTGCATACCAAGGGGGGTGTTCAGCAGATTGTCTAAGCCCTTCCCACGCTGACCTGACAGTGAAATTGCCCTGTTGAGATAAAGTCCAGACCCTTTCATCACTTACCTAGGTCACTGGTAGGGTTATATTTGCTGCCTCATTAAAGACCTGTAGCAATATAGGCGACTCAACATGAGGGAACCACCAGTCACCATTATGTATGAAACAAGCAAGGGGAGATCGCAGCCTTTTCAGCCATGGGTCTTGAATCCCCATCCTTGCTGCCACCGAATCCCCATTGATCCACTTGTCATGCCAAAAATTTATCTTAGATCCATCACCAATAATCCAAGATTCATGATCAGTGACAAAGTCTCACATTTTCTTTATTCCCAGCCATATTGAGGATGGAGAATTAAAGTGCTATTTTAATATGCCCCTAGACGTGAAGCGTGCACGAAGAAAGGTATTCATAATGCTGCTGTTCGACTTGATGTCCCAACACAACTTACACAGTAGCACTTTATTCACATCCCTGAGTTTCCTGATGCAAAGGCCACCCTCATCTCGGGGTTTACATAATGCTTCCCATTTCATAGTAATTCCCTTTGCAACATCAGGGTTACCACTCCATATTCTATATTGTTAGAATGTTCACTTTTGTAATCTAACAATTTTGGTTAATTAAGTTTGATTATTTTTTGCAATCCTGAACATTTTACAAATAATGTGATTAGCATGTATTGTAATTTTTGGACAATTCAGCCCCTTGTCGTCTAGTCTAAAATTACATACAATATGGTTTGTGTGAGTAACATAAAGTATGTCCCTATGTGAGGGAGTTTCATGGATCTGATTAAGTAGTGACTGCCAAAGTGGTACTTCTGATTAGGTTTATGGAATATCGCTCTCATATGGTAAAGGGATATCTCTGATTCTAATGTATAGATATACACCCAAAGGTGGTGATTGTGTATTAGTGCTTAGAGGGTCACATATACAGCATATGGTTGGGGATTGACAACCCAAGAGGTCTATACACCCAAAGGTGGTAGAATATCGAGGATTAGAATATATTCTCATGGCTGCTAGTGTGTGAAGGGGGTATTACAACTGCATATCATGAATTCTGCCCAAATGTGTTTACATGGTGATGCTTGTGAACTCTCAAGAAGTGTACTTATATAGGTTTCAAGTTACATATTGCTCACATTGTGCTAATAATTTATATTATTTGTTTTTCAGTCACTTTTTCTGTCAACAATAATATGGTTGTTACATTATGTCCAATGGATTGTATAGATTGCGCTTATGTCCCAATGAAATCTATGTCTCTTATAATGTTGAGAAAATTATTTCCAAAAGACCTTTACCTAAGGAACAGTCTTACACTTTATGGCATAAAAAGCTTGGGTACATCTCTAAAGAAAGAGTAGAAATGCTGATAAAGTCTAACATCCTGCCTACTCTTGAAGGTGAGCCTGAGACTTGTGTAGACCGTTGTAGGGGTAAAATGACCAAGATAAAGAAGAAATCGATAGCCCATAGTTCTGACCTAATGGAGGTCATTCAAACTGACATTAGTGGACCCTATTCAGCCACATTGTATAGAAATTATTATTTCATGACATTCATTGGTGATTATTCCCCATATGGCTACTTGTACTTAGTTAAGGAAAAGTCTGAATCTCTTGAGAAATTTAAGATTCTTAGGACTGAGGTTGAGAAACAGTTAGGGAAAGTCATAAAAATTGTTAGATCTAACCAGGCAAGAGAGTATTATGGCAGGCATAACGATGCTGGATAGCCTAAGAGCCCATTTGCCAAGTACTTGGAGGATTCTAGGATAGTAGATCAGTTTACTATGCCTGGGAGTCCTGAGCAAAATGGGGTGGCCGAAAGGCGTAACCGCACCCTTATAGATATGGTGAGGAGTATGATTAGTAGGACAAATTTACCTAAGTTTCTGTGGGGTGAAGCCTAGAGAACAACCCTTTATATCCTTAACTATGTTCCTTCCATATCTATTCTATTGACTCCTTTCGAGTTATGGACTGGGCGTAAACCTAGCTTGAACCATCTTAGAGTTTGGGGTTGTCCTGCAAATGTAAGGTAGTATAATCTAGCATTGAGCAAGTTGGAATCCAGAACTACTCATTGCTTTTTTGTTTCCTATCCAGATCATTCAAAGGGTTATCGTTTTTATAACCCCAGTGGAGGTACAAGAATTGTGGATTCTCAGATAGCCAAGTTTCTGGAGTTTGATGTGACCGAGAAAAGTAGTACTTGTTCTCAGACTGAACAGGAAAGTAGTGGGGTTGGTACAACTGTATTTTTCCATCTACCCATTTAGACAGATGCAGAGCTTGTAGCACTAGAGGTTGTACCCATTGAGGTTCAAGAACCTATTATTAATCATGTTCCTACTGAAGCTCCTTAGGTTTAGGATGTGGGTGTGGAGGCTGCATCTAGGAGATCCATTAAGGAGAGGAGGTTAGCCATATCACCCGACTATGTGGCCTATTTGGGAGAGCATGACTATGACATTGGTCCTGTGGTTGATCCAATTAATTATGACATAATGGTGTTTGGAAGCTTATTGAGTTACCTAAAGGTTTCAAGCCCATTAGATGTAAATGGGTGTACAAGACCAAAAAGGATTTTGAAGGAAAGATTAAGAAGTTTAAAGCTAGACTCGTAGCCAAGGGATTTACTCAGAAAGAGGGAGTTGACTATAATGAGAGTTTCTCACGAGTTTCTTCGAATGACTCTTTCAGGGTAATTATAGCATTAATAGCTCATTTCAACATGGAGTTACACCAGATGGACATGAAGACTGCCTTTCTGAATGGAAACCTTGATGAGGAGGTCTATATAGTTCAACCTGAAAGTTTTTCTATGGATGGTTCTGATCATCTTGTGTATAGGCTTAAGAAGTCTATCTACTACCTCAAGCAAGCCTCCAGACAGTGGTACATAAAGTTTGATAATGTTGTGACTTCATTTAGATTTATTGAGAACCGCGTAGATCAATGTATATACTGCAAAGTGAGTGTTTATCTACCTGGTACTTTATGTGGATGATATCTTGCTTGCAAGTAGTAATGTTGGATTGCTACGTAAGACAAAGCAGTTGTTGTCTAAGGAGTTTGACATGAAGGACCTTGGTGAGGTATCTTTTATCCTTGGTATTGAGATCCACAAAAGTTGTTCACGCCACCTATTAGGTCTTTCTCGGACGGGTTACATCGATCATATTTTGAAGAGGTTCACCATGCAGGATTGTAAACCTAGGAATGTTCCAGTTCTCAAGGGAGACAAACTAAGCTTATCACAGTGCCTTAAAAATGATGCTGAGAGAGAACAAATGAAGTTGGTACCCTATGCTAGTGCACTTGGAAGCATCATGTCTGCTCAAGTTTGTACTAGACCAGATATTACTTTTACAACAGGACTTCTAGGCAGATATCAGTCCAACCTTGATCACGATCACTGGGTTGCTGCCAAAAAGGTTTTGAGGTACTTGAAGAGGACAAGAGATTATGTGTTGATCTACAGACATGTTCAAGACCTGCAGCTAGTAGGATATTCAAATTCTGACTTTGCTAGTTGTCAGGATGACAGGAAGTCCACATCAGGTTATATTTTTTTAATGGCAAGAGAGCAGTGTCGTGGAAAAGCACGAAGCAAGGAATGATTATTTCTTCAACTATGCAAGCAGAGTTTATAGCATGTTATGGGGCAGCTACTCAGGCAATTTGGCTAAGGAATCTCATAAGGGAGTTGACAATGTTTGATTTTGTGGATAGACATATCCAGTTATACTGTGATAACAATTCTGTAGTGTTGGTTACTAACAACAATAAAGGTATCACAGGGTCTAAACACATGGAGGTCAAATAATTGACCATTAAAGAAACGGTTAAAAAAGATGACATCATAGTGGAGCATATTGGTACAGATGATATGGTTGCTGATCCCCTAACTAAAGGCCTTCGCCCTAATGTTTTTGAGAGACATATTGTTAATATGAGCTTGGGAGCATCATTAGATGCGGTTGTTTAGTGGGAGTCATATTATTTTTGCTCTGTTGTGTACTAAAGTTTGCATCTGTACTTTATCTTTTGATAAATTTTGGTATTCATATATATCAACTGTCTATGGCATGAATTTTTTATTCAATAAAATGCAGGTTTATTATAGCTGTTGTGTTTAACACATGGGTGTTTTGCATGTTGATGTGGTATATGTATCTGTTTTAAAGTCTTGAGGTATGTGACAACCTTAAGCAAAAGCCGGGGCACTTATTTATTGGCCTTAAGGTATGTCTTGTATCACATAAAGTAAAACTCAAGTTGTTAATGTAAGACATACAGGTTCGTTGGAGCTACAAAGATTTCTCCCATGTGTCCTTGCTTCACTTAAGAAAAGAGAAATTTGAGCTGACAAAAGGGATGACAAATAAAGGTTATTTATAAAGTGTTATGTAGTTGCCTCACTATCATATTGCAACCATTTCAATAGAGTTAAGGACATTCATGACCATAGCTGGTCCTATATCGCTTATAAGATGCAATTACCACCATGATTTGGTGTTTAAGACTCTATGTGAAGGGGATTGATCCTTTAGAATTATCACTATACCAACATAAAGGCACGCACATGTTTTCAAAAATGATTTTGAACTGTTTTGGACAAAAATGAAAATTTTGTTTTCACTTTGGTTACAATTAATTTAGCCCAAGTGGGAGAATGTTAGAATATTTTGTTAATATTCTTACCTTTTGGTGGGCTCTATTAATTGTGGCAACTTTTATTTCTAAGAGGTTGGTCTAATAAGGAAGATATGCAGTATCTAGAGGATCTAATATGGACTGGCTAGTGTGAGCTCACAGATCAAAGTTAGTTCTGTAATGGGAAGATCTATGGAAATCTGTATAAAAGGGAAGCTAGGTCCCTCCTCTAACCCGAATCACAATATTGCAACACCATTCTAGAAAAACGGTGTCTCTAAGGTTTTACCATTGAGCCAGTGCTAAAGGGGAGCTTAGAGGAGAAAATCCTTCAAGGGAGATCGAACATTCTTTCCGCTGCGCTCTTCGTCATCTCTAATGGATCCCAAAGAAGGTACGCTCCCATAACGATTTTGTCACATGTTTATTATGTTCTTGATCTGTCTATATGATCCTGGTTAATATTTAATCTCACATGGTGTTCAAGTGTTATGAACCAGTGAAGGTGCTCCACTTGCGACACTAAGTGGTAAGCCTAAATCCTATTTTAAAATTTGATTCGAATACCCCATACTGCGTGAGGTTTAATCCATCACTTCGAATGAAAATTTTTTATTTGAAGCCGTGTTCGCCAACAAGGGAATGTCTTATGATACAATTAAAGATAGGAGAATCAAACCCATTACCTCCTGGAAGATTGCACTCTATTGGCAAGGCACTAACCGATTGAGTAAGCAAGGGTGTTCATGGCTTGGGTATCAAGACCTCTAGCTTATTTCTAGTGCTAAAATCTATAAAAATTGAAACTAGACAAATAAATGGAAGACTACGTATTTAGAAAAGGAAGTGCCTTTGACGAACGTTGACCATTTACAAATATGGTAGGTGATTCAGTGCCTGTCGCTCTCATATTGAAGTTATTTACATAGAGAAACTTTACATCCCATATCTAATTGTTTATCAAATGGTGTGTTCTTATTTGAAATGCGAAAGAAAAGCCTCAACATTCCCTATTCCTAAAGTAATTGTAAGGTAGTTAATTACTAATTCTCTAAAGATCCTGAATGCTAAAGCCTTCACAGTACTAAGGGTAAAGTTGGTTGGGTGGCCATTAAGATCGATATGTTTAAAGCCTATGACTGAATGGAATGGTCCTTTATTTTGGCTGTTGCACAATTTCTTGGCTTCGGTAAGCATTGGTGTGATCTGGTTATGAGTATTTTCTCCTCTACTAAGTATTCTATCAAGGTTGACGGATCTCCCTTTGGGGTTTTTAGTGGGATCAGGGGCATCTGGCAGGGTTGGCCCTTAAGTCCTTATTTGTTCATTCTGGGTATGGAAGTCCTATCTCGTTTGATTTCCACTTACAGGGATCTTAATCTTTTCAACGGAATTAAGGTGGCTAGGGGTGCTCCCGAAATCACACATCTCTTGTTTGCTGACGATATATTTATTTTTTGCAGAGCTTGTCCTAAGGATTTTGGTACTGTGAAGGCTATTCTGGACCTTTTTTCTGATCTTTCTGGACAGGAGATTAATTTCTCTAAGAGTGGATTATATTTTAGTAGGAATGTGTCTACGCATGACAAAGCTAGCTTAACCAGATTGTTAGGCATACCTGAAATGACCTCTACCTCTTCTTATTTTGGAACTACGTTGTTTCCCTTGAGATCTAAGGCTAAACAACTTTCCCCCTTAGTCCGTCGTGTTTCTGCTAGACTGACTGCTTGGAAAGCTAACCATTTGTCTTTTGCAGGTCGAGGGATTTTAATTAAATCGATTCTTTGTTCTTTACCTGCTTACCTAATGAGCTGTTTTTTATTCCCCTCTTCTGTTTGTAAGAAAATTGACTCTGTTTGCTATAATTTTTGGACTAGTGGCTCCACTTCCTATAGGAAATCTGGTTTTGTTTCCTGGAAATCGATGTGTACCCCGACTCACCTTGGAGGCTTGGGGTTTCATTCGGCACGCACCCAAAATTTGGCGCTGCTTATTAAACTTGGCTGGCGCCTAATTTCTGAGCATAGCTCTATTTGGGCTAGGGTCCTGAAGGCTAAGTACTTTCCTCATACTTCTTTGTTTGATCCCAATACCAGTTTGAAAAGAGGATCGTGGTGTTGGAATAGTTTTACCAAGATTATCCCCTCCCTCAAATCTTTTACCTTTCGAAGGATTGGGAATGGTAAGGATACCTTTTTTTGGACCGACCCCTGGGTCCCTTCTGTTCCTGGGTTGCCATCAAACCGAATCAGTCTCAAAGAGCTTTTTCTAAGAAAGTTTCCCTTTTTATTGATAACAATGCTTGGAACATGGACTGTCTTAGGGTTGTTTCCCCCTCCCTTGCTACCTAGATTTTGAATATCCGGGTCACCAATTCCCCTGACTCTTGGTGGCTTCTTTTATTTCAACCCCGCCTTTAGTTGACTTTTCTTCTATCGCTTGGTGGAAATTTTTTTGGAAACTCAAGTTGCTGCCCAAATTTAAACTCTTTTTCTGGCGTGTATTTCATGCAGGGATTCCGGTTAAGGATTTTATTTCGAAATGGACTCAGGTTGATTCCACTTTTGCTCTCTGTGGTACTTGTAATGAGACCCTCTGGCATGTCCTCATCTCTTGTGACTAGGTTAAGCATATCTGGGTAGCTGGTCCTTTGGATCAGAGGACTGAATTCATTTCATTTCCTTCTCTCAGACATTTCTGCATCTCTACTTTGCTGGACCGAAGGCTTGACAAGCCTTCTCTTGTTTGATTTTTTTCTGTTTTTATTATCTCTTGTTATGTTATTTGGCAGGTTCGTAACAATGTTGTGTTTAATTCGGTGCATCCTAACCCTGGTCAGTCGCTGTGTCGAATAAACCAGTGGTTATTGTACTTAAACATTTCTCCACCCCATCCCCAATCTAATGATGTTGTTATGTCTCCTTTTAATTCTTTGGATTATTCTGACCTTTCTTTGTCCAATTTTGATTTACCACTACTAGATTTTCATGTTTTGATCTGCGCAAGATTTTATCCCAACGGTGTAGGTAAGCCTGGCTGGGTCTTTGGTTTTTTGATTAAGGGGAAACTTCTCTCTGTCACTGCTGGCCGAAGTAAAAACTCACATTTTTTGGAACTTGAGCTGACGGGATTGCTCAAAGGTCTTGGTTTTGCCGTCATGAGAGGTTTGAAGCTGAAAGAAGTTTGGTGCTTTAATACAGTACTTCCCGGACTTCTTCCAACTCCATCCCTTTCCCCCTGGCCCTTTGAAGTCCTAGACTTTTTCCTTAGGATTTCGGCTCTTTCTAATGATCTAAGTTTTAAGACACTATCTAACTTGCCCCTTGTAAACTGGTTTAGGTTCTTACTGGACTCTGCCCCTCATCTCCCTTTATGTATAAATGCTTGTACCTCCTTCTCTTAATTTAATATAATTTTCTTTTCCATAAAAAAAAAATAATAAAATAATAAAATAAAAAAGGAGTTCTTACCTTTTCTCCAAGCTTTATCTACCTGAATGGCAATATTCATTTGATCTGAGGTTTTCCACATTACTATAGGTTAGCCTGAAAATAGGCCCACAAAAGCTTGTTTCAAGTTGAGCAGCCATGTCACAGAAAAACAAGGCCCATGGACCGAACCATTCATTTTATATACTGAAATAACATCATTCTCCATTAAGAAAGTAATTTCAAAACGGAGAGAAATAATAAAAAAAATGTACCATGAAATAGGTATCAGATATCATTAGCATGTAGTCAGCACAATGATGTAGTGGTTAATTATGCCACTTTAAAACTCATACCATTCAATCAGACCAATGGCAGCAACGGTGCACCCAGATAACAAAAGCTAACCATATTAATCCAACACCTACAACTACTAAAATAGCCTCGGCCATTCAATCCACAGTATTTAATCTCCTTTGGTCCCAATACGGAATTAAGCTCGTAAAAGGACTCTAAATTAGTAAAGCCCTCAACAAATTGACACATGATTTGTGTTGAAGTTCCCGCAGCGTGGTTGGAAACACAATGAGATTCCAGAATTTTATTCAAAATTGATAATGAAAACCATCAGTTGGAGATTCCAATCCAGAGGTTCCTATTAGGGGATTTTTTTAAGTCTATTTCAGGTTGATTCTATCACATCAGTTTTCTTCTTCTTTTTTTTTGTTTGGTTCTTTGAAATTTTAGGCCTTGAGCGGTTAAATTGGAAACGGTTTGTTGACTCAGCTTCCATATGACGCAGTTTATTACGGAATCTGTTCCGGAACTACCGGAATGACAGTGGTGAAAAGACAGGTCGTCAAGTTGACCTTTATTTCTATCGATTGTCTCTATCTATTTATTAATAAGTTGATCTGTGTTTTTTCACCCTGAGAGGTGGTCGGTCAGTTTCCCGTTTTCCATAGATGAGATTGGCACAGTTTCACGATTGAAGGAGAAGGAGAAGGAGAAGATCCAAGACTCGGATGCAGAGGGCAACCCCTTTTAATGGATTCAAATAAACCTTAAAAGGGTGGAAGTTTGTCCGATTGGGTTTCAAATATTGATTTGGATCGATTCCAATTGCCTAAGAGAGAGAGATAGAGAGATCAAACTTCCATTAACTCAGTAACGATTGTTTGAAACCATTAAAAGGGGTTGCCCTCTTCCTTGGAGAAGGAACTGCAAAAGCTCCACCACGATCGCTCCTTCCGTTGGAATGAAGTGAACCAAGGTGACACTTTTCATTGATTTTTTTTTCTTTTACTATTTTACTGATTAAAAGAAGCAAAAACTAGTTACAAAAATTGAAAATTAAATTGCATGATGGTGAAGAGTCCTGTCTGCGTATGGAGTCGCAACAAAATCAATCGGCTGGTGGGCAACAGGCTGATGCCATGCCGGTGGAAGAAGGGTGGTGTGCTGCACCCACACGGCGTGCTAGAAATGCTCTGAAGTTCTTGCTGTCGAGAGAAGGGATGGAGTGAGGGATTGAAAACGAGGTTGCTATCGTGGAAGGCATATACTTGTAAAGGTCAAAATCCTTGGAGACAGCGGGTGAGAGTCTCTTTTCTGAAAAATCAATAGCATGTACCGAACTTTGTCGGACGGCATTGGAATAGGTTGCAAGCTGCCCACTGTATCTTCGGCCATCTATGGTGACGACTGAACCAACGAGAACAGAAACGGTAAGTCAAAGCACAAAAAAGAAAATGATGGGTCATATGTCTATTTATGATGGGTGTGTTTCTTCTAATCATGATCATAGCAAGGATTGGGACGTTCCAATTTCCAAGTCTATTCTGAAGCTTCAGCCATTGAGTTATATCCATTTTGTTTCGTTAACAATTAGAGACTTGAGATAGCATTTTATTCTCAAAGCTTGGGTCTTTGTATCTAACCAAATAAATTATTGGCATGAGACTTTCATCCTAGTTAAAACCAGTAAAAGTCAGAACCTTAGCCAATTTCTTGAAGAAGACTTGCGAGATCATATCTTAATCTCCTGTAGCTGCGGCTTTCAGAAATGAAACTATGATCTTCTTGGCCATCTCAACAACTGTAACATCAATGATGTCTTTTGAAAACTCATGATCCGAGTTGCAGTTGCTCAATGGTTTCTTACGAGTACATGAAGTTACAAATCTAGTTTGATTTTGTGGTTTCAAGGGTTTGCAGAGATTGTCACAGGGTTTTGCAGAGGTTAGCGGAAAAGAAGGCATACTGGTAACACGAAGTATCGGTTAATTGAGATAAAAAAAAGTCCAACGGTTGAAATTTTAATTGCTTAAATAGACGGTTAAAATCAAACAACGTCCTGCAATGCTTTTCTTACGCACGCACCGTGACACTTTAGCCAAATATATTTTACATCTATTAGTTTAAATTTTGAAAAAATTTACTTAATTCCCCAAAGTTAATTATTGCTGGTGTAACCCAAGATAAAAACTGACTGAACTTCCTAAAATACCCCAACATTCCTTCATCTTCTCATACCTCAAAAATTACTGCATCTTCTATTATTTTTTTTCTCCATATTTTTAATTAATTATGGGACCTGCCACCTCCTCTTCCTTTTCTTCTTCTTCGATCTGCACCAAGGTCGAACCACCCCTGCAACGCCCTCACCTTGCTTAGCAACTCCACCCCCACCTGCAACACCCCCCTCTCTCTCTCTCTCTTTCTCTCCCCCCTCCTCTGCAACCCGCCCACCCCACTTCCCTGCCCTCCCCCATCACCCCCAACCTCCTTTCTGCAACCCCCACCTTTCCTCTTCTCTGCCCATTTTTGGTGCATTAATCTCTAAGCTGATGTTCAAGCGAAGAAATGAGTTTTTTACTGGATTCCTCTACTACCTTTTTTTTGGTGTGTGACAGAGCATAAAATGTTGCACAATCACACAATTTCAGATTCCTTCTTTTCCCACTGGAGCATCTCCTTGATGATGATAAAAATGTAAGTTTTCTCCCAATTTTCAATAAAAGAAGAAGACATTGGGCTCTAGAAAACTCAAAACCCAGAAGAGATGTCTGTGCTATTAAGCGTCCATTCCAACTTCCAAGCCCTGCCAGAATTTCTAGTTAAAGTTATTTGAGAAGCTAAGTATCCAACATCTACCCTCTCTAACTCCTTTGTTTAATAGTAAATTGTTGAAACGAAATCACTTTGTGGGGGAAGATCAAAAGATCCTCTATTACGTTATCCTGACCAACATCTTTCTCTCGCTGAATTTACGAAAAGGGTGAGGTAGCTAGTGTGAGCATACATGGATTCTTCAAAAATAGACGGCTCCAAAATATCAATATGGGAACTGGGTTTCTCTGGAGATTCCATCTCTGAAGTGGGTTCTGTCAGAAAAGCTGATCCTGAGATGGGTTCCTCCAAAATCATCGTTTCTAAACTCAAGACCCCATTTTCGATTTTGGGTCTCCAAGCAAAGGGACTTGGGATTTCAGCAGGAGTGAAGCAGCCATGGTGAGTGATGAGGCATAAAACACCCCACCTATCAGAGGCTGCCACGTGGCCGACCCGACCTCAGTCCGAGAACCGAGTTGGGCCGAGCAGGAAATTGGGCCGACCCCATATCCGATAAGTCACCTGACAAAGCCTGGTTTGAGCGGGCTGGCCGGTGGCTGAGGCCGAGATTATACGGGTCAGCCATAGACTCCTAGCCGACCTCATGGCCGAGACCAACCTCCTCCCGGGCCGACCTCCATTGCCGACCCCACGGGCCGACCTCGTAGGCCGAGCCCTCCTCCATTGAGGCTCTCATAGCACCCCACCTGGGATCTCCGGGCCACGTCAGCACATCCCGAGAATCACGGGATAAGGACCGAGCCACAATCCCAGCGCAACACAGAATCACGCTCTACATGGACTCTTACCTTAATAAGAGTCCGACCCCGAAAATAACTCTCCACTCTGCTCTACGCGAGAGAACCTTCCGAAAGAAGGACTCCTACCATACTAGGACTCTCCCAGCCGTCTCATCTCCTCCTTACTCTATAAATACCCAGGTATGGAGCTCTATTCGACATCTTGCTTTTTACTACGCAGTTACGCTGTCGCGTTGAAGACCTGACTTGAGCATCGGAGAGTCCTAGGCCAGAGCCACACCGGCCCTCTTGCGCTCATTGCTTGGTTTTTGCAGGTTTATCCACGGGCGAACCAAGTACCGGAGGTTTTCACACGCAACAGATTTGGCGCCGTCTGTGGGAACGACATCAGTAAGCATCGTCGTTTCTGCCAATTCCCAGAACAATAATAATGGTGCATACGAGGTCAGGGCAGCATGGCTCTACTTCCCGTACGGAGGAGCCGCAACCCGTTGTGCCGACGAGACGATCACCTCCCCCCGAAGCCTCTCAGCAGGGGATAAACAGAAGACCCCCTAGGGAAGGTGGTGCGCAACCCATCACGGGCACCATTCCACCTCCAGAGAGCGGGAATGGGGGAGGTGCACTAACCACGGCCGCGGCTAGCCAGGTACAGGCCGAGCCAAGTTTGGACGGGAATGTCCTACCTGCACCGCCACCCTTGCCGGAGAGTTTGGACCTAGAAGCCCCGGCAAATAATCGACAGGTTATGGATTTGCAGCTACAGATGCTCCACACCAACGAGATGCTGCGCGCCTTCATGAACCAGATGGCCCGAGGCGGGCTGATGGGTCAGCCGCCGGCCGCGCTCCCTCCAGCTCCGGCCCGCGCTGAAAGAAACTTGCAGCAAAATGGTGGTCGGCGTAGGGCCGAGCCGAGTCGGGCTGCGTCCTCGCACCCGTCTCGTCAGAAGACTCCACCTCCGCGCCCCAGTAGAGGCGCTCGACGGGGTGAACAAGAACATCGCCAAAGCCCGCGAACAGGGCAGGAAATTGAACCAGCCGGCTCTGTAGCAAGGAGGTCGGTATTTTCTGGACGGATCGGAGAGGACGAACCGCCGAGGATATTCCGAGAACAAAGGAAAGACCCGGTTGAAAGGCGCGCGCCGAGACACGGAGAAGGATCGCATCATACTCCCCGACGTCAGAGCTCACCTCCCCGAGAAGAACAACAGGGGAGCCCCCAAGGGTCCAACTTCCAAGAAGAAAAAAGAACAAGGAAGGATGGTGAGGACCGAGCTGACCAGAATGGCCGACTACAGCGGGACGACCGACCCTATCAACCCCGGGCCGAGGAGCCGGTTGGCCGAGCACCTGAAACTGAGCTGGAGAAGTGGCTACGAGATTTGGCCGAGCAAGTGGAGGGGTTGAAGAAACAAACGACCCCGGATGCCTACTCTTTGGTCGGGCGTCACCCTTATCCTCCCGAGATCATGACCGCGCCGCTACCACACGGTTTCAAACCTCCCCCGTTCAACAGGTATGACGGGACGACCGACCCAACAGATCACATCAACTACTTTAATGCGATGATGATCATGTACGGGGGAACCAAGATCGTTTCTTGCCGAGCCTTCCCTGCATCCCTCAAGGGCGCGGCGACCTCATGGTTTTCCTGGTTGCGGCCGAATTCCATAAAAAGCTTCGCTCAACTCTGTCGAGCCTTTGTCACGCGCTTCCAGAGTAGTATGAAACATAAGAAGACCACGGTCAACCTCCTCAGCGTGAAGCAAAGGCCCGACGAGTCGATCCAAGCATTCGTCTCCCGCTTCAACAAGGAATCCTTAGATATCAAGGATTTGGATGAGGCCACGGCCCACACGGCTATGAGCAACGGATTGGCCGACATGGACCTTATCAAGGACTTGGCCCGTAAGCCGACAAGAAACCTGGCCGAGCTCTTGGAGAGGTGCAACGAGTTCGCAAATATGGCCGAGGTCCTCCAAGCCCGGAAGGGCAACAAAGGTCGTACCGACAAGAAAAGGCCGACAACAGACGACCGAAGAGAAGACAAAAGGCCAAGGACGGATCGCTGAGCTGACAGGTCGGATCGAGCTCGGAGCCCCGACTACACGCCATTGAATGCATCTCGCAAGGAGATCCTGATGCAAATACAAGATGGGGGGTACATCCGCCGACCCCGACCGATGTAAGCGGGGTCATCTCGGAATCCCAACAAATATTGCCAATTCCACAAGGACATCGGTCACGACACCGAGGATTGTTATCAGCTGAAAAGAGAAATCGAAGAGCTGATAAAAGCGGGCCACTTGAAGCGATATGTCAAAGGAGGCCGAGAAGATCGTGGAGGTCGGCGGCCTGATGACCGAGATCAAAGAAGAGCCGAGCCTACGGCCGAAAACAGGCGAGTTGAAAGAGATGATGACAAGATCCGAGCCGAGAAGAAGGAGGATGAATCCGGGCCGAGCAATGGCAAGGGAGCCCCCATATACACTATCCTCGGAGGGCCCGGGCAAGAGAGTACTCGAAAGGCTAAGGCAAATGCTCGCTTCGTCGGAGTAGCCGAGATGCCCGCCAAGAAACTCAAGCCGGCGGTGACTATCTCCTTCACGGAAGCCGACCTCGAAGGTATAAGTTTACCTCATGACGATGCTTTAGTGGTGCAGGTAGAAATTGCGAACAGACCCGTACACCATGTATTGGTCGATACCGGCGCATCCGTGGACCTTATGTCACTGGAAGCGTACCGACAATTTGGCTTCGGCGACGAGGCACTCAAGCCCGAAGGCACCTCGCTTCACGGGTTCTCGGGAGCGGCCGCGACCATCAAGGGCTCGATCGATCTACTAGTCACAATTGGGCAAGCTCCATGCCAGGCGACGATCCAAGTCAAATTCATGGTGGTACGGTCGGTAGTGGCTTTTAACGCCATACTCGGCCGTCCTTCATTGACCGCCCTCCAAGCCATCATCTCCCCGACTCACTTGAAGATAAAGTTCCCCACCGAGAACGGTGTCGGCGAGGTCCGAGGAGACCAAAAGAAGGCACGAGAGTGCTACGCTACTTTCGTCAAGCAAAACAAGGGTAATGTTCGAGGAATGTCCATGTGCGTCGTACATCTCCCCGAAGATCAGCGGGAGGAGCTTATCGAGAGAAGAGGGCGACCCGTGGAAGACCTGACCCCACTTCATCTCAGTGAAGATGACCCAGCCAAGGTGGTCCAGCTCGGATCACTACTAAATGAAGATCAGAGGAGGCGGCTCGGAGTTTTCTTAAAAGCGAACGCCGATGTCTTCGCCTGGTCGGCCGCTGACATGTCGGGCATACCCAGACATATAGCTGAGCACCGACTCCATGTGGATCCGGGTCGGAAACCAATCCGGCAGAAGAGAAGGAACTACGCACTTGATCGGCAAACTGCAATCAAAGAAGAGGTGGAGAAGCTTCGCCGATCAGGATTCATCCGAGAAGAGAAATTCCCGTCCTGGTTGGCTAACGTCGTCATGGTCCCTAAACCGAACGGGAAGTGGAGAATGTGTGTCGACTACACCGACCTCAACAAGGCCTGCCCAAAAGATGAGTACCCACTACCTCGGATCGACCTCTTGATCGACGCCACGGCAGGTCACGAGATGCTGAGTTTCATGGATGCGTACTCCGGCTACAACCAAATCATGATGCATGAGGAGGACGAGTCGTACACGGCCTTCCGAACTGACCAAGAGAATTTCTGCTACAAGGTCATGCCGTTCGGATTGAAGAACGCCGGAGCGACATACCAGCGCCTCGTGAACTATATATTCCGCGAGCAGATCGGAAAGAACATGGAAGTCTACGTGGACGACATGTTGGTGAAAAGTTTGAAGGCCGAGCACCACTTGGCCGACCTGGAAGAAGCCTTCGGCGTATTGAGGAAGAACCAGATGAAGCTGAATCCCGCCAAGTGTGCATTCGGCGTAACCTCGGGAAAGTTCCTCGGCTTCATGGTCTCTGTCAGAGGCATCGAAGCCAATCCGGCAAAAATCAGAGCCATCCAAGAGATGAGTCCTCCAAGGACGATCCGAGAAGTACAAAGGCTAAACGGACGTGTGGCGGCGTTGGCGCGATTCATGTCTAGATCGGGAGACAAGTGCCTACCGTTCTTTAAGGCCCTAAAGAATATCCGGAACCCAAAAGATTTTATCTGGTCATCCAAATGCCAAGAAGCTTTTGAAGAGCTGAAGAAATATTTGGAGAACCCGCCTCTTCTCAGCCGACCTGAACCAAAAGAGGAGCTTCAAGTCTACTTAGCCGCCACTCCCGTAGCGGTCAGTGCGGTGTTGATCAGGGAAGAGAGTCGAACTCAAAGGCCGATATACTATATCAGCCACGTTCTTGTTGATGCCGAGACAAGGTACTCCGGGTTCGAGAAAGTAGCATTCGCTCTAATCACGGCTGCAAGGAAACTAAGGCCGTACTTCCAAGCTCATCCGATCGTGGTACTGACCGACCAGCCACTCAAAAAGATATTACACAAACCCGACGTTTCGGGACGGCTGATTTCCTGGGCAGTTGAGCTAAGTGAATACGATATAAGCTATCGACCGAGGACGGCGATAAAAGGACAAGCCCTGGCCGACTTCATCGCCGAATGCACGGGGCCCGAACATGCGGTTGGAGAAGAAAAGACAGTCGAGGAGGTCGGCGCTACGGCCGACCCGATTTGGACCATGAATGTTGACGGCTCAAGCAATTCCGGAGGAAGCGGGGCCGGCCTAATACTTGTGAGCCCCGAAGGCTTTCTGGTCCAATATGCCCTAAGGTTCAAGTTTCCCGCCTCAAACAATGAGGCTGAGTATGAAGCCCTTCTAGCTGGACTTCGAGTCAGCAAAGCTATGGGCATAAAGCGGTTGAAGGTGCGAGGAGACTCCCAACTCGTGGTCAACCAGGTCAACGGAGACTACGAAGCAAAAGACGAAAGGATGATAGCATACCTGGGTCGAGCCCGAGATCTGATCTCCGAGCTCGAACACTTTGAGATGACTCGAATACCGAGAAAAGAGAATGCCGCGGCGGACTCCTTATCTAGGTTGGCCGAGGCCGACCTCCAATATCTGAGCCGTTCAGTATACATAGAAATATTGGAGAAGCCATCCTTACAAGAAGAAAGCATAAAGCACATTGAAGAGGATGGGCCGACCTGGTTGGACCCCATTGTCAACTACTTGGAGAATGACCTGCTCCCAGGGAACCGAGACGAAGCAAGGAAGGTCAAGATCCGATCTTCCAAGTACTCGATGATCGACGGAGTACTCTATAAAAGGGCAATCTCGGCCCCTCTTCTTCGATGTCTGGGACCGAAGGGGGCCGAGTATGCATTAGCCGAGGTGCATGCGGGAATATGCGGGAGTCACATGGGCGGCCGAGCTCTTGCATACAAGATACTTCGGCAAGGATTCTATTGGCCAAGAATGCAAGAAGAGGCCATGAAATACGTGAAGACGTGTGAGAAGTGCCAACTGTTTGTGCCAATCCCAAGCCGACCAGCAACAAAATTAACCTCAATGCTGAGCCCAATCCCATTCGCTATGTGGGGAATGGATATTCTCGGAGATTTCACCCCGGCATCGGGAAACAGAAAATACGTAGTAGTGGCGATCGATTACTTCACCAAGTGGGTCGAGGCCGAGCCCCTTGCCACCATCACTGAGAAGAACATGGAAAAATTTTTCCGAGATAAGGTCATCTACCGGTTCGAGCTACCGAAAGTTCTCATCACTGATAATGGCGCGCAATTCAACAACCTGGCCTTCCGAGAATTCTGCGAGCACTTCCACATTGACTTCCGACCCATCTCGGTAGCTCATCCACAAGCAAATGGACAAGTAGAAGTGTCCAACCGAACATTACTTGCCGGCATTAAGAGGAGGTTGGATGAGGCCAAGGGGAGATGGGTGGAAGAACTCCCAAGCGTCCTATGGGCATATCGGACGACTGTAAGAACTCCAACCGGGGAGAGTCCATTTCGCCTCGCTTATGGGACCGAGGCCCTCGCACCAGTTGAAGTTATGGCTTCATCGTACCGAGTGCTCAACTTCGATGAGAAGACCTATGAAGATGGGCTGAGAGCCAATCTTGACTTCCTCGATGAAGTCCGAGAAAATGCCCTACTCCAAAACGCGGCGTACCAACAGAAGACGGCAAGCTACTATGATTCAAGGGTCAAAGAGCGGCATTTTCGTCAAGGGGACCTTGTTCTCAGAAAACTCAGCGCATCCCAGCCGAGGCAACAAGGAAAAGTAGCACCAAATTGGGAAGGCCCGTACATAGTCTCCAAGCAAATTTGCCCTGGCACATATCGCTTGCAGACTCCGGGGGGCAAGAAGGTACCGAGACCTTGGAACTCGGAAAATTTGAAAAAGTTTTTTCAATAATTGAGCATACTTGTATTCGGCTTCAGTTCCGACATTTGATTCATTAAAGTCTTTTCTCTAACACTCAACATATTGGCAAGCTCCCAAGTCATAAGATCGGTCCTCATAGACCAGGCCGACATCACAGACCGACCCTCATAGGTCGGTAGCCAAGTCATAAGACCGGTCCTCATAGACCAGGCCGACATCACAGACCGACCCTCACAGGTCGGCAGCCAAGTCATAAGACCGATCCTCATAGACCAGGCCGACATCCAAGACCGACCCTCATAGGTCGGCAGCCAAGTCATAAGACCGGTCCTCATAGACCAGGCCGACATCACAGACCGACCCTCATAGGTCGGCAGCCAAGTCATAAGACCGGTCCTCATAGACCAGGCCGACATCAAAGACCGACCCTCATAGGTCGGCAGCCGAGTCGTAAGACC
This sequence comes from Telopea speciosissima, assembly GCF_018873765.1. Taxonomy (NCBI): domain Eukaryota; kingdom Viridiplantae; phylum Streptophyta; class Magnoliopsida; order Proteales; family Proteaceae; genus Telopea; species Telopea speciosissima. Next base: position 40,885,347 of record NC_057925.1, read on the forward strand.
TATCCACATAGACATGGCCGACCTCTCAGGGGCCGACATCCCTATTTGGCCGAGCCTAACAAAGTACAAAAACCAAGCTAAGGCATTAGGCTCGGCCAAGAAGGATATTCGGCCACGCGTCCGCTTATATGATAGCCTCTCCAATCAGACTGAAGGGAAAGGCGAATTAACCAACCAAAGCGAAGATCACATTGACCTCGGGCGTTGAATGGCCGAAACCGCCGACAACGTTGGGCATGGATAAAAAAGAGACAAGTTCCTAAGCTCGGTTAGTGAAACGACTCGGCAGCTTGGCCGCAAACAAAACAGAATACGCAAGGAAAAGAATGCTGAGGGCGCCGAGTTCAAATACTCAGACAAATTCTGACAAAAATAAGTTGTTTTATTCATTGTAAGCCGACTGATCGGCACGGTTACAAAAGGGGCAGCTCGGGCCCACACCCACAAAAAAAAAAAAAAAAAATTACATCTCCGTCTCCTCGGCGTGGGACTTGGAGGCGCCCTCGGGGGGGTCCACGATATTGGGCTCGGCAGCAGGGTCTTGAGGTCCAGCTCCCAGAGGGAAGACGTCGGCTAGAGCAGGTGCCTCAAGGGGCTGAGCTTGGGTGACCTCGGCTCCCTCCTCATCTCCCATCTCCCCTGCAAAAGTAGTCGCATCATCGTCAAAGCGGGAGAGATTGAGATCAGGATACGCTGCCTTGATCTCGGCCAAAAGCTCAGCTTGGCCTGCTTCAAAACCTTCGGCGAAGGGAGGCTTCCTGATCTCATGGCAGATATCGGCGTACTCCTCCGATTGGAGATAATCGCTGATCGCCGCGCTCCGAGCCGTGGCCAGATCTTCCTTGGCCTTCTCCTTCACCTCGGCGAGCCGAGCCTGCAGAGCTCGGACCTTCTCTCTCTGCCTAGCCACCTCGGCCTGAGAGCTCTCCACTTCGGCCTCAGCAGCGGTGAGCTTCTCTTGGGTCTCCCGACGCCTCTGAACGGCATCCTGGGCGTCCTGATAAGCCTTCTTGCACTGGACGTCCAAGGAATAGTTCTCGGTCAGGAGCCGCTCGAAGCGGAGCATGGTCTCCACTGCTTTGGCGAACCCCTACAAAAAGCATGAGAACAAAAAATAAGGATAAACTACACATATCAGATCATAGGCAAGAGCCGACAAGGAAACTTACCATATTGAAGTCTTGAAATAGGGTGGAGAGGAGCTCAGGGTCGGACAGCGCCTCGAGCTTCTCCTTGTCGGCTGGGAGCCGACCTGCATCCAGCCATTCCTTGGCGTGAGCGGCCAACGTCAAGGCCGAGTCCCCAGGGAAGAGGCGCCAGGTCGGCCTCACAGGGACGTTGTTGGCCGAAGCCCTCCCCAGGACGTATCGGGAGATGTTGGTGGGAGAGGCCACGGGCGGAAGGCCGCCACTCGTCAGGTTTACCGAGAGCTTTTGGCGTTTGATGTCTCTCGGCGGGCTCCTCTCGCCTTTTCGGCCTTTCCCCTTCCTCGGAGACCCTGCTTGACCCGTGTTCTTCTCGGCCTCCAGACCGACCACCGCGTCCGATGGTCCCGGCATCACCCCCTTTCCCTTGGAGGCCTTGGAGGACTCGCCCCGGGGTCTCTTCTCGGCATTCTTCTTCTTCCTATCCGCGATAATCTCGGCCCTCAGCCGAGCTGTGTCCATTGGAGGAATGTGGCCGACTACTGCAAGAGAAACCGAAAACATAGGAAACAAATCAGAAAAGGAAAAGAAAACTAAGTTAAGTAAAGGGGTCGGCTCGGACAACTGAGATAAGCTCGGCAAGGGTTCCTACCAGGGGTCATATGCCAACTCTGAAGAAACCCCTCGTCCTGAAGCTGGAGAACATCAAAGGGCGGACGCTGGGGGATCAGGTCGAGCGAGGTCATCTCGTTCTCGGTCAGGGGTAGTACTCTATTTACATAGTTCAGATTCATCTCCTTCCACTCGGTTCGGAGAGGGCTGTTGGGAATGGAAGCGAAGAAAAAACGGGGCTTCCAATACTTGTTGAAGGTCGGCGTGCCGACCAAAAACTTGTGACCGCCTAGAGCCGCACTCTTCCCTGATCGGCGGCAGAAATAATACCACCCCTTCTCGGGAGACTTCTTCAGGAAGAAGAGCCGAGAGAAAAGCGCCACGCTCGCACCTCGGCCCATCTCGCAGAACAGGGCGTAGAAGCCATACACAGCCAGCCAAGAGTTCGGCACCAGTTGACCAGGAGACAGGTGGAAATGGTCCAAGATCTGGTCCACCAGGCTGAGAACGGGGAGCCGAAACGCATACTTGAAGGGCGTCTCGTACAGAGCCACCTCACCGGGCCTGATGAAGCAGGCCATCTCCCCGGGATTAGGAACTCGGAGCTGAATGTCCTCGGGGATGGCGTAGGTCGTCCTCAGATAGTCGAGGTCGGCCTCCGTGATGGTGCTCAGAACGGTGCCGACACTGCCTTCCTCAGGCTCAGGGGCGTCGGTGGACGAGCTTACCGAGCCAACCCCCATCTCAGTCGAATCTCCCTCGCTTGATTCCTCATCGGATGAGGACGACCCGGAGTTCTCGGCCCGGTCTGCGACTATGGATTGGGTCTCGTGGTCAAACTCCATGGGTAACGGGGGCTCGGCCACCTCGGCCTGACGAAGCTCCACTACATCGGGCTCGTCTGAGGTCGAGCCCAACAGGTCTATGGTGGGAGAGCGGACGGGGAGTTCTCGGCTCGGACTCGCGCCCACTGCCGCCCTGTCGAGCAGTTCGCCCATAGGACTACTACCAACTGACATATTGGGCGGAGAAGACTTACTGGTTGAAGAAGAGCTGAGCGGGAACGAAACGACTGCCGAGTCAATCACGAACGAAGCTTCGGCCGAGTTGATCACGAGCAGGCAAACGACGAGATCTACCGAGTTGACGGTTCCAAACTTGTCGAGAAGTCAATAACTTAGAGCAGTGAAGAATGAATAGTTAGGAGTCGCCTATTTATAATCCTTGGGTTTCACTGATCCAACGGCCGACCAGAGCTCAGCATGATCCAACGGCCCAGATCAAAGGACGTTTCAAATTCCCGAGCCCGCCATAATGACTCTGCTGACGTGGCACGGACACCCAACCGTCAGATCGTGCAACGTCAAATCCGCAGCAATAAATAATCTCGGCCCAACCGCAGGAATCTTCCAGACAAGCGCCCAGGAAATTTCACTCATCAACGCCGAGCCGACACCTGATGAGTGGGGGGGCCTGTGATGAGGCATAAAACACCCCACCTATCAGAGGCTGCCACGTGGCCGACCCGACCTCAGTCCGAGAACCGAGTTGGGCCGAGCAGGAAATTGGGCCGACCCCATATCCGATAAGTCACCTGACAAAGCCTGGTTTGAGCGGGCTGGCCGGTGGCTGAGGCCGAGATTATACGGGTCAGCCATAGACTCCTAGCCGACCTCATGGCTGAGACCAACCTCCTCCCGGGCCGACCTCCATTGCAGACCCCACGGGCCGACCTCGTAGGCCGAGCCCTCCTCCATTGAGGCTCTCATAGCACCCCACCGGGGATCTCCAGCCACGTCAGCACATCCCGAGAATCACGGGATAAGGACCGAGCCACGATCCCGCGCAACACAGAATCACGCTCTACATGGACTCTTACCTTAATAAGAGTCCGACCCCGAAAATAACTCTCCACTCCGCTCTACGCGAGAGAACCTTCCGAAAGAAGGACTCCTACCATACTAGGACTCTCCCAGCCGTCTCATCTCCTCCTTACTCTATAAATACCCAGGTATGGAGCTCTATTCGACATCTTGCTTTTTACTACGCAGTTACGCTGTCGCGTTGAAGACCTGACTTGAGCATCGGAGAGTCCTAGGCCGGAGCCACACCGGCCCTCTTGCGCTCATTGCTTGGTTTTTGCAGGTTCATCCACGGGCGAACCAAGTACCGGAGGTTTTCACACGCAACAGTGAGATAGTGAAGCAACATTTGAGAATCTCATCGGGCTGTTATCAATTAGGCGCGAATCAAAACCCTACCATCCAAATTTACTGTCCCGTGTTGACGGGAGAGGGCACAACAGGGGATGGAGCGGGGGTTGATGAGAGCACAGTGGAGGGTAAGGAGGCAGGGGATGAAAGAGTGAGAGCACGGGAGAGGGAGTGGGTGTTACAGGTAGATCAGGTGGAGCTGCGAGCCAAGGGGTTTGCAGGCGGGGGATGGTGCAGCCTTCTTCAGACAAAGAAGAGGAGGTGGATCCCACGTATGACATAAAAAATGAAAGAATTAAACACAAAAATTTTAAAATATAGAAAATAAATAAAAAAAAATGGGAAAAATATCTCTGTTCGGGAGTGTGGCCTATGCCAGCACTACCATGAGTCTATCTCTCTCTTCTCCATGTGAAAAGACATCTCTGCGACCTTGTTTTAAGGAGGAGAGAGATAGACTCATGGGAGTGCTGGCTTAGGCCACACTCCCGTACAGAAAACTGCTTCCCTAAAAAAATATATGGAGTGAAGATGAAATGAGGTTGGGGCATTTAAGAATTTTAATTTTGTTTCCATCTTGAGAGTATGACCAATAACTAACTATGGGGATTAAGTACATCGTCTTCAAATTAAAACTAATGGATGTAAAACAAATTTGAAACCTACTTATCTAGTAATTTCAGATCTTATCTAGTGGATCTAATAAATTATCCCTTAAATATGTTCCACAATTCCTAATTTTCATTATGAAACATAGTTGGAAAGCTAAGTTTTGACTGGGGCAAGGCACCTGAGTGAGTAAAAAATTTTGGAAAACCTGGTCAAGAGTCGTGTAGACTAGGTTAGGGTAAAAAAATGTCGAGACTGGGTCATAAACCGTCCGAGTCAAATAAGACTCACAATTTTCACCCAAGTCATGACAAACTTGATGAGTTTAGTTGTTTTTTAAAAAACCATAAAGTCAGTTCACTTAGAAACTAAGTTGAGTAAAATAGCAAATCTGTATTCTAAAATGGGAAGAAACCATCAACTCTTCAACTCCCTTCTCTTATTTTTTTTTTTTCTTCTGATTTTTCCATATTTTTTCTGTATTTTTCTATTATTTTTACATATTTATTGTATTAAAAATTTAAAAAACATGACTTACCTTGATCGGGTTTGACAAGACCGAGTCACCAGGTTTTTCTGAAAGATGAGTCAAACAAAAAAACCTAGTTTTCCAATTATGCTATGAAAAGATTCAAAACTTATCCTTTATATATAACTACATTAAAGGTCTAAAGCAAACTTCAAACGCTCTTCAACACACAAATTTTCAATTACCAAAACTATCTATCCTTCGTGTAAGTGTAACCATTGTAGTCAAAAGTAAAAAACACCATGGACTCAAACCCTAGGGTGTCCTCTTTTACCATGATGACAAAACTCTAAAATTAAAAAAGGAGGTTACCTTTATATCCACGCCAAAGAATTCCAATGTCTTTATGTTCAAATGGTTGGAGAGGAAACCCAATCATGTAGTAATTGAGGACTCCAAGTTGCAATATATAACTTGTAAGGAGATCAGATTCCCTTTAGTCATGGTTCAACCCCCTTTGAGAAGTCAAGGGGTAATTTTTCTATGAGAAGTTTGAGAGGAGTAAGGGAGGTAATTTGATGCAGTTATGCCTTACGACATAAGGGAGTTCTCCCCCTATTAGTCATTGTTATTCAACTAATTTCACTTTCTCAAACAATTTTCAGAGTACTAATAAAAATACATAATTGTCAAATTGGTTTAAATCAGTTTGCTTTATTGGGTTAAAGGATCCTATACAGCCAAACTTGTTTTTGCCACATGAAATTATGATATGGTAATTCCAATGGTTTCACAATGCAGTACACTTTGGATTGGTCACTTGTCAAATTTCAATGCGAAATTGAATCTTATACTCCATATATTGGTTTTTTTTTTTAAGTCATCCATTATTTTAACTATTTTTATAAATACTAAATTTTTTTTTTAAAATTTAAAACCGCATGTTTTTGTTTTTAGGTGCTTGGAAGTAACAAGTTCTGGGGCCACCAAACATGTGTATAGAATTGGGACGACATAAAAGTGCCAACTTTCATCATATATTCAAAGGATCATTACTTATATACGAGTATATCTCACCTCAAAGATTACAAATAAGATTTACGAAAAAAAAATTTTAGAGAGATGGATGGGAAAAGGGAATGTTGTTGGGTATTGTGTTCACCAAATGCAAAATAAATTTTTTATTTTAATTAATTCACATTTATGTTCTTGTGAGAGATTTTGTGTCTAGAGGTATGATCTCTAAGTATTCACAACTAGGTATGAGGTTGGGTTCTCTATTGGCATGGCTTCAAATCTAAATGGAAACAAAAACGGAAGATAAACTTGATAATGACGCCAACTTTCTTATAGAGGAAATGAAATTCAACCGAAATAGGAAACTTTACTTAATTGAAAAGTCATAAAAAACCATATTATAAACCAATACAAAAAAAAAAAAATTAAAGGGAAATTTTTAACGTCACCCCCTGAGTTATCCCGTTATTTTAATGCAACGCCACCAAGTACACAAATCTCACATCTGGCCCAAAAACTAACAGGGTTAATACTATGAAATGCAATTAGTGGGGTTACATTTCATAGTGCGTGGGATAACTTAGGGAGCGGTGGCTGATAATTTTCCAAAGTTAAACTTGAATATAAATCTTAAAAGTTGTAAGAGAAGAACATGATACCTTTCGAATGTATGCGAGATGAGTATGTATCTACAGATTGTAGGAATTCAGAAAATTCGAGATTTAGAGACGACTATATATACAAGAAGACAATTCAAAATTTAAGCAATAGTAGTATGTATGCGACCAGGCAACGATCTCTTTTTGTGGTCTAGTTTTCTTTCTTAGTTTGGTAAGTGATAGAGTATATGACAAGGGGGAGCGCAATGACCATTCCACCCCTACCCGAACACTCTGCCCGGGTGGGGTCCACCCCCCTCTTATTACAGGGACTAAGGAATTGGACCGGGCAGGGAATTGTAGAAGATAATTTTCAGTATATGAATGTCTCGCTGACCACAGAAACTTACTTTTTTAGGCAATGATGCATGTGTCCCCCGAATTTAATTGTTGGGCGGCTTGCACCATGGTAGGTGTTGGGATATGGAAACGGGCTTGATAAGAACGAGCTATAGAGGTCAGAGATCCAGGTCCAAGTCATGAGCTCGTTGGTCGCAATCGCACACACCCAACCTCGCGCCTGTGGCTCAAAGCTCGTCATTTTATGTGATAACACTGAGAATGAAAGGGATAACCCTTGCGGCTTACGTAAGTCACTCAAAGTCTGTCATGGACCAACAGGGTCCATGATCTTCACCCACGTCACGCCTAATCAGGCCCGTGGGAAGTAACGGATAAACACCATCTCCGTATTACACTCTCCAATGGTCTTACTCCACTCCGAGATTCTAGCTTACCAATCCTGGCAGAATTCGAACTCTCAGCCACCTTAAATAAGGGAGGTAACACACATCCAACCTATCTGAACTCTCATTGAATTGACTATTGCTCAAAGATCTAACTTAAGCATTGGAGTGAGATCATCGGCGACGCCCGATACTCTCCGTTAATCCCTGTCTTCGCTCCAGCAGGATTTCTAACACAACAGTTTGGCTCCGTCTGTGGGAACGATACAACTCTCAAAGCCTTAGACTCTCAATCCAACTGAACCTGAGATCATGGCCGGAGAACCAAACGTCGTTCCATCCAACACTCAGGCTCCACCAGCCGTAGAAAACCCGGTGACCCGACGGACAACGAAGAGCACCCGCGGTGGTGGGAATACCGGAAAGCAAACTCAACGTCGAACGAATGTTGCACCCACTGATCCCTAGTTACCAGCGGCGGGGGAGGCGATGGAAACTCAACCATCAGCGGGAACATTGGCTGGCCAAAACACTGTACAAGATCAAGGCCATTCCAGCCGCGGCATGTAGGCTTTACCATCCCCGCCGCCACTGCCTCAGGGATTTGTCCTAGAAACAGATCCTAGTGCGCCTGCCAATGTTGGCCAAATCCAGGATCTGCAATAGCAAGTCCTCAATCAGAATGGAGTCCTAAGGAACGTGGTTTGAGAAATGCAAGCATTGAGAGTGGCTATTGTGGTAGTGACCACGGCCGCAGGCCTGCCCCCGGCATCGGTGCCACCTCCAGCGTTGGTACTGCCTCTAGTACTCCCAAGGACTGCCCAAGGGAACCCGAGGCCAGTGAGGGATGATGTACGAGCATCAGGAAGTAGAGCAGGATCATCACACCTATCCAGGCGAGAGCTACCTCCTCTGGGAGTCATGCGCAAGGGGAATTTGCCTACCAGGAACTGGTCCTCGCACGTCGAGGATGTGTCGGCATCCATTGGCCGAAGGACTCATAGCAAGATCGAGAGAACCCATTCTAGAGTATCAGACGTACGCACTGATTAGGTCAAGCAATGGAGAGGGCGCTGGAGTGATCTAAGAGACGAGTTAAACGCGCGCCGAGCACAGGCCAACGTAGTCAATAACCAGGTCGTGGAAAGCGAGCTTGACCATAAGCTCAGAGAGATGAACACAAAGATCATGGCCTTGGAGAGGGGAACCATCCCAGAAGAAAGTTTTAGACAGGGCCAACATCCCTTTACGGTGGAGCTCATGAGGGCAGAGCTCCCTAAGGGCTTTAAACCTCCTACGTTCGAGGATTATGATGGGAAGGGCGAGCCTAATGATCACTTTAGTTACTTCAACACCATGATGACGGTCTATGGTGGGATCGATGTGGTGTCCTGTCGCTCCTTCCCCACCTCTCTTAAGGGGCCCGCGGTGTTGTGGTTCGCGAAGCTGAAGCCCAATTAGATTTAAAGCTTCACCGAGTTGGCTAAGGCCTTTGTAAGCCGCTTCTAGAGCAGCGTGAAGCAAAAGAAGACCGCTGCCAATCTGCTGGCTGTCAAATAGCGTTCTGACTAGTCCATAAGGGACTACATTACCCGCTTCAATGCGGAGAGCCTCGAGATCAAAGACCTAGACGATGCCATGGCCTTCAATGCCTTGTATAACAGGGTCACAAACCACGACCTGGTGAAGTCACTCGGTCTGGAACCCATGTCCACTATGCCTCAGCTGTTGGACCGCTGCTACCAGTATGCTAATATGTTCGACATTATGAAGGCAAGGAAAGCAGTAGAGAGTAAGGCTCCAAAGAAGAAAAGGATAAGCAAGAGAGAAGAGAAGAAGAAAGACACCAAGAGAGCGAGGTCAGACAGGGACCAGAGCCCTGACTACACCCCACTCAACACCACCAGGACTAAAATCCTGATGGAGGTCTATGATTGGGGATTACTACAATGGCCCCGGCTAATGTTCTCCAGGCCAGAAGATAGAAACAAGAACAACTTCTACAAGTTACAGAAAGACGTGGGTCATGATACCGAGGACTGTAGACAATTGAAGAGAAAAATTGAAGATGTGATCCAAAAGGGTCACTTGAGACGATATGTCAAGGAAGATACAAAGGGAAACTCCCGAGGTCGTGAAACAGCAAGAAATGACCGACGAAGAGATGATAGGGACCGCAGAGGAGAGGATCGAGGTCACCAAGATGATCAATGGGACGATGGCAGGGAGGTCCACAAAAATTGGGATGAGGCCAATATGTCCACTATACCTGCTATCCTCACCATTCTGGGGGGGACCAGGACAAGAGTCAACCCGAAAAGCTAAGGCAAAGGCAAGGTTCATAGCGGTGGCCGAAGTCCCTGAGAAGAAAGCACGTACAGAACCAGTAATCACATTCTCCGAAGAGGATAAGGAAGGGTTAAGCTGGCCACACAACGATGCTGTTGTGGTTCAGGCAGTGATAGCCAATCGATCGGTCCACAGGATCCTAGTGGACACGAGGGCATCTGTAGACATGCTATACTACGATGCGTATCTGTAGTTCGGGTTTGAGCCGGGCACGTTGAAGCCCGAGACCGCGCCCTTGTATGGATTCTCAAGTGCGCCAGCCCCAATCGAGGGGTCAGTGGAGCCCTTAATGACAGTGGGAACAACACCGTGCCAGAAGACCATAAAAGTTAACTTCATGGTCGTTCGAGTGGCAACTACCTACAACGCCATCCTGGGCAGACCCAGCTTGAACGAGCTAGGAGTAATAGTTTCCACCAAGCACTTGAAGGTTAAGTTTTCCACTCCTAACGGCATAGGGGAATGCCAAATGGAGCAGAAGAAAGCTCGAGAATGCCACGCTGCGTTCTTGAAAGGCATCAAGGGCAACTACAGAGGAACGACCTATCAGGTGGAGGTCGCAAATAACCGCAAAGAAGATAAGCGCTATCAGCAAGGCGAGCCAGTAAAGGAGCTCTTGGAGGTCCCTTTGGATGAACAGAACCCTACCAGGACTGTAAAAATTGGGTCTTCACTAAGCGGAGAAGAGGCGAGGGAGCTCACCTTATTCCTCCAGAAGAACAAGGACGTATTTGCCTGGTCAGCAGCCGACATGCCAGGCATACCCCATCACGTCGCTGAACACGCCCTGCACGTGGACCCCAACAGAAAGCCAGTGCAACAAAAAAGAAGAACGTTCACGCCAGAGCGACAGGCCGCGATGAAAGAGGAAATAGAGAAGTCCAGCTTTATTAGAGAAGAACAATTCCCTACCTGGCTTGCAAACGTAGTGATGGTACCCAAGCCAAATGGGAAATGGAGGATGTGTATGGACTACACCGACCACAATAAGACATGTCCCCAAGATGAGTACCCATTGCCCAGGATCGATCTGCTGATAGATGCAATGGTAGGACACAAGAGGTTGAGTTTTATGGATGATTATTCCGGGTACAACCAGGTCCTGATGAAAGAAGGAGATGAAGTGTACACAGCATTCTGATCCGACTAGGAGAACTTTTGCTACCTGGTGATGCCGTTCGGGCTGAAAAACGCAGGAGTGACCTACCAAAGAATGGTAAACAAAATTTTCAAGGCCCAAATAGGCAGGAATATGGAGGTATACGTGGATGATATGCTAGTAAAAAGCATCAAGGCCCAGGATCACTTGGCCGATCTGGACGAAGCATTCCAAGTGTTACGAGCTCACCAGATGAAGCTGAATCCAGCCAAGTGCGCCTTCTGGGTCAGTTCTGGCAAATTCCTAGGTTATATAGTGTCCCAAAGAGGGATTGAGCCCAACCCTGCAAAGATCAAGGCTATACAAGAAATGAGCCCGCTCAAGACTGTTCGAGAAGTACAAAGGTTGAATGGAAGAATCGCAGCACTGACATGCTTCGTGTTCCGTTCGAGGGATAAATGTTTGCCTTTCTTCAAAACCTTGAAGAATCTCAAGGATGTAAAGGGATTCGCATGGATGGAAGAATGTCAGAAAGCTTTCAAAGACCTCAAAGGTTATCTTGCCAACCTGCCTCTATTGATGCGTCCAGTACCGGAAAAAGAGCTACTCCTGTACCTGACGATGTCACCAGTAGCTGTAAGCGCCACCTGATATGAGAAGAAGACAGAATTCAGAAGCCTGTATACTATGTCATTCACGTCCTACTAGACGTGGAAACTCGCTACCCTAAGATCGAGAAACTTGCATTCGCGCTAGTGAAAGCAGCCCGAAAGCTATGACCATACTTTCAAGCCTATCCAATAGCAGTCATGACTGACCAGCCCTTGAAAAAGGTGCTCCACAAGCCCGATGTATCTGGGAGGTTAACAGCCTGGGCCGTGGAGCTGAGCAAATATCAGATCGAGTATAGGCCTAGAACAGCTATAAAGGGACAATCTCTGGCGGACTTTATGGTCGATTGCACGTAGAACAAAAATGAACCAGAGCAAGAGGACACGTTAGAAGTACAATCCAGCCCAGAACTGTCATGGACTATGTTTATAGATGGATCGAGTAATTCAGAGGTCAGGGGGGCTGGCTTTATCCTAACAAGCCCCGAAGGCTTCAAGATATAGTTTGCCCTTCGATTGAACTTCCCTGCCTCAAACAATGAGGCCAAGTACTAAGCACTGATTACGGGACTAAGGACTACCGGGGCCATACAGGTCAAAAGGCTAGCCATACGGGTTGACTCACAACTGATCGTGAATTAGGTCAATGGGGACTATGAAGCCAAGGACGATCGAATGGCAGCATACTTAAAAGAAGCCAAGAAGTTAATAAGCTCGTTCGAGAAGTTCGAGATAAGTAGGGTACCACACACTAAGAATGAGAAGGCTGATGCGCTCTCTCATCTATCAACTGAGGAACTGGCCAGGCTCGATGGTTCAGTATATATTGAGCAGCTCGATGGGCCTTCTCATCTGGCTCGAGAAGTCGCACAAGCTGAGATCGACCCTAGTTGGATGGACCCAATCATCTCGTACTTAAGAGACAACATCTTACCCAAAGACAAGGTCGAAGCCCGCAAGGTTCTAGGTCGAGCAGCCCGGTACACGCTGATAGAGAGCGAGCTATACAAAAGATCAGCTTCTGGTCCATGTTTAACCCCCACACATGCTCTGAACGCCCTAGTGGAAGTACATCAAGGCATATGTGGCAGTCACATGGGGGGAAGGCATCTGGCTTACAAAGTATTGAGAGCTGGGTTTTACTGGCCCAACATGCAGAAAGAGGCGATCCAGTACATGAGAAGATGCGAACAGTGCCAGAAGTTTACAAATATACCACATCAACCTGCTATGGAATTAGCCTCCATACTTAGTCCTATCCCCTTCGCCATGTGGGGGATGGATATACTGGGCAACTTCACCCCGGCCTCAGGGGGAAGAAGATATCTCATGGTCGCTATGGATTACTTCACCAAATGGGTGAAAGCAGAGCCATTAGTAAAGATCACGCATCAACAAATGGAGAAATTTTTTAGAGACAAGATCATCTACAGGTTTGGTCTGCCAAAAATACTGGTGATTGACAATGGGAAGCAGTTCGATAATCCATAATTTGGGGCATTTTGTTCCCAATACGGCATCGAGCACCGAACGACCTCAATCGCTTACCCTCAAGCAAATGGCCAAGCGAAAGTGACAAATCATACTCTACTCACAGGAGTGAAGAGAAGGCTAACTGAAGCAAAAGGAAGGTGGTTCGATGAACTCCCCAGTGTATTATGGTCATATCGAACTACCGTTCGAACACCCACGGGGGAGAGCCCATTCTGACTTACCTACGGGACTGAAGCGCTGGCGCTGGTTGAGGTTGTAGCGGGATCACTTAGAAGTCTAAACTTCAATGAAAGAACCTATCAGGATGGGCTGAGAGCCAACCTGGACTTCCTAGATGAAGCCAGAGAGGATGTATTGATAAGGAATGTGGCTTACAAGCAGAGAACGGCCCGCTACTACAATTCCAAGGTCAAAGAAAGGACATTCTGAGCTGGCGACTTAGTGTTACGAAAAGTGAGTGCCTCCCAACCATAGCATCAGGGCAAGCTGGATGCAAACTGGGAAGGACCATACGTGGTCTCCAAGCAAATCAGACTGGGTACTTATCGCTTGAAGACCCCAGGGGGCAACAAGATACCACGACCCTGGAATTCAGAAAATCTGAAAAAATTATCTCAGTAAGAGGTCATTGTAAACAATTGCTTTTTGATTAATGGAATCTCACTTCGTGCCAAATTTTGTGCAAGAACCATTAAAAAAGTCTAGCACCCTGAGTTAGCATAAAAGTCTAATCCCCGTGGTTAGCAAGAAAGTCTAGCTCGCAGAGTTAGGACAAAAAGTCAGCTCTCAAAGGTCAGCAAGAAAGTCTAGCTCCCTGAGTTAGCATAAAAGTCTGATCTCCATTGTCAGCACGAAAGTCTAGCTCCCTGAGTTAGCATAAAAGTCTGATCCCCGTGGTCAGCACAAAAATCTAGGTCGCAGAGTTAGCACAAAAGTCTGATCTCAAAGGTCAGCAAGAAAGTCCAGCTCGAAAGGCTGATCTACTAGGACAGCACGAAAGTCTAGCTTGTGGGGTTAGCATGGAAAATTGACCTCCTTGGTCAGCACTAAAGGTTAAGCCTTAAAGGCAATACTAATGCTTAGTTCGTCATGCTCACACTAAAGGACTAGCAGAACAAAAATCTGATTCATAGCGGAAAGACGCTGACTGATGGCATAGGAAGATCGTAGCTCACATAAAGAAAGAAAAGCACAAGTAAAGAAAATAGGAAGAATCCTTTATTAATGCCTCTATGGAATACAAGCACATGAGGAGGTTATAGTATACAAAGACAGTTACAAAGATCGTTTTATGATCCAAGTACATCTCCACGAAAGGAGAAAACATGGCAAACTAAAGCCCATTAGCAACGTGAGTCCGAGACCGTCTTGGAGCTCTTGAACAAAAGAAGGCTGATGAAAGACAAGGACCGGGGGTCGTAAAGTGTGAGATAGAAATAGCATAACAACAGCATCGGATAGATCGATACTGAGCTCATCAAAAGCTTCTGTCATTGAGCGACCCCGAGAATCAAGAGCAGGCTGCCAAGTCAAATGGGATTCACCATACAGATGCTCTAAGACCCAAGAAGCTCAGTCATCACCCCTCTACCTCCACCAAGGATGAAGAGCTTGAAGAACATGAGTGGGCTACGGCCTTAGGTGCTCCAGCGCGCCTGATAGTTCCACATCTCAACCTGCCAAATACGTTAACAGTGGAATAGGGCAAGGAGAGGTCTCCTCAAGATTCTCCACCCCTTTGATGCAACCTTACCACTCCAATGAGTTGACATGGAAGGAAACACAAAGGGGATGCCCCACGGCCAATCGCCCGAGAGACATGGTATGTCGATCAAGGATTGAAGCTGCGAGGGCCAATGTCATTAGAAGATTGAAGCCAAAAACAACACTAGTGAAGGGATCAAGCTCCCCGAATTTGGAGCCTCTGTGTCTAAAAAAAGGGCAAAGCCATGCACGGCGAAGGAAATGTAAACCCCAAGAGCGGAAGAAAAGCAGCAAGGTGGCAGAAGGAGCCATGATTCTATGAACAATGCAAGGGTTGAAAGACTTAGTCTCTATTTAAAGAAGAAGGGTGACGGTTCGGGGTTCTTAACCACATAAGGGGTATGATACTTCGCGGACCACGTGGCTTGGTCCCATTGGCTCACACTTCCCGCAAACGTTGGAAAGATACAAACACAGTGAAGCGACGATTCAAAGTCCAGAGCCACGTAAATGGCAACTCATGTCATGGACCATGTGGCTAAATTTTATTGGTCTCGCATCGCCCCAAAAGGATGAGAAAAGCACAGATACAGGGATAACAATTCAATTCCTGTGCCGAGCTAAGACACGTGTCTATTTCCCGTTAGCTTGAGGTCTCTCCAAGAAACTCGAAGCACGTCATTATCAAGAAAGCAGTTCAAAAGCCGGCTCTCATAAATAGCAAGAAGAAATCAAGGGTCAACAGAAAGGGAAAGGCAATAAAAGCTTACGTGGGAAATTCGCAGAGAATATTTGGGGAATGCTCAAAATCATAATAATGCTTATGTCATGGAGAAAGGTAAAACTTCATGAGGGAACCAATTTCAAAGGGTTAGTCGGGAAAATTAGCCCGAGGAGTTAACCTAGAGATACAACCTGAAGTTGCTCGTATAAATAGAGAAAAAGGCAAGAGGAAGAACGTGCTAGGAAATATATTTCATTGATGATAAGCTGGGTATTTACACAGTCGGGAAAAAAAAAGGGGGGGGGAAACATTAGGATTTTCAATTGCTGGTTGGAGGATCAGAGGCAACAGTTGCGCTTGTTGGAGATGAGTCAGCGGGAAGGGGGTCCAGAGTGGGATCCATGAGAGCCGAGGACATGTCCGCTGGAGGAGGAACAGGGGGAACGAGTTCATCCGTGGAGGGTGCGATAACAATAGGAGGAGATATTGGAGCAGGGGGTCATCCATGGCCACAGGATCCTCCACGGCCTCCTGTACATCCGGGGTCGCCAAAATAAGAGGAATATAATAGTTGAAGCCAAAGAAGTCATAGCCGGGAGTCGTCTCGAGAACGTGCTTCACGGTATCATCAACTCCAGCCCTGTAGCCCTTGTGACTCACCTCCTTCATGCGATCTTTCAGCTAATCAGACGATTTAAAGGCCTCCAGGGCCACCCTAATGGCATCTTCAATCACCTGGGGCTGCCGGTTCTGAAAGTCAACAAAGTCCTTCTGGATGCTGGTAGTCTTCCTCTTCTCCAAAGCCGTCTCATTATCCGCCAGCTTCAACTGCATCTCCGGCTCCTCGATGCACCTAGTGAAAGATTTGACCGCATCCTTCTTAGCCCCCTCAGTCAAAGTAGAGATGGTGGTCCCAGTGACTATCGTCTGCTCCTCCGCAGCCTCTCTCATCTTTTTCTCCTCCTCATAAGAGGCGAACAACCTCGCTACACGCTACCGTAGCTCGCTCGCCCCCCGAGTAACCTACAGAGAATGGGATGATATCAGAACTGCCCTGAGCAAACCAAGGAAGGAATCAGCTTAGCTCGAGGCTTACCCTAGCGAAATCGAGTGCAAATGAATTGAGAAGTTCATCATTCAACCGAGCACAAAAATCATCGACGTCCCTTGGAGGCCCATAATCAATCAACTCCCCAGCAACATGAGGAGAATGGAGAGAGGAGTCACCCTCGTAGACCTCCCACTGAAACTGGAGGCACTTCTTCCCCTTGGGAGGAGGCAAAACGCCCGTCTTACCCTTGCCAGATTTCCCATTAGTGAGGTCCTTTGGGGCTGTCTTTGAACCTTCGAGACCTGGGCAATCTTCTCCGGGGATCCAGCACCTCGCGCAACTCTTTTCGAGGAGGGGTCAAAGCTCACCACATCTTCACACATCCTCTTCTCAGGGACCTTAGGCGGAAGAGCCTTACTGACCTTCTCTACCTTCTCCTTCCCCTTGGAGGAGACCTCCTACTTCTTCTGGCCACCGCTGGAGGACGCCTAACCCCCTATGGAAATGCCCGAGAGCAAAGGGTGGGGCGAACGCCTGGATTACTTGTCCAAGGCCTTTTGTCTGGCCGATATGGCCTCTTCGCGAAGCTCGTTGACATCCGGTTCATAATCCATTGGAAGAAAGATAAATACAGGTTAGAAACAGTTCGTGCCACTAAGGAAATAGGTTCTTTAAGGAAGGGACTCACCCCGTGCTGAGCTCAGTCCATACTCAACCAGTAGATCCTCGTTTTCCAGACCATGCACGTTGAAGGTCATGCCCTGTGCTATGAGCTCGAGGGACCGTTGATCATATGAGCTCAGTATGGGGACCCGATTCACCAAATGTAACCGCACGGATCCCCACACCACTCTAAAGGGATTATCGTTAATACGTGCAAAGAAAAAGCGATCTTTCCACTTCTTTGCGGAGTCGGGTATGTGAGAGACGAATGCCTTAGGTCTATATGACCTCGTCGTACTACGCAGAGCCACGTAGAACCATTCATCACCGGTCTTCTTCAGATGATAAAAATAAAGAAAAAGCGCCCATAAGGCCATATGACCAAGCTGAGCAAAGAAACAGTAGAAGCCTAGGAGGTGCTTCCAACCATTCGCCACTAAGCAGCTGGGGGAGATCTCAAAGCGATCAAGTACTTCTAAAATAAAATGGTGGACAAGGAAGCGAAGACCACACTAAAAGATGACCTCATATAGGCACACTATGCCCGGCCGGGGGGTGTTCACCCTCTCAACTTTATTGGGGACCCATGTCTCCACCCACGAAGGAAAGTTGTACTGAATTCGGAGAGCAGTCAGCGAATCCTCAATCACAGAACTCTCAAAGGTTGCCACACTGGTAGGTCTCACCATGGCCTCCTCCTCCTCTTCAACACCAGAGGCAGCGCCACCATCGGTAGTACGCTCTGTTGAAGTCTCAGCCGACACTTGCCCACTCTTAGACCGAGCAACAGAGCCCTGGGTCAGGTGTTGGACTTGAGCAGCAAACCTCTTTGACCCAAAGAGTGCAGATCGCTCCTCTTGGGTCCTCTCGAAACTCACTTCGGGGTCAGAACCCCCACTCATTTCTGCAGCTTTGCCAGAATCCCTGTTAGACTCCGACGAAGAAGAAGACATGGCTAGAGAGTAACTTACTGGTAAAGAGCGGTAGAGATCAAGAACAAAGGATGCAGTATGATCGGGGCACGCGACGAATGTTCATGAGAGAAGAACTTATCCAAAAAAGCTCGAGAGTGGTGTTAGCATAGTCCCACTTTATTTTAACAAAACTGGTTTAGTTGTGTTGATGGGAGCTACCTTAACAGTATGAGTCCTATTACTATGTGTGGACCTAAGGTATTGTTTCCTTAATGGGAAGGAAACCCTAGTTTCTTTGTAGGGTTGGTCCCTATCCTCACCACTATAAATAGTTGTCACTGACCCAGGAAGTGACTAACCTAAGAAAACCTAAAGTAAAAAGTGGAAGAGGGTAGACCAGACCAACATAGTTCGTGTGCGACAGAGATCGTCAAGAATTCAGCTTCCACAACCATGGATCCAGGTACGCCAATGACACTTCCGTAGTTTATTTGTATGCTCATTGATCTCCATGAATATTCCGCATGATTTATTCTATCAATGGTATCAGAGCAGTTTCATGGTAGACAATGGGCTGCAATTCTGTTTAGTGTTTTTATGGCCGATTCGATGGATTAGATTCAGTTGCCATGTCTGAAACCATAGCCTTTATTTAGCCGATCACTGTGAAAGTAACCATCTATGGATTTACACCATTCTCAGTATGTATCTCATCCGCCAAGAACCAGATTCATAAAAAAAATAAACAATAAAATTAAAAAAAAAACTCCTTAGATAAGAAGTTGAACTCGGTTGTCTCGGCAACCTTCATCTATTGGCTTTTCTGGTGTTTGGACACTGGCATAGCAGTCATCAAGACTCTTTCCACCTTCATCGTAGTGTGTCGGCCCTGTTGGAGCCCACTTTTCGTCGATGGGCATTTTCTAAACCCGTAAAGATTTTGCTTTCATTCATGATCGCCATTGAGTTTCACCAGCATCTTGACCGGAGTTGTGATAGCCGGAATCAGGTGGTCGTTCACCCACTTTTAACGACGTTTTCAGTGAAGGTAGTAATGTATTTTTGGAACCCTTAAAAGGGGGTTTCCTGAATTTCTGTCAGCGTTGCGTTTTCTAGGCGGCCATTGAGGGCAGAGTTTTGGATCCAGAAGGGTGGCAGTCCTTTGTCGAGTGTTTCGGGGCCTCCGGTGACCTGTTTTAGCCATATCGAGCAATAGTAGGTTGGTTGTTACAGACTTGCAACACCGTTTTCCTTGCTTTTCATGGGCTATTTTGGCCATATCAACCCATGATTGTTATCGCCTGAGGAAGGCGATCCTTCGCCGGTATTTTCTAGGCCACTAGCCCCCTCGTTTGGCCGTTGTCGGAAGCGCTGGTAAACCATGGAACCCCAAAATGAGTTTTCTTTCGTTCTCTGCTTCTTGCGTTTTGGGGAAGAAGGAGAGGGAATATTCCCTCTCTAATTCTTTCTTTTAACCTATTTTGATTTAATAAAAAAAATATAAAAATGGGGGTCGACACGGTTTTGAAACCGTGTAATACTGTGAAATTATTACCCTTTTCTGGGTAGATGTGCAACTATTAAAAAAAAAACCAGAGCATGTGCTGTCAATTTTGTCTTTATTCTTGGTTCTCAAAAACCGGATTTTATAGGTTGATAATGGAGATATATTTTTTTTAATGATAAAGGAAAAGGTTTTGCCTTTTATAATAATTATGGGTGTGTTTTGTCTATGATGGATATGCTAACATGTGTCGATTCTTGGTGCTGAAATGCACCACGGTTCAGGTTGACCCACCAACCCAATCAGGAGACCCAATCCATTGACCCATATATTTTTTTTATTCATGACCTGACCCGTTGACCAGTCAACTTTTGCTTTTGACCAAACCTTTTGAATTAGTTCAACCCTTGGTTCAAATCTGATTTCTAATTTAATTTGGTTCAAATTGGTTCTTATGGGTTTATTTGTTGTGACATTTAATTCTGTCACGAGTATGTGCACTATTTGTTTAATTTTGCTTTTACCTTGTAATGTTACATATTGTAACAATAGAGCACATATGATGTATACATGACATGATGTTCTATTTTTGTCATGATAGGGAACATTATTGAATGCCAACACTTAAGAGAATTGTGTGTTCCATATTACCTTGGGATGTTCCCTTTTATAACAATAGGAACACTTTAAGTGTTTGATTTGTGTCTCGTTATATTTTAAATTGGCACGATAGATTTTATGCATGGTAACACACTTAAATTTTATTTCAGTTATATTTGTTTTTTTTTTGGTAAACTATTATATTTGTTACATGCTTAAAGAGGACTTTTAATGAAAATAAAATGAGTCTATTTAGTTTTTTGTGGCTAATTATTATAAAGTCTATTAAATTAAAAATGCATAATATGGATATAAGCCTGTATTAATTTTATTTTTTAAAGGTTTATCATTGTTTTATGCCACGTCTAGCACATTGTCATACTGACTAGTCAAACCGGTAGGAGGATAGAATTATGTACTCTGAGTCGGTTATATGGTTCGACCAGTGGGGCGATGTAATTTAATTTTGAACCTTGTTAAGATTTTGATTTAATTTGTCTAGTTTGGTTCAATTCAGGCTATGGATTATTCGTAGAAATTGATTTGGTTCATTTTATTTACAGAAGTAATTTCTGGTTGATATAATTCATAGAAACGTTTCAGAGAAATATTTTTGCTTCAGAATACTATTTATGTTCCATAAAAGCACTTCTATTTCAGGGAAACAATTCTATTTTGAAAATAGTTTTAATAAAAGTGATTTTTTAAATTATTTTAAAGCTATTTGTAAGCCATTTTTGAACCGTTTTGATCCTGAATTTAAAGAGTACCTTGAACCGATGGGACTAAAAAATTTAAATCAAGGATAATTTAATGTTTCATACAGTGTCGGGAATGTATTAAAGTATACTCTCAATTTGAGAGACATTAAATTAAACTCTTAGATAAGGTTCTGTTTAGCTGCTTTATGTATCCCTTTGGCCTTCTAAGGTGTTGTTTGGATACATAAAGAATTGTTTGACTGCATATTGGTTGTTCAATTGTTTAATCATTTAATATGATTATTATACTTGCTTTCTCTCATGTTATGTCACATATATGTACTTTTGTAACATCATATTTTGGACTATTCTAAGTGTGGATTCAGTGCCATTAAGGTTGTGACATTTAACTATGTCACTAGGCAGTATATAAAATCACATGTATATTATAATACATTAAGAAATTTGTGACATTTTGTATTGTCATGAGGTATTATAATCAGTGATGTATGCTTTTGGTTATTTGTGACATTTAAGAAAACGCAATCTTATAATGTTTGGTATTTATAAGTTTACCATTAAGGGGATATTGTTGCCACATGTTCCATCATTTTTTATCCTATAAAGTTATTTTAGACAATCTTATAAATATGTGAAGGCATTGAAATTTTAAATTTTGTAACTTCTGTACAAGATGAACATGATGATGTTCACATATAATTGAGGTTTTAGATCATTAAAGTAGTAAGGTTAGGCTTATAAAGTTATGGATTAAATACTTTCATCATAGTTTTTCTAATGAAACCTACTTGAAAAGTCTTATAAATGGATCGACCATAAATTGTTTATGGAAGTGAATCAGAAATCATACGGTTTAAGTTTGATCTATTGAAATAATTTCTAAATTCTAAATATGGCCTTACGATTATTGTGTTTGGCTTCATTTCTAGAAATCGCTTCTGTAGATTGGTTCTATATATCATTACTGGTCTTGAAAATTATTTATCAATAAATATTTATAGATTATTTTCTTTACTTACATTTATTACTTTGGAACCTCTACAATGTTATAATCATGAACCTATTAACTTCATAGTCATGTTATTGTGCATCGACATTTTCGTCATCGTGTTCCACTAGGTTGGATCGAATCAATAATTCGGTCCGTCGAATTATTTATTTGGACCTAAAGATTCGTTGTCCGTTTGGCTTTTGACTTTGACCGGTTTTAGTCATATTAGTTTATGACAGAATTGAACAAGGTTGTTTAGTTCAAAAGTGAACAAATTTTAGATCTTATATGAAGTTTTCTTATGCTGTCACTATGAGAAAAATAGAATTCTATCCTACTATGGATGATGGATGTATTACACATTGGTTTATATGCATTACACTTGATTTTCATGAATCTTTAGCCAATTTGATGTATTTTTACTTGCTCATTGGTGTTATATAGTTTGTGACATTCAGTTTCGTCACGAGGAATTGCATGTAGCCTATTCATGATATTGACATCCTGTGATAATTCAAAACGTCACGAAAAGATTAATTTAGGTGACATTTCTTTAAATATATTGGATATGTGTGTTTTATGATAAAAATCATATTTATGAAAATTGTTGAAATAAAATGGATATTCAGTAGCAATCCAAGTATATGGGGTTCATGATTTAAGTGATTATGCTTCCACTTAGTGGACTAGTTACTTAGATTGTGAGATCATCATTGACTATTCGGATGGATTACAGTCAGGAAAACCATATGGCGAACGATGTGCTCTTGCCACCACAGGTGAGTCATCATTTGGTCGATTTCTCTTGCATGTGAGAGATTCCACCACAGGTGTAACCCCGATGATGCCGGATCTTTTTCCAGTTTATGTTTTCCTATAGTTACTAAAAATAAAATTGGGTTAAATCTGATTTATAAGCCCAAATTAATTAGTTTTAATAAGCCCAAATTAATCAGTTTTAATAAGCCCAAATTCAACACTATCTTTTGTGGCTATAATCAATTTGTCTAAACCAGAGAGTCATTTTAAAAGGTTTTCAAAATCAAAACTTGTGGCATATGCAGCCCAAGTGGGAGATTGTAAGATTTTCATAAAGTGGACTGGCATAGTCCCACTTTATTTTAACAAAATTGATTTAGTTGTGTTGATGGGAGCTACCTTAATGGTATGAGTCCATTTACTATGTGTGGACCTAAGGTATTGTTTCCTTAATGGGAATGAAGCCCTAGTTTCTTTGTAGGGTTGGTCCCTACCCTCTCCAGTATAAATAGTTGTCACTAGCCCATTAAGTGACTAACCTAAGAAAACCTAAAGTGAAAAGTGGAAAAGGGTAGACCGACCAACGCAGTTAGTGTGTGATAAAGATCGTCAAGAATTCAACTTCCACAACCATGGATCTAGGTATGCCAATGACACCTCCGTAGTTTATTTGTATGCTCATTAATCTCCATAAATATTTCACGTGATTTATTCTGTCATATCCATCAAGCCACGTGGTAGACATTTGCTAGTCTAAAGATGTTGTTGGACTACTACATTTTCACCCAAAGTTTATAAAGGTGCATGAGAAAAATGATTTTTTTCTCTCTCTTCATCTTCTTTACTATTCCAATACTTCAACTGAATGACAATGCCAATTCAAATGCTTACATGTAGCCTCGATCTCCTAATAAATTTTTGTCTTAATCAGGATAGTAATGCACCTTAGTCTAATGCAACCTGTTTACTTTGAACATTCAAAACTCATTTAGCTTGTTAAAGACTAGTAACTACATCTTCCAGTATACTCCTTAACAAGTTTTGCAAATGATGAAGATTTGATCTCTAGCAATTTGGTTGGGGAATCATATTCCAGTATAAGCCCTGCTTAAGACAAGAAAACATGTTAATTTGAATAGACAGGCACCAAAAAATGATGAAAAGTCAAATTATAGAACTCAACTTAATCCATCTGATTGTGATTTACTAATTACAAGCTACTAACCATTATCAAGAAGGAAGACCATATCAACATCAAGAATTGATGTTATCCTATGTGCAATTGTGATGACAGTAGACCCTGAGAAGTGTTGACTAAGCGTTTTCTGAATTAGGTAGTTAGTCATAGTATCCATTGATGCAGTAGCTTCATCGAGTACTAACACTTTGCTCCTCTTGAGTAATACTCGCCCTAAATAAACTAGCTGCCTTTGGCCCATGCTCCAATTCTCTCCATTTTCAGTCACTGCAACAACCACCATACAAAAGTGGGTTATCTATTCAAGTTCTTATTTTCATTAACTTTTCTTCCCCTATTTCGTGTAAAAAAAAAGGGGTTGGAGGGCTACAAGGTTGGGTTTTTCATTAGAAGTTAAATATATCATACAATACTACACTAGTGCATAGATAAATTAAGGTTGAGTAATTTGATATAGAGTAAATATGAAAAAAAAAAAAAAAAAAATCAACCTGTAGAATCAAACTTCCCTTCCTTCTTTCTAATTTCATCACCAAGGTGGCATTTGTCTAAAGCTTAAGACAACAAAAAGTCTATGTCAACTTAGCATCTTGTTTGATTATTCAATAGGACATCGAACTGATCATTCAAGATAAGCTAACAAAAGATGAAATAAACAAGCAAGGGGTGCCAAGTGGAAATGGAAAACAAGGCAGTAAAAACAATGGACCTCTCAGGTCTTAAATAAGAGAATCTCTTAGGACAAATTTGGCCCAAAAAATGATCCAATGAATCCAATGAAATGATTTTAATATCTCAATGAAAAATGATTTCAAAAAGTAATGAAAAAATAAAAACAAGACAACTATACATGTCACAACCAATGTATTGTGATATGTTTGTTTATTGTACGAATAATCAATAAACAGAAGATATGTCCATTATATATGTCATTGATCACTCATTAAAGATTATTTATCAAATGAAAAAAAATTCCCTCCTCCCAAATTTGTTCATCAGTGTACTCTTCAAGCGGGTCAAGATTGTTTCTTACAGTCCCCTCAAACATTGTTGGGTCTTGTGGGATGATGCTCAATCTTAACCTCAAATCATGAAGGCCAATCTTGGAAATATTTATACCATCTACCCAAATTTGACCAACTGTAGGTTCAAGCATACGGAAGAGAGCATGTACAAAAGTTGATTTGCCACTTCTTGTTCGTCCAACAATGCCAATCTTCATCCCTCCAGAGAAAGTGCATGTGAGACCTCGCAAGACAAGAGGAAGGTGTGGGGCATACCAGACCTACATACATATTAAATAACTAAATCACAAAGCTTAATAGAATTTCATAAGAGTATGAAGAACTATGTAGCAACATTAGCTTCGAAGGGTCCATTCCTTAATGAAGAAATAAGTACGAGGAAAAAGACTTGAGGAATTTAGATTGGAAATTACTTGAAGATCAACAATATCAACTTTTCCTTGTGTTGGTCATTCACAACCTGGTCTATTTTCTTCCACCAATTGAGGGGGTTCACTAAGGATGCAAGCATACTGCAATATTCTCTCAATGAATATAATTTTATTCTTAAGACTGCAAAGCGCCCATATAACCGCATGCATACTAAAACCAAGCCCATATGTGACTGCTAAACCCATAACACCTTCAAGAGAGAAAAGAAAGCAAAATAAATTCAAAATCAAGTTTTTATGTGAGCAATCAATCAGAGTTGCTATAAAAGATGAATTTATAAGATGTCAAGTTTCATCTTTTTACCAAGGCTAAGTATTTCCTTCAGCATGGAGATCAAGAAAACCAAAGAGATGGCATATGTTATGGATGTCAACATATCCATTTGGAAGCATAACCACTCGATAGCACTAGAGATATGAAATTCGGGACGGGAATACCCATCTACCAGCTTTAGGTTTGTCTCCATAAACTTCTCTTCTTTATTGAAGCATCTGATTGTAGATAGGCATCTATTAGCTTTAGATGCTTATCTAGAAGATTCCCATCTAGACCCTATCTCCGACCTGTCTCCAGTCACCTTACCTTAATTGGGGTCAGAGCTCGTGGCTGACCTTACCTCAGCAGTAGAACAAAAGCATCAATTCTCCTGGATCAAGTAAAAAATTTTCTAACAAGCCACTATCATGTCCATTTCATTAGGAATTGATGATCTTTAACAATATCTTCTGAGGGATGGCTAGTCCAAGATGCTGAACAATAAAGTTTGATTTTTGCCAAATCTGAATTTACAATGATGGACTGGATAATATGACCTTATTCACCACCAAAACCACAATATCATGGTGCAACCTAGATGTTGTACTTAAGCTATATGTAGTGTTTTGCAAGCTTAGCATAAAGTGTAGCCCACATCCTTCACTTAGCAAGAGAAAAAAGATATGAAGGAAAGATGGAAATATAGAAGGAAAATGCAAATGAAGGAAGGGAAAAAAGACTTCTCCAATGAAAATTTTTTATCGATTAATTAATAACTTGGACCTGGTTCCTTGGTGGTCTACCAAGATAGGCTTCTCTTGATACTAATTATGGGTTATCGACAACATGTCATCATTTATCCTTCTATCAAACTTGAGCTTTAGTTAGTTGAGAATTCAACTTTCGCATCTTTGGACAACTTCAATTCAGATTTGGAAATACAAGGATAGAAGTTCAAATATGGTGGCCATACAATGGAGACTAGGTCCAACACTTGTCATTTGCCAGCCTTGCAAATGAATATTTTCCTTTAATCCTAAATATATAGTTATGGAGAATTATTTATTAACTTACCATTTAATAATTTATCATTTAAATAATTTTTACAATCTTTTTTCACAGTTATTAACTGATTTATTGTTTAAATATGCAAAATGAGAACTTCATTTATTTATTGTTTGTAAAAACTGTCCTTGGTTGGCAGACTAGATTGTCCTTGGTCAGGGCACTTTATTCCATCAAGTGGAAGGATCAAATGGTAAATTTGACTGTTGGATACCTAAGAGATAGTCTGAATAGGGCACATGCAAAATTTGAGTGTCAATTTCAATCACTTGCCCCCATGTATGTCCATACACCAGTCAATTTGTATTTATACCCTTGTCAAATACATAGATTTTCAATGAACTTTTTTCCCACATGGCCAACTTTGTTTAGGAGGAAACTTTAGATGAGAGCAAGAAATTTGAAGTTTACCTATCAAGAAAATTTCAGTCCAATCTAATCTGCTACTTGGTAGAGGACCGTTAGACCGAAAAAACTTCTCTAATTGTTAACTCCTATCAATAATTAACTTATTTTTAGTATGAGCTCCGATAGAGTTAGAAATAGAGTTAGTAGGTCATATTATACTTTTCATAATACATATTTAAAATATTTATTCATATCCAAAGTAAAATAATGTTGCTTTAGGTGCATTTTGCACTTTGACAACATTGGCCTTGTTCGGTCCTGTCTTCTCAAAGAATTTTGGTAAGAGAAAGACTACACCTTTGCATTAATTTACATGAAAATGTATGATTTGGATATGATTTCTTGTGCATATTGTTTGTAAATTTAAGAAGAATATTTAGGTTTAAATTTTCACTATTACACCCTAGAATATATGCATTCACCACTAAATTAATTTGTTTCTGAAAAAAATAAATTTAGAATTCTTTGATCAAGCAAATCTTGAATCAATTTGTATTATAGTTTGTATACCATGAGGAAAATATGGTTGAGCTTGAATTGAAATTTTAATAATTAGAAGTGGAAGTGACTATAGAATTACCTGGTACCAAATGCATGTCAAAGTCATCGGAATAAAAACTATTAACATTTTCCAAGCAACCTGTGACATTACTGCAGCTGTTCCCAAGAATTCTATGATTGAGATAAGAAGTTCTTCGGTTTGATGTGGAATAGACGTATCAACTGCACTTTGATCTAAGGATGCCTGTATACAAAAAATTTTATTATTTATTATTATATTAACTATTATGGTGATCGAACATGATACTTTTGGATCCCAAGAATAAATCAGTATATTTACTAACCTGATTTAGAATCCTTCCGATAGGAGTAGAATCAAAAAATGACATGGGAGCACGAAAAATGCATAAATGCATTTTGTTGAAGAGAAGAGTGGCGGTCTTGTATCCAACAGTTACAATGAGTAGGGATCTTATAAGTACACAAAAACAACTACCAAGAAACAAAGCAACATAAAACAAAAATTAGTGTGGATCCTCTAACATAAGGTTTCATGTCCTCTGAAGTAGGAATGACAAGCACTATCCAGTAACTACTGCCTATTTGGAGAAGCTGAAAAGGAATTTGTGCTAACAATATCAACGGGACAAAAGCTCCTTTATATGCCGCGGTAGCATACTTCCAATAGAATGAAAGACTAATACCACATTTTTCCCT
Source organism: Telopea speciosissima (assembly GCF_018873765.1). Classification (NCBI taxonomy): domain Eukaryota; kingdom Viridiplantae; phylum Streptophyta; class Magnoliopsida; order Proteales; family Proteaceae; genus Telopea; species Telopea speciosissima. The sequence continues at coordinate 40,913,543 of NC_057925.1, forward strand.
TTTTTCTTCTTGGACAAGTTGCCTTTCTGGCTCAACCAAATTTTCTATTTTTGTAGTTTTTTGTTTCCTTTTCCTCATAATTTTGAATAGATTTTTTTCTATACAACATATTTTCCTCTTTCTCACCATTAACAGAATTAGGCAAAGAAGCCCCATGTTTGACCAAATTAAGGTTTGCCAAAGCTTTCGTATGTATACCCACTAATTCCATAAAGTTAGTTCCTGAACTAAGAATTTCTTCATACTTTCCTGCTTGAGTAATCCTTCCATCTCTCATAACCTAACGAACAAGAGAAGGTAAATAATGACTCTTCAACTAGATTGAGTGACTTGAAATCAAAAAAAAAATATGGCATATTCTTACCAAGATAAGAACAACAGAAGGTAAAAACTCTACTTGATAGGTAACATAAATTACTGTTTTTGAACCCAAAATTTTCAGCAAACATTCCTGTCACAAAAATTTAGATGTTCATATTTAGGCACTTGAAAAGAATATCAAGTTACTTAAAAGAGGCAAACATACATATTAATACAATTTACTTTTCCTAATAATAAGTACGTACCATCAAACCATAGGTAAGGCTCAATATCATGTGTCACTTATGTCTTGTTTGTTTAAACAACCATGATTTTATTCTTCTTAGATTAACTTCTAGGTTAAACTTCAATTCTAGTGAACCAAATTATAATAGAAACAGTGAAATGTATAAATTTAAGCCAATTTCATCAAGGAAAACTTTAGACATAGAGGTAAAAGATTAACTACCTTAAATAGATGATTTCCTGTATGAGCATCCACAACACTAAAAAGACCATCAAGCAAATAAATATCAGCATCATGGTATAAAGCACATGCAATCTGGATTTGTTGCTTTTGTCCACCACTCAAGTTGATCCCTCTCTCTCCTATGATAGTCTAGTCCCCAAAGGCACACACTTCTAGGTCCTTCTTCAATGAACATGCTTCAAGAATCATCTCATACCTTTCCTTGTCCATCTCCTTACCAAACAATATATTGTCTATTATTTTACCACTTTGTATCCAAGGTGATTGTGCAACATAGGCCTTCGTTCCATTCAACCTAAAGGCTCCAGATACCTTCGGCACTTCCCCCAATATGCATGAAAGTAGGCTTGACTTGCCTGACCCAACAGAACCACAAACAGCTACTTTCATACCATGGTACACTTGAAAATTAAGATCTTTTAACGTGAGGTTAGAGGAATGAAGGTCCCAAGAGAAATTTCCATTTTCTATCTCAACTACAACCTTGGCACCGTCTCTTGGAAGCTTTTGTACTATATTCGGATGAAGATCATTTAGACAGAGGAATGTGGCTATCCTGTCGAGGGAAACTTTAGTCTAAACTACGATAGAGATTGTGTCTGGAAGATTATAAATGGGCCCTTGTAATATCTCAAATGTTGCAAGTGCTGCTAGAATCTTCCCTGAATCTAATGGAATTCTTATAAGCATACAGAACCCAAAAGTAACCATGGATACAAACATGGGAGCAAATAAGTAAACAAAGGAAATCATAGATAATAAACAAAGTAATTTTTTTAACCATCTTATTCCAAAGTTCCTATGCTCAATTATCTTATCCAAGAATTTCATCTCCCAGCCCTGGAGCATGAGAATCCTCATATTCCTCAATGCCTCAGATGTCACTTTCATCCGTCGGTCTTTTGAATCCATCAATTTCTCTTAAAATTTCTCTTGTAGTTTTCCTTGTGGAATATTCGTTAACATCAAAATCATTGTGGAAATAAAAGCTATAAGTGAAGCAAGCCCAAGGCTCTTGTATAAGATCAATAATGCTAGAACAATTTCAACAGGCACTACCCATATATTGTGAAAGTACGGGCCTATCCTATCAACATCAACACTTATCAAACTAATGTTCTTCCCACTAGTATGCCCCTATTTTGATTCGCTTGAAAGCCTAAGACACTTTTTATAAATTATTGAGAACAAAGCAGCACGGATGTTAATTCCCATCTTTCGCAAATGCAAGAAGAAGAGTCTCTCTGAGATGCACCTTACGAGCTTTGAAAGAAAGAAAATAAACACCAGAGCATAGCCTTTATATTTTATTTGGTGAGGGCTATTGAGATACTGAACAAAAGCATCAATAAGATATGGTCCAACATTAGAAGCCAGTGTGCATAAAATATAGAATATACCCATCCATAGAATTTCTTTCCTTGTTGAGAGAATCAATGCCTTCACCAACTTAAGTGTGCTTACTTGATCACTATTACCATTATTATCACTAGGTTCAAGATTGCTTCTAAAGCGAGCAAAGACCACATTGGCACTATCACAATTACCAAGATGTGGAACATCTTCAAGATCCTGCGTTTTTCTATACCCAAGTGCAAGCAAAGGTCCTATCCATGAAAAAGTTAAAATACTAAAAAGATTGGCATTTGCATACGGTGTTACACTCTTTCCACTGACACTTGATTCTTGTCCATCGTCATCATTATGTTGATTGGAATTATTTTTCAAAAGAGGCTCCAAAAAATGGAGATCTTCATCTTCTGGCTCCTTATCAACACACCACATAACAAAAAAACAAACGAACAACAATAGATACAACATCAGAGACCCATAGCAAGATTGTTAAAGACAAATGTTTGTAGTGCAAACTAACATATATAACAAGATAAGAACAAGATGTTATGAAGTAGAAGACCCACCAAAAACTTATTAGAACGGGAAACATACGTTCACTTAAATTAGAAAACTGGATGTGCAAGTAAGCAGATATTACAAACCAAGTCAATATTCTAAATGCAAAATCTAATTAGGCAAAACGCTTTAGATTAGGCCAACCATGTCAGCACACAGAGAGGTGGTTTAACACACATAGGAGAAGATCACATAAAGATAGACTCATGCAAGATATAAGAGCTGACCAATAGTATAAAAATAATTTTTTAATAATGGTTTTGAATTTTTAAGGGTAGGCATTGTACGTCTTTTGCAAGTCTAGAAAATGGATAAAAATAATAACAAAATCACATGTGATGAAGCAAAATACTAGTGCAGGAAAATGATACTAGAAGAATATGAAAATAAAAATTCAAGATATTCATATCATTCTTTAATTATTCAAAAGCATCCATGACTACAAAAATTCTTTTCTTCTACTTGTGATTTGGTGGCTTGGCTCAGACACTTCAATAGAACTCCTATCAGTTTTACAATATACTTTGAATTGATGCAAGCCTATTTGCAAGAATGTTGAAACTCTAACATACAAATACCAACCATTTCCATCTTATGCGTTCCACAAAACCTTAGACCAATATTGGAGTGTCAATGTCACCCTGACCTGTTAATGAAAAAATTAGAGCATATACTAGTTGAAAATATTTAAAGAGCAAGAGAATTGGCAAAATGTTTGAAAGAAAATCAAGAATGGAAAAAGTTACAGCTATATATGATTTAGTCCATGTTCAATTAAGGACATCACTAGAAAAGATATAAACTTAGTAATATGAATTGAAATAAACTAAGAAATATTTTAGAAATACATATTGGAGCAAAATGCAAGGAAAAGTACTTCATATCATAAAAATATCAGTGATGCAATGCAGAAGATTTCTATGGAAAATAAAAAGAAAAATAAAAAAATAAACTTTCAAACTACCAAATCCATATACTAAGTTCCAAATAATATATTTATAAAACAATCAATTACATAATTAATTTATGGATAGAATTATCAAATGTTGACATAAAGTATTCTTTCTGCAAGAAACATTGTCAAACAATTGATGGAAATTTAAACATCATCAAATGTGGAGAGGGGGAAGGGAATTCATAGTGACAACATTTCAAATGACCACAATCAACCTGGTTTTTCCTATAAATCAATAACTAGATTGATTCATACACCAAGTTAATTGACTTGTTTGAGTTTAAAAATTATACCGCAAGCGTACGGATCAATCGTAGCTACGGGTCGAACACGAGGAGATATACTCCACTCTATTTAACTAACTTAAAAGTAATGCAAAGTGAACCAAATTAAAGTGTTAAATTAAACTAATGAAACTAATGAAAATTAATGCATCCTAACTCATAAGCATCTAATAAAATTAAGGGATTAAGTTGGCGTCCTAACACATGAGCATCTAACCTATCAAACTATCGTAAATTGGAAGGAATAACAAAAACGCAGTCACACTTCATAATCACATAAAAAGAAATAAGGGAATAAAAGTGCATCCACATACCACAACCATATAAAAAAAATAAAAGAAATAGAGGGAGAAGAAGAAGAAGAAGATAGAGAGAGATAGAGGAGAGGGAGAATGAGATTGAGAGTTTAGATAGTAAAACCTGGATGTGCTTGCATGAATGTAATTGAAAAGCTTGAATATTTGCATAAACTTACCATGGCCTCCTCTTCTAAATCTTCAAGTCTTGTCATCAACTTAAGAACTTAGACTAGAAGGCTTAAAACCGAAACTAGAATTAAGAAATTACAACCCAATTGAAGACTTAAATTGAAATCAAAGTATAAACTAAACCTATTATAACCATTAACTAAAAATCATAAAAGCAAACTAAAACTTAGAAAAGTCAAAAATCACAAATTAGAAGAAGAAGAAGAAGAGAAGAAATTTCACTAAGTGAATGAGCTAAAAATTACACTAAAAACTGAATTAAAAAAACTAACTTCTTACAACCCAGAGGGCAAGGGGTATTTATAGGGGGAAGAGAAGAGAAGAGAGAAGAGGGAAGTGTAGGAGAAATATTCCCTAAGAAAAGAGAATATTCTCTTCTCCTTCCTCTTTTACAATGTCTTGAATACTAAGAAAAAAGGAAAAAAATAGAAAGAAGAAGAAAAGAAGATTGTTTACATAGGCCTTCTATTTCTAGAAAAAGTAAACTTCCAATTCTAACAAGTGCTTCCTTTTCTTTGTAGATATTCTCCAACCAATAAAATCAAAGCATCTTTGACTTTTCAATTTTTCATAGGTGAGAGAATATCTTTCAAAATAAATCTATCCCAAGTAGAATTCCAGAAGTGCCCTTAAGAAGTTGGAGGAGAGAGAGAGTAAGGGTGATGACTAGGATTCCTTCAAGAATAAATAAAATACCCATTCTGTCCTTCAAAAAATGTGGAGCATGGGGTGCTTATATAGGCCTCACCATTGTGTTCCTTGTGAAAAATCACCCAAAATAGACCCAAATTTCGTCCAATTTGGAGTTGGGGAGCCCAAGATATCTCAAGTTGAAGTTGGACTGTTCAGAGCCCTCCAAATGGAATCTTTCGGGTACAGGAAATATAACTTCTGGTTATTGCGTTAAAGCTCCTGGAATCCAAACTTCCGCTTCACTTTGTCCCCGTCCGACTGTCAATAATTACAAATAAACCCCTACAGACCATTTTCGCGCGTCATTACGGAAATGACCGTAACTTCTTCGTTTCAACTCGGAATCAAGTGCCGTTTTAACCGTTACGAAGCTGACTCGATGGGCTACGCATCCATGCCATTAACACCTCTAGATAGCTTAAAAACATTTTCTTAGCATCATCTCCTCCATTTTCACAAGAATTCACCTAAAACCTGAAAAGCACAAGAAAGCACCGAGTAACTCTGTCCAATGTGGTAAAATATATGCTTTATGCCCTAAGATTTCACACATAAATGTACTCATCATGACTCATTTCAATCTATCTCATATGATTAATATTATTTCATTTGTTATATATAATCACATTTTTGAATTATGCAACACTATACCTCAACTTGGTTTTATGTATAAATCAATCACCGGTTGAATCATCCACCAAGTTCAACAACTTTCATATGGCCAGTACGAATCATTTATCATATACAATAAACACATTCTTGAGGCTCTTGTTTATACTTCACTACTCCTCAATTATGACACATATTATGCAAAATGACTAATAGAACTCTACTACATGTGTATTTTTTATTTTTTTTTTGGTTAATCTTTGTAAAAGGACTAGCCTAAAAAATCTATTCTATAACATCACTTGATAATGGAACTCGTTGAGTGGGACAGCTATGGATAAGCCACCTGGCATTTGTACGTAAAATACCCAAATTGTCCAAATTAATTCAAACAAGTTGGTATGTAATACAATCAAGACATACTTTCTTAGGCAACAATCCAATCAACTCGTGTGATAAAATTTCCTTAGATTCGATGAAAGAAACTTATATATCTCTCAAGACAAATTCTTTATTTTTTTACGGGAAACAACTACATGATAGAAGTAAACCCAGCCTACTTGTAGCCTCAATGGTAATTTAATGTAGCATGCAACATTTGACTCAAGGATTTAGGGCTCAAAGGAGGGAGAATAGAATGAAATCCCTAAGCAGAGGTCAATGATCTTCAAAAAATGAGAGACAAGAGGCCACGACCATGCTGATTGAGATGCCACTGAAAAAAAAGCTTGGGATCACCTTGTTGGAACATCAAACTTTTTTCACCGTCAATCCCAACTGAGAAGCATGTTTAAGACCTTTGACTATGCTAATTACTTTATGTTCCAAAAAACGATGAGTAGTTAGGTATCCTACAGCGACCAAAATGAGTTTCCCATCTAACAAAATACAATATGTCCAACCAAAAGAGTTTAGACATCTATTAAATATTCCTGTGCAAATCAAAATAGGAAAATTTAACATAGGAAGATGTTCAGGAGAAAATAAAGTCATGGCCTCCTAATGAGGCTTAATAATTACATCACAAGAGGGCAAAATGGGGGTGGGGTTGTAATTAGGGGTGCAAGTTTGGCCCGGTCGACCCGAACCCGCCCCAGCCCACCCTGAGCCCGAACATGGCTTGGGCTTAGATATTTGGCCCCGAGGGCTGGTCAGGGCTGGAAATTTTTGACCTTGAGTCAGGGTCGGTCGGGTCAGGCCAGGATTGAAGCCTTGGGCTAAGCCTGGCCCAGCCCGGCCCAAACCTATTTTAAGTTATACTATAAAATATATGTTGATATAATATATATATTATAAACTTTAAACACCCACATTTTGAATTGATAGTTTTCTCCCTGGCCTATTCTAGCCCATGCATTTCCTTCCCCCTCCCCATGATTAAGGTCAATCAAGGTCAGCCTAGCCCGACCTTGAGGACGAGTCAGGGTTGTATTTTTTAGGCGTTGAGTTAGGGTTGGGTCAGGCCTGGGCCCAGCTAAGGGTCACTTAGGGTTGGGCTAGGGTTTTATAAAGCCCGGCCCAACCCGACTGGTTGTCGTCCTAGGTGTAATACTTAAATCACAAATCCATCATTCAATTTTCTTCAAGGCCTTAATTGGGTCTGACTTTTCCAGCCCTTTCACTACCATGTTTCTACTATTCCAAATAAAGTTGTAGGTAATTATAAAAACATAAAAGAACCATTTCAGAGAGGACTTATCAAGATGTTTATGCAAGAGGGTTGTTGCGTTAGGAAATCGTTCGACGGTCCCTCGAGTGCCATCACTTGCAAATGGACCAAGGGTGACAAAGGAGAACCGGTGTCGTTCCGGCCTAGGACTCTCCGATGCCAAAGTCAGATCTCTCTGAGCAAACAGATGAGTGAATAGTAGAATTTAAGATGCCTTTATGGGGTAGAGTACCTCCCTTTTTATAGTTGAGCATGGCGGTGTGGAGAGTCCCAGTTTGATGGCGAGTGAGTCGTAGAGTGGATAGAGACCCTAGGTAGCAGGGCTCTTCCCTGGTTGGTCATCTCCCTACAAGAGGGAGTGTCCTGGCGGTGTTAGGATCCTTGATGGATAGACACCTATGTGTGGTGATAGCGCCTTTGGTGTTTGAGTCCTTCTGGGTGACGTGACCTTTAGGCGGCGGCCTAGAGTCCTGGAGGTGGTGTATGTCTATAGTGATGACTGGATCCCAGGCTAGGTGCCTCGACGCTTGCATAGGTCCCATCTTGGGAGATCATGCCTAAGAGGCCGCGCCCATGGAGAGAGGCTGCGCCCATGGTGGAGAGGCCGCGTCCATGATGGAGGCCACGCCCATGGTGGAGATCGCTCCAGGGGTGGAGAGGTCGCGCCCTTAATGGAGGTTGCGCCCATGGTGGAGAGGCCGTGCCCATGGTGGAGAGGTTGCGCTCAGGGAGAGGAGGCCGCACCCATGGGGGGTCGTACCTGCGAGTGAGGTCACACCCGTGGAGGTCGTGCCTGTGATCTTCCTTGTAGTTTATGTCCGAGTTGGTTCTTCTCTGGTTCTGGAATGGGTCACCTCTTGGACCGTGACACATGGCAGCCTCTGATTGGTCTAAATGATCTTGGGTTCATCATTTGCCCCCCACTCTCTTGGAACAAAATATCCAAGAGAGTAATGTTTTCATGTAGTGAGGGGTTTATCATGAATAAGCTTCTTTCGAGGGGCTTGCTTGTAAATCTTCTAGTGAGGTGGGAGAGGTTGTAGGTTCAAACCTCTCCTTCTACACTTTTTTCTTCTTCTTTTTTGTGTGTAGATATATATATATCTCCTTCCTTCTCTCTTCTCTTTCTCTTTCACTTCTTACTTTTTCACTTTTCACTTTTTCTCCTCTCTCTCTCTTACTTTTTTCTTTCCACCTTTTTTGAGATCTTTTCTCTTCCTTGTATTCATTTGGCTTTTCCTTTTTGGTGCCCACCATGTGTTTGTCTTTAAGCAACATAGAATAGTGTGACTTTTGTTGGCTTCTTTCTCTTTTGGTCCTTGGCCTTGGTGCTTGCTTAGTGCTTTGCTTGGTGCTTGCTTGGTGTCACGCTCCTCGTGTGGTTGCATTCATTTGTTTAAGGTTTCCCCCCGTCCGAGTCGCTTCTCGTGTGGTTGCATTCATTTGTTTAAGGTTTCCCCCCATCCGAGTCTGAGCTTACCCAACCTGGTTTGGGTTTGGGTCGTACCCAAGGTCGTGCTTGTGTCCTCATTAGAGGCCGTGCCTGGGGCCACGTTGTGTTGGAGGGCGTGCCTGGGTCTTCTTGAGGCCGCATCCTTTTGAGGCCGCGCCTGCTTGAGGTCGCCATCCATTTGAGGTAAAAATTAGTTTTTTTTTGGTAGATGCCTTTCATGAATTACCTCTCATGGATTTGTTGGTTAACCTTTGCAGTTGGTCTTCTTCCTTCTGGTGTCAACTTCTTGTCTTTGGGGGAGATCACTTTCTGAGTAAGTGATCTACCCTAGTGCTGTTCATGTCATCTTCTAGTGACTCTGACCCCACCACGGTCATGGTTGGATCCTCGGAGGAGCCTTCCTCTAGGTCGCCTTCTCCTATGGGTACCGCGTCTTCAGTGCTTTCCCCCTAGTGCTAGTGATGGGGAAGTGGGACCTTCCAGCACCCCTAGCCCTGGTAGAGGTCTTAGGTCTTCTAGGGCAGCGTTTGCTGCCGCTGGTCCCTCTAGTAGGTCGGGTCATGTTACCAGTATCCTGACCCCTTTAGATCTAGTCTCCCTATGCCAGGAGTACCATATTCCTTCAGATGTTATGCTTTGTGTTCCCGGACCCAGCGATTATGCCTTCTCTCACCAAGCGAATGAGATCTGTCTCTACCATGCTTTCTTTATCCAGGGTCTTCGCTTTCCTATTCCTCGTTTTGTCGAGTTAGTGTTGGAGCACTGGCACCTCACCCCTGAGCAAATATTGCCCAATTCCTGGGGAGTTATTTTGGGCTTTTATGTGCACTTCACCCGTATGGGGCGTGCTGCCACTGTTCCCCTGTTCTCGTATTTTTACCTGTTGAAGAAGGGGGATGGTGGATGTTATCACTTCGCGTATGGTGTCCTTAAGGGACCCTATGCCACTTTGGAGCTCCTCGAGGGGATCACCAGTTCAGTGAAGTATTGGCGGGATAGCTTCTTTTTTGCCACGGTCCCCCGATGTTCACTGCAGACGACCTGGGAGGTTATCGACCTTAAGAGGGTCAATCGTAGTCTCGAGTTGAGTGATTCTGAGGGCGACTCCCTCAACCGATGTCTAGGGTGTGATCCATCCAACATCCAGGAGCTGGACTCGGAGTCCTTCCTATTTCTTTGAAAGCTGAGTCCTGGTAAGATTGTTGTTCCATGCACTTGATGCTCATGCTTATATCTCTCTCTTAGCGTATTGGATGCTGCCTTTGCTTGCTGTTTCCCTTGGTCATTGTTGTGCAGTGGACTTTCGATCGGACATCAATGTCTTCCATGCTAACCTGCGGAAGAAGGCAGTCCAGGGGGGTTCATCTTCTGGTGGGAGTGCTCCTACAACTTCTAAACCTCCTTTTGTTGCAGCCGCTGGTGTGAAGCAGAAAGGGGGTCCTAATGCATCTGGTTCTTCAAATAGTGATCCACGAGTCATACTTCCAAGACCACGGCCGGCTGCTGATGCTCTGATGCCTACTGTTCCGCCTCCTATCGTTACACAGGGAAAACTTCTTCACTTGCTGGGGCATCTCCTGACCCGTCGCCTCCTTCTGTTGCTGATCCGCCACCCCCTTCTACTTTGACGCTTCCCTGGGAGCTTTAGGAGGGTGCTGTCTTGACACGCCAGGGTGTTCCATAGGAGTGGTTGGATCTGGGGAGGCTTTCCGACGAGTATTCAGCCTTACAGGTGATGAGTGATTCAGTGCTGGTGCACTCCCTATATCAGGGCATGGCTTTAGTGAGTCCTAATTTTCTCTTTATGGTGTTCAATGTCTTTATGTGATGGGCTGCTGATGTTCTTATGGTTCACAGGTCCAGCATCATACTATTGAGGCCGTACTTCGTCTCGAGGGGAAGGCGTTTCAGGAGCTTCAACAGGCCCGCAAGCTGCGTAGTATGGAGTGGGAACTTCAGGAGCATCGAGTTGCCCGTGAGGAGGCCGTTGTTCGAGTGAGGCAGATGGCTGAGGAGCTCAGGGGATTTATGATGCAGGGATCCAGGACTTGGCCGCCTATGTTCTGGAGAAGACCCCTGGTTATGATTTCTCACAGTTTGTGGGTGTTGCGGCTTTGTCTTCAGTCGCTGTTGTGTCTTCTGATGTTCCCGCGGGTGAGAGCACTGTGGCGCTCGAGGAGAATGTTATTCGGCCTGACGAGGGCACAGTTCCTGCTGAGGAGGGCGTGGCATGCCCACCCGAGGCTAAGATGGCTTCTCCTCCCGAGGAGGATGTGACTCCCCCAAGGGAGGTCTCTTGACTATTGCTTGTGTGGTGCTTCTGGAACTTATGAACTTTTGAACTCTGACTTGTAATTACCGTGATCTCATTTTTAGACTATGTGTAATCAACTCTTACCTTTTTGGTGGCATATCTTCAGTAGTTGTTTGGTCTTTATTGCTGCGATGGTTCCCTGATCTTTGCGGCATTTATGCCTTGGTGGCCTACGGGCCATGGTGATCTACGAACCTTAGTGGCCAATGGGCCTTGGTGGCATTACGCCTTGGTGGTCAATGGATCTTGGTGGCCAACAGTCTTTGGTAGCATTACACCTTGGTGGTCAACGGACCTTGGTGGCCAACGGGCCTTGGTGGCATTGGGCCTTGGTGGTCAACGGACCTTGGTGGCCAACGGACCTTGGTGGCATTACGCCTTGGTGGTCAACGGACCTTAGTGGCCAACGGGCCTTGGTGGCATTACGCCTTGGTGGTCAATGGACCTTGGTGGCCAACGAGCCTTGGTGGCATTGCGCCTTGGTGTGGTGGCAGTGATTCGATTGAGTAGTAGAAGAAGATGAGTATTTTCGAAATCAACTCTTTACTTCGAATGAAAATTTTTTAAATTATCCTTGAAACAGTGATGCCATATACTGCTACTGCTACTGCTACTACTACTGTTACCACTACCACTACTGCTACTACTTTATTGCTACTATTGGTGGTGCTGCTATTCTGCTGCTGTTACTTCTACTGATAGTACTTCTTTAGGTGTTCTGCGTTTTAGGTACGGTCTACCTTCTTGCCCCCCGGAGTTTTCAAGCGGTATGTCCCTGGACGTATCTGCTTGGAAACTATGTAAGGTCCTTCCCAGTTAGCTGATAGCTTCCCTTCCTTCCTTGGCTGTGATGTGTTTGCCCTTCTTAGGACTAGGTCCCCCTGATGGAATAATCGTTCTCGCACTCTGGCGTTGTATTACTTGGCTGTTCGCTACTGGTAGGCGGCTACATTCCTCAGCAATGCCTTCTCACGTACCTCATCCAAGAAGTCTTGGTTTGCTCACAGTCCATCTGTGTAGGTTCTTTCATTGAAGTGCAACACTCTGTGGGACATGGCGAGGACCTCTACCGATGCCAGTGCCTCTATGCCATATGCTAGGCGAAATGGACTTTCTCCTGTGGGTGTCCTTACTGTGGTGCTGTATGCCCACAGTACGATCAGTAGTTCCTCGACCCACATCCCTTTGGCTCCTTTCAGTGTTTTCTTTATTCCATCTAGCCATGTTCTGATTGTCACTTCTACCTGACCATTGGTCTATGGGTATGCTACCGAAACAGGTCGATAGTCAATGTTGTAGCTCTGACAGAAGGCTCTGAACTTGGGGTTGTTGAACTGCTTTCCATTGTCCGAGACTATTATCCTTGGTACCCCGAACATGTAGATGATGTCGTCACGAACGAACTTCTCCATTTCATTCTTTGTGATCTTAGTCAATTGCTTGGCTTCGACCCACTTGGTGAAGTAGTCTATGACGACCACCAAGTACTTGCGGTTGCCATATGCTGCTGTGAAGTCGCCCAAGATGTCCACCCCCAACATAGCAAAGGGAATGGGGTTGAGGATCAATGTCAGCTTGGTGGTGGGTAGATGGGGTACTGGGGCGAACAACTTACATTGCTCGCAGGCCTTGACGTACTGTATGGCTTCTTCTTGCATTCTTAGCCAGTAGAGCCCTTAGCGGAGGATTTTATAGGCTAGGGCTCTTCTACCCATATGACTTCCATAGATCCCTTCATGTACCAGGGCATACTGGGCTCCCTTGGGTCCTAGGCACTGAAGTAGTGGTGCTGTTACCCCTCTCTTGTATAGTACTCCGTCCAAGACAGTGTACTTTGCAGCTCCCATTCTTATCTTCCTTGCTTCGACCTTGTCCTCTGGTAAGATGTCGTTCTGTAGGTAATTAAGTATAGGGTCCATCCAGCTAGGTCCCTCCTCATTCTCATTGACTTGCTTCTCCTGGTATGTTGGCTCATGTAATATTTCCACGTCCACTACACTGGCCAGGTTTAGTCCGTCTGGGTGACGTGACCTCTAGGCGGCGGCCTAGAGTCCTGGAGGTGGTGTATGTCTATAGTGATGACTGGATCCCAGGCTAGGTGCCTCGACGCTTACGTAGGTCCTGTCTGGGGAGATCACGCCTAAGAGGCCGCTCCCATGGAGAGAGGCCGCGCCCATGTTGGAGGTCGGGCCCATGGTGGAGAGGTCACGCCCATGGTGGAGATCACGCCCGGGGTGGAGAGGCCACGCCCATGGTGGACAGGTCGCGCCCGGGGAGAGGAGGCCGCGCCCATGGGGGCTCGCGCCTATGGGTGAGCCCGCGCCTGTGATCTTCCTTGTAGTTTATGTCCGAGTTGGTTCTTCTCCGGTTCTCCTTTGTCACCCTTGGTCCTTTTGCAGGTGACGGCTCTCGAGGGACCGCAGAGCGATTTCCTGATGTAGCAAGGGTGAGAAATTTTTTTCTCTCTCTCTCTCTTGTCTTGTGCAGTAGTACATGCACTTCTAGATTTCTGTAAACTAAAAGGAAAAGTCATTGGCATCAAGGACTCAAAATCGTTCTCACTCCCTTAGGGCCTAAATATATTTGGATATGGACTTGGTTAACCTCACATAATATGTGTAGGCAATTTGGATCCTCTACTGCCGAGCTGCCCGGCAGGACGCTACTGCCAAGACACAGCAAGGCGGTAAATGACCGCCTTACCCCTACTCGGGCAAGGCTTTTGAGCAGGGGTAAGGCAGTAGTTTTACCTCCTTGCTGTGTCTTGGCAGTAGGGTCCTACCGGGCTGCTCGGCAGTAGAGGATCAGGGTCCTATGTGAAGGCAAGGGCTCACATTTCAAATAAAAACAGGTCATATAGTATGTTTTAGAATCGGGAACCCCATAACATAGGGGAATGACCGACAACTAATTGGTTGTGTGAATCACATTTATGTGTGGTAAGCATTTTCCTCTTGGTGAGTTGATCCCGGTTTTACCAAGGAGGGGGGGAGATGTAATAAGGCACTAGAAAATATTCTTTCATGAGGCGACTTTTGATATTTTATGGTTTGAGTAGGGTTTCTCATGTTGGACCCAATTGTAGCTTTTGACTTTAATCGAACGTCTTATATCTGTCTTATCCTGTTTTTCATAGTTGAAATGGAATATCAAAAGGATTGTATCAACCGAAAATGTGACTCCAATGTTTCACCGGTAACACATTCAGTGATAGTAGTGTTTTACAAGAATTTTTTACAAGATATACCAAACAAATCTCAGTTGTACATGGCAATTGATAGATTGAAACTATTTTCATTTTAAAGATCACGCCGTTGTTTTAGAGTTCCGCTCGGGTTCACGTATGAGAACCATCTCATACGCCCCTGCCAAGATGGAATCCATAAAATGGGGTCTACAAAGTGAATTCCATCTCATCAGCTCAGGGGCATACGGTATCGTACGTCAACCCGAGCTGCACTTGTTATTTCCCCTAAAAAAAAAAAAGGAGGTGACATTTTGATAATTGACATGTTTGGCACCTGTGGAGGATATCAACCACATCAAGTCACTGGATTCTTGTTTTTTAGTTTTTTTTTGGTAAAAACTGGATTCTTGTCTTGCACTCATGGCTTAGTTGCACCCATGTGTTCTTGTTTGTCATGTTCAATAAAAAATGACAAATGATAGAAAAATATAAAAATAAATTGGAATAAATTTCTTTGTAGCACTCACACACACAGAAGAGGGTAAAATGATCGCCCCACCTCCCATGATGCCAATGTATGCGTCCTCATTGGTCCCATATGCGAACAGAGACCACGCTCCCCCATTGAGAACAACCGATCCAAACAAATTTTATTATAAGCCCAAGGTAAACAACAAAAGAGAAAAGGAACAAAAAAAAGTGATGAAGAGTTTATGGAGCTCTTTTTGCCGGAAAATTAACTGCTCCATTTTCTGTCCGATCCATTTCCCCAAGTCCCTCTAATAGGGAGGTTGGACCTCACCCGAGCAGTGTGTTCGGACAGGAGCTAAGGTGGTCATTTCAACCCCCTATTTAGAGGAACTTGGGAACTTGAAGAAATGAACTGGGCAGGAAAATGGACCAGATAATGATCCCTTTTTGACTCATTCATAAAGGGAGAATGAAAGAAAGGGGGAAGCAAGGGTTGCATCAGAGAAAAGGTTCAGAGTCTTCAGACTACAACCCCAGCCCAAGCCCAGTTAGAAAATAGCATTTGAAAATGGCATCTATAAGTCTTTAAAAAGGTTTTTGTTAGCCTGAACAAATGATGGCAAGGCAAATGCAAATTGGAACTTTTGATATTTTATCCCACATGGGTTCGATGGAGATGGAGAGAGAGAGAGAGAGAGAGAGAGAGAGAGGGGTGCACCTTGACGAAGAAGCTTCAAACTATCCTGTATTTCAGGATGGCAAATAATTGAACTTCAGAGTGCACTTCTTCAATTAAACAAAAACTTTAAAGGAGAATTCCCAGGTTTGAAGGAAATGGGCGTGTAAAACTTTGCCTCATAACTCCTGACTTCCTAAGAAATAGGAAAGTGGTGTGTCCTTATAACACCCTAAAAGGTGTGCGTACCTCCTGAGAAATAGGAAACCAATGGAAAAGAGATAATAGAGAAGATTGAAATTAGAAAAGACGTATCCCTATCAAAGAAAGAAAGCAAATCCAAGCACTTAGAGAGAGAAATGCTTGGGGAAACTCAGATCGCATGCCCAACAATCATGCTGCCCAAACTCACTTGGAAAAAGAACACAATATAAATCTATGCCAATCAGTTTCTCTTTCCAAGGAGATAAACACACCAATAATTAATATTCAAAAATTGACTTAATTTATCCTTGTAAGGATGCCACCATATAATATTTTTTATAAAAATATCTAAAACAATAGGAATAAAATATCATAGACAGAAAGTATAAGACTAGAAATATAATAAATGAAGAAGGACTTATCTGATTAGTATGGTAAGTAGTATGGCTCTGAAATATCCTTGTAAAAAGAAGTACACCAATACACATCCTCTTGTGTAACCTGAACAGTAAATGGTAGAGTTGAGTCGCATCAAACGATGCTCTCCTTAAGGTTTTAGATGCCTCAATTCTGCAATCTAGGTTGACCATGCATCTATACCTCCAAGATAAAACAACTCTCTAATCACATAGATTGCAATTCCAAATGTGATTACAAAGGGAATCCAAAGGCTATATTCATTAACTCATCGACACTGACCGGCTACAATGGAGAAGAAAACATAAACTAAAATTGCTTCTAAAGATGTTTTAAAAAAATAATTGTTAGAGAATAAGCAAGACCTATTCTCTTATATAGGAGAGGAAGTTACACCACTAATGGATGTCTCCAAAATATATGCCCCAAATCATGTCTTTTCCCATAAGGCTTGTTTGTTAGCCACTCAAACAAGTCTTTTAATAGTCACCCATTGGCTATTTAGGTGCTTAGGAAGAGACTGAACTATCTAATACACCTAACAAAAATATATTTTGAATCTTTAGTTTTAAAAACAATTAAAATTCCAACAAAAACTTTGAATGAATTTTTAACCTTCCAAAGAAAAAGACAACAAATTTAGTAAATTGAATATAGTGCGGTGATGAAAGAGATGTGTTTGGATTAATCAAAGATAAGGTCAAAGGAATTGCATGCAGCTACCCTAGTTAGCCAAATTACCAGATTTGGTATAGGGGCAAAATAAGAAATCACCATGGCATGTAGTGGCCAATGTAACTTGACTAATAACAGATGTTGTAGGATGAGATGAGACAGAAAAATTAAGCCAAGTTTTAGTTCCTTCCATTCATGGATTCAAATACTTCATCAAATGATGAAATTGAGGGCATAGCATATGCCAAATGCTCCTGTGGCCACCGGGAAATCCATGAATCACTCCCAATATTGATGGAATCCTTATTACCAACTTTCCAACATAGTAAATCTTAAGCTTTGGAACAATGTGTGCAATGCTATTCTATATCCATGAACCCTTTTTTGGATCAAATTTGTGAGTAGTAATATTAGACCTGAGAAAATATTTGGCTTCGAGAATTCTACACTAATGAGTCAAAGGGATCTTCAAGAGTCTCCACCCAAGGTGGAGAAGGAGGGCTTCATTGTAGACAAAACTCAATCCGAAACCAAGACCACCTAGATTCTTTGATTAAAAAATATTAATCGATGAGATCAAAGATAGTTTCTTATTCCCCTAGACTCACCTCTTCAAAACTGCAAATTAGTAGAATCCAATGGTGGAAAAAGAAAATTTGAAAAACAAAGCATGACATCGTAGGTTGGAGCAGAGCAGAGAACTGATTTAAATAGAATGGATCTCCAAGCTTGTGATAATAAAGGTAACTTCCAACATGCTAATTTACTTTGAACTCTGTGGACTATACAATGTAAAGACTAACCCATAGGCCGGTTGAGGAAAGGGGTTGTTGAGTAAACAATCCATGCATTTTATGCGAACAATCCATGAACTTGATGGTTTATATGTTTGGTGTTAATAATCTATTTTGTATGTAAAAAGGGTATTTGTTCTTCCAAATGCTTGTAGACATCTCATTTTGTCACCCTAGAGATTGCTTTGATAATAATTAGTATCTTTTGAAGCGTAGAGATCTTGTATCTGTAGATTTGGGAAGCTTCCCCCATTTTCCTGTACGTGTATAAAAAACTATTCATAAAAATAACAAAAATACCCCCGAAAAGGAAAATCTGATGAAAAGTGCATATCTGATCCGAAAAGTTGGTGGTATGTCAGAGTGACAGGTTATTATGTCATATATCCAATTTCAATTTTGGTACAAAAATTGAGTTTGTTTGCCCCTTATTTGGGAGAAAGATTCCATTTTGATAATTGGGATTTACATTGGAGGTAATCCTTGCTGGACCATACAACCTCCGATTTCTATGCCATGTTTAAGTATGCAAAATATGTGGAAA
Source organism: Telopea speciosissima (assembly GCF_018873765.1). Classification (NCBI taxonomy): domain Eukaryota; kingdom Viridiplantae; phylum Streptophyta; class Magnoliopsida; order Proteales; family Proteaceae; genus Telopea; species Telopea speciosissima. The sequence goes on from NC_057925.1 coordinate 40,931,677, forward strand.
ATGATTTTTGAATTGCTCGATATGGACATCATAATCTAAGATATAAGTGTTCCAAGATCCTAAACTCATTCTGAATAATGGACCAATCTATTCCTACTTGGAACTAGCCCAGTTTTGAAGTGAACCAGTCAAAGCAGAAAAATTGTTTGTTAAGTGGGTTGACGGAATAAAGGCTCAAGTCGACAAAAAGACTATCGGCAGAATCTTCCATCAATCAGCCTCATTAAACATGTCGAACAGTGCTCATGAAATGTCAACTTGTTAGAGATGTTCATCCACAGAATGAAGCTTCTGTTCGACAGATTGTAGGCCCAACTCAACATTGACACCAGTTCATCGACATGGTCCTGATGTTGAGTTAAGTCTGATTGATGTCGATTTCTGGGAAATTACCTTACGAGAATAGACTATATTTTTGGATTTGATTGCTCATGCGCAATGTAAACTGTTCTTGGAGGCCATGAACCCATCTAGGTTCATTACTTGACCCCCAAGGTGCCTTGTGGACGTGATAAGCATGCCTACTTGTCCAATTCTCATTGGCAAAGTGTGTTGGTACTCATTTGCATCATAGAGTTGAAAAGAACAAGATTTTGAACCCTAAGTGTTGGGTGAATTGAAATCCGAGTTGAAGCTTCTCTCTTGAGTTAAGAGTAGCCTTCAACCTTCTAGCTATATACTGGGGAACTGATTTTTTGTCTAGGAACGTGGCTCCTGTGTGTGCGGGGGCATCAAGCAGGGTGTCATTTGTGCATTTTCTGGGGGCAGGGCGATCACTTTGCCCCCATGTGTCTGGGCACAGGGCGCACACTCCCTGACAGAGTTCTTTTTCCTCTTTATCATTATTTGTTCATCTTCAACATGGTAAGATCTAAAAGCCTTCTTTTAGTTGTTTTCTTCATATTCTTGGATTTTCTTTGTTTGGTTTTACATGCCCAAGGGGGGTGTGTGACTCCTACCTCTCTAATTGCCCCTATATGATATACTTATACGGGGGAGGGGGGTGTCTATGAAGTTTTTCCAATTTTTTTTTTTTTTTTTTTTGGTAAAGTGAACCGTTGTTTGGTTTTTATTTCTTACTTTCGTAAGTGAGTGGCTCGCTCACCACACAAACTTGCTTTCTTAGGCAACGATGCATGTGTCCCCCAAATTTAAGGGTTGCGCCTTGGCGGCAAAGAAACCTACAATTAAGTAGGGGTCCTAGAATTCAACCGGACAAACCTCCACCATTCGATAGGAAGACACATGAGATAGAATTGATAATGAAAACCATCAGTTGGAGATTCCAATCCAGAGGTTCTTATTAGAGGATTTTTTTTATGTCTTCTTTAGCTTGGTTCTATCACAATTAGAAGTGTCAAACGATCGGTTCAGCTCGGTTTCGATTGAGCTGAATCGGCATCAGTCTTAGAATTAGTGAAACCAAAACCAAACCATTAAGAAACTTTGGTTTTCGGTTGTTTCGATTTCGGTCCAGTGTGGTTTCGGTGTATTTCGATTTTCAATATCGGATTAATACCAGTTTAGATCGGTTTGTTTTTGGGTTTGAACCACAATAAAATCTTATATTCATAATTTGTAATGAGGAAAGATTCGATAAAAACACTTTAATTCACCTTCTCCAAGTCAAAACAAGTAAACAACCATGAATAAGATATGTTCATGTTGTAATCCGAACAAAAAAGAATAAATTGTAAGGGGAAGAATGGAAGAGAACTAATATTTAAATCAATGGATAAATAGAGTTTGGTGAAATCATTGTAACAAATCATATAATTATTTATCATTAATTGTAAGGGGAAGATAATTAATATTGAAATCAATGAATAATTATTGAGAAGATAACTAATATTGAAATCACAAAATGGTCCAAGTTACAAATCATATGGAAGAAGTATTGTTACAAATCAATTTCTCCATTTTCATAATCTCTTACTCATTGATTTGTAACAATTTTCCATGCAACCAGAAATTTGCTCAGTAATATTGAAATCAATGGATAATCAATTGACCTATTCAAAACCTTATACTCAATTATTTTTATATCGATTTTATTCGGTTCGGTTTTTGGTATGATATCGGTTGATCCGATTTTTAGCCGGTCCCATCATATCTAGTCCAAAACCAATCCAATAAGGACCGGTTCGGTTTGGTCTAGGTTTTTTTGGTTGGTTTCAATCGATCTTAATGGTTCGGACTAGGTTTTGACACCCTTAATCACATCAGTCTGTTTTTTGTTTTTTTTTGGGTTCTTTGGAATCTTAGGCCTTGAGGGGTTAAATTGGAAACAGCTCGACTAAGCTTCCATTTGACGGAAATTGAGGGGATAAAGATCCCCATTTGATGCAGTTTTCGGAATCTGTTCCACCAAAAAAAACCAAAAAAGTTACAGAGTCTATTCGGGAACCAGAATGATAGTGGTGAAAAAGACAGGGCAAGTTGATCTGTTTTTTTACGATGATAGGTGGGTTAGTTTCCCGTTTTCCATGGATCTGATTGGCAGAGTTTCACGATTGAAGGACAAGGAGAAGGAGAAGGAGAATGTCCGAGCCAGAGAGCATCCGTATCAATGGATTTAATCTATCCTCTTAGGGTGGTGGTGGAGGGTTTGTCCGATTGAATTCTGGGACAGATGCGTCAAAGCCAGGGTTTCAAAAATCGATGAATGGGATTGAGAATCGGTTAGGATAGCTTCAGAGATTTTTGCCGTTTTGAATTAGAATATTCACCTTGAGTTTCCTTAGATTTCTGCTCTTTCAAATCGATTCTGAGTTGACCGGATCGATTCTGATGCAAATTTTGATTCGCACTGAATCGGAATTGGCAGGACCGATTCTTGATTTTAAAGCCCTAGTCAAAGCCAAGACACCAATTGCTTCCATCAAATCAATAAGGATCGGTTAAACCCATTGTTGCGGAGTCCCTCTTCCTTGGAGAATTGAAGGAACTGTATGCCGGCTAAGCCAGGTTTTGAGGCATGAACAAAGCTTGAGAGGTTTTATCTAACTGGACATGGGAAATACATATCAGTGTTGTAGAGTGCAACATACTATAACAATGCCAAACCAAACCAAAAGGGCAAAAAAAGGCGGCTAATATCAATCTGTAACCCGGCTAAGGTTTTATCTAACTGGACTTGAGAAACATGTAGTCTGACGTCATTTCTATGAGGTTAGCAAAACCCAAATGTCTAATTGGACTTGAGAAATACATGTAGCCTAAGATCTCAAATAACTTTTTCAATAAGCCGATGAAGTAGTTTGACATCATTTCTATGTAGTAGGAATGCAATAGAGCTGGTTTTTGCTGGGCTTTATTTTGAGCTCTGGTTTTCACCTATTATGATGGGTAATTGTAGTGTAAAATTATATTGGAACTTAAAAGACATAATAAACAAGCCAAAAATAGGTTATTACTTGATACATCTAAGATTTACCGAACCAGTCAGCGGCTGCCATGTGTCACAAAGCGACCTGCTCCAAAACCAAGGAGAACCAACCAGGGATCCCACCCGGGCGCGACCTGCACCCAGGCGCCGGCCTCACCCAGGCACGGCCTCACCAAGGCGGCGGCCTCACCCAGGCGCCGGCCTCACCCAGGCGCGGCCTCACCCAGGCGTGACCTCACCCAGGCGCGGCCTGCACCCAGGCGCCCGCCTCACCCAGGCGCCGGCCTCACCCAGGCGTGGCCTCACCCAGGCGCGGCCTCACCTAGGCGTGGCCTCACACCCAGGCGCGGCCTCACCTAGGCGCGGGCCTCACCCAGGCGCGGGCCTCACCCAGGCGCGGCCTCACTCAGGCGCGGCCTCACCCAGGCGTGGCCTCACCCCAGGCGCGGCCTCACCCAGGCATGGCCTCACACCCAGGCGCGACATCGTGGACGTAGACGTGATGTACACGGACACCGAGGCCGCTCATCAATGACCCAATCGTGTCACTATAGACTTATGCCACCACCAAGACTCTGGGCCACCGCTTAGAGGTCACGTCACCCAGACAGATTCAAGCACCAATGACGTTATCACCACAGGTGAGTATTTATCCGCCAAGGATCTTGATACCACCAGGACACTCCCTCCCGTGGGAAGATGACCAATCGGGATAGAGCCCTACTACCCAGGGCCTCTATCCACTCAACGGCACACTCGTCATCAAACTAGGACTCTCCACACCGCCATACACTACTATAAAAGGAAAGGTACACCACCCTTAAAGGGGACATCAAAACTCATATTGAATAATCACTATTCATCTATTTGCTCAGGAGATCTAACTTTGGCATCGGAGAGCCCTAGGCCGGAACCACACCGGTTCTCTCTGTTGACCCCTTAGTCCACTTGTAGCTGACGGTACTCGCAGGACCGCTCGACGATTTCTTGACACAACATTACTTATCCTTCATATAGCAGAAGCAGTAAATAGTAACATAAAGAAAATTGAACAAAACATGATCAAATCTTCAAATGCTGCTCAACCTAAAATCTTTGTCCAGAGCAATCCATTCTCATTTATCCAGTGACAGACTTCAATTAGGCCTAGGCCAAAACCCAATAGCTTAAAAGCAAGATGGTTTGGATTCCAAGTTGATGTATCATAGTGACATGCCATGATCACTTGATTCACTTTCTCCTTAGCATATATATATATCAACATCATATACTTTTACTTTCTGTAAAACATGGCAATAATAGACTTGAAATGGAAATGGTTGACTATGACAAAATACTGGTGGTTTGGAGAGGTTTTCATATATTAGTTTCACAACTCCAATTGTTACATTCTCATAAGATCCTTCACTACTTTCAGTACTCCATACACAAACATGGTGCCCTAATTTCTCAACCACAAAATCAATGAGATCCTCAACAGAAGTCACACATTTGCTTTGCTCGCCTCGATTAGGGCTCTACTCACATAACCTGAGGGTGTCTTGAATATACTTATCCATGTTTGATTTATCAACCACATCAAAAATGTTCTTCAATTCATTGATCCGAGCTAAAGAAAATGGGATTTTTTATGACAGAGATCGTGGCAAGAACGATTTATATGACATTGGGTCCCTTAGATCAGGAACAGATATGAAACCTCCCTCTTTCATCATTGACTCTCGAAAAAATGCCAATCCCCCTCGGCTAGCAACCCACGTGGGTGTTTCATTGGAACACGATCATATTCTGCTCTGATAGCATTCCATTGGGCTATTGGTGGCAGAGTTGTATCATCTGTTGTCTTCTTTACTAATACATTTCTAGAACAAACAACATTAGCTTGCTTACAAAATGAATGCAAGTGTGAACCCAATTCATTTTCATCTATAAGTTTCATAAACATTGCTGCTTGATGGTGGCTTAATGTAGAAGCCTTTGCAGCTAACCAATATGGAGGATTTGGAGGATCAATATGTTCTTTCCAGTATTGTGAGAATGCATTTTCAGCTTGAGAATCCTACAATTTCATGGGGGATAAAAAATAACAATCAAATAAGAAAGATAAAAGAGGAACAAGCAATAACCACATTGAAATGAATGGATAATGGGAAGAAAGAAAAACATAATAAAAGCAGAATTTTTTCTTACAATAAAGTATGTTATTATAAGAAGTTCAGCAAGCAACAGAATGAGATGCGTCATGGTGGAACTAAATGAGAGCAGAATGAGTTGGGTTTGTTGAATGTATATGGGATGTTTGAATTTATATAGAGGGAAAATTTTGTAATACCAACAAATAAAAAACAGGGAAGTTTTGTCAATACCTAAATTGTTAAATACATTCCATAATTCCTAATTTCTACAATGAAACATAGTTGGAAAACTGGGTTTTGACTGGGGCGAGTCACCTGAGTCGTGTAAAATTTTTGGAAAACCTGGTCAAGAGTTGTGTAGACTAGGTTAGGAAAAAATGACGAGACTGGGATATAAACCATCCGAGTCAAATAAGACTCTGTAGTTTTACCCAAGTCATGACAAACTCGGCGAGTTTAGCCCTTTTTTAAAAAACCATAAAGTCGGTTCACTTAGAAACTGATTTGAGTAAAATAGTAAATCCATATTCTAAAATAGTAAGAAACCCTCAACTCCTCGACTCCCTTCTCTTGTTCAATGGTGTAAACTCAAAAATGCATTGATATGTGAGTCATTGATTTTTTTTTTTTCTGGTTTTCCCACATTTTTCTGTATTTTTCGATTTTTTACTAATTTTTACATAATTATTGCATTAAAAAATAAAAAAACATGACTCAACTTGAACGGATTTGACAAGGCCGAGACACCAGATTTTTCTAAAAGACGAGTCGAGTCAGAAAACCTTTTTTTCCAACTATGATGAAAACAAGAAAAGCCAACTAAGTTTGTTCAACAAAAGGGAACCTTTTGCTTTTAAAAGATTTTAAATCACTTAATTCCTATGATATTCCTACCACACAAGAATTTGGGATGCTGAAAACTTTCTGAAAACAACACAACAATGAAAATTTGATATCCTGAAGTTTTATTCAACAAAAAAGATAACTTTTTGTGAAGAACCTAATCCATACGTTTTTTTAAGGTCATAATAACCTCCCATATGGTTGGCTCTTGGAACAATTAATATTCTCGCTTTAGGAACCAATTTTGAGACTTTCTGGTCAACATGCATAACCATGGAAGGAAAACTTTGAGGAGAGGATAAACTCAAAAATTTAATCATTGCAAGAATTGCTAAGAACAATTTAGACATAGAAAAGATAACTTAGATGTTATCAAAAGAAATTCTGGTTGTAGATAATTAAGATATGCCTACTGTACCCACAAGCCAAATTTTTTGTTTAAGAAGGTCTATGGCGGTAGTTTTTTGACTAGTATGCTCTAGAGGAAATTTCTCTAGCACCAATTTTTTCCACAGAAAAGGATGATGGGACTATTTCAAAAAAAAAATATGTATTTAGAAAATAGTCTAGGGTTGGCCATATGTTAAAGTCTAGATTTAGATTCAAGCATATAGCCTCCCATGTATTGGCAAATTCACATGTATTTTAAGCTGTCCAATTATATTTTGTAGAATGCAATATTTTCATTGGATTTTTGAAGATTTATTTTTTCACTTGGCCAACTCCATTTTGGTTGAAAGATAACATGTGTGCAAGGGACTTTGGGAGCTATTTGTCCACAAGTTTTCAGCTCTATCCATCATGCCACGTGGTAGACATATGCTAGTCTAAAGATACCGTTGGACTACTATATTTTCTCCCAAAGTTTATAGAGGTGCATAAGGAAATTTATTTTTTTTTCGCCCTCTTCATCTTCTTTACTACTCTAATACTTCAACTGAATGACAATACCAACTCAAATGCTTACATGTAGCCTCGATCTCCCAATAAATTTTTGTCATAATCAGGATAGTGATGCACCTTAGTCTAATGCAACCTGTTTACTTTGAACATTCAAAACTCATTTAGCTTGTTAAAGATTAGTAACTACATCTTCCAGTATACTCCTTAACAAGTTTTGCAAATGATGAAGATTTGATCTCTAGCAATTTGGTTGGGGAATCATATTCCAGTATAAGCCCTGTTTAAAACAAGAAAACATGTCAGTTTGATTAGGCAGGAATCAAAAAAGGATGAAAAATCAAATTACATAACTCAACTGAATCCATTTGATTGTGATTTACTAATTGCTAGCTACTAACCATTATCAAGAAGGAGGACCTTGTCAACATCAAGAATTGATGTTATCCTATGTGCAATTGTGATGACAGTAGACCCTGAGAAGTGTTGACTAAGCGTTTTCTGAATTAGGTAGTCAGTCATAGTATCCATTGATGCAGTAGCTTCATCGAGTACTAACACTTTGCTCCTCTTGAGTAATACTCGCCCTAAACAAACTAGCTGCCTTTGGCCCATGCTCCAATTCTCTCCATTTTCAGTCACTGCGACAACCACCATACAAAAATAAGTTATCTATTCAGGATCTTATTTTCATTAACTTTTCTTATTTCGTGTAAAAAAAAAGGGGGTTGGAGGGCTACAAGGTTGGATTTTTAATTTGAAGTTAAATATACTATACAATAATACACTAGTGCATAGATAAATTGAGGTTTAGTAATTTGGTATAGAGTGAATATGAAAAAAAAAAAAAAAAAATCAACCTGCAGAATCAAGTTTCCCTTCCTTCTTTCTAATTTCATCACCAAGGTAGCATTTGTCTAAAGCCTAAGACAACAAAAAGTTCATGTCAACTTAGCATCTTGCTTGATTATTCAATATGACATCGAACTGATCATTAAAGATAAGCTAAGCAAAAAATGAAATAAACAAGTAAGGAGTGTCAAGTGGAAATGGAAAGCAAGGTAGTAAAACAATGGACCTCTCAGGTCTTAAATAAGAGAATCTCTTAGGACAAATTTGGCCCAAAAAACAATCCAATGAATCCAATGAAATGATTTTTATATCTCAATGGAAAACAATTTTAAAAAGTAATGAAAAAATAAAAGCAAGACAGCTATACATGTCACAACCAATGAATTATGATATGTTTGTTTAGAGTATGAATAATCAATAAGCAGAAGATATGTCCATTATATATGTCAGTGATCACTCATTAAAGATTATTTATTAATAGAAAAAAATTCCCACCTCCCAAATTTGTTCATCAGTGTACTCTTCAAGTGGGTCAAGATTGTTTCTTACAGTCCCCTCAAACATTGTTGGGTCTTGTGGGATAATGCTCAATCTTAACCTCAAATCATGAAGGCCAATCTTGGAAATATTTATACCATCTACCCAAATTTGACCAGCTGTAGGTTCGAGCATGCGGAAGAGAGCCTGTACAAGAGTTGATTTGCCACTTCCCGTTCGTCCAACAATGCCAATCTTCATCCCTCCGAAAAAAGTGCATGTGAGACCTCGCAAGACAAGAGGAAGATGTGGGGCATACCGGACCTACATACATATTAAATAACTAAATCATGAAGCTTAACAGAATTTCATAAGAGTATGAAGAACTATGTAACAACATTTGCTTCAAAACGTCCATTCCTTAATGAAGAAATAAATAAGTACAAAAAGACTTGAGGAATTTAGATTGAAGATTACTTGAAGATCAACAATATCAATTTTCCCTTGTGATGGCCATTCACAACCTGGTCTATTTTCTTTCATCAACTGAGGGGGTTCATTAGGGATGCAGGCATACTGCAATATTCTCTCAATGGATATAATTTTATTCTCAAGACTGCAAAAAGCCCATATAACCGCATGCATACTAAAACCAAGCCCATATGTGACTGCTAAACCCATAACACCTTCAAGAGAAAAATAAAACAAAATAAATTCAAAATCAAGTTTTCATGTGAGCAATCAATCAGGGTTGCTATAAAGGGTGAATTTATAAGATGTCAAGTTTCATCTTTTTACCAGGGCTAAGTATTTTCTTCGGCATGGAGATCAAGAAAACTAAAGAGATGGCATATGTTATGGATGTCAACATATCCATGCGGAAGCATAACCACTCGATAGCACCAGAGATATGAAATTTGGGACGGGAATACCCATCTACCAACTTGAGGTTTGTCTCCATAAACTTCTCTTCTTGATTGAAACACCTGATTGTGGCTGATCCTAAACTAGATTCAGCAAAATGTTGTATAATTGGAGCTTGGCATACTCCAGCCAGTCGTGAAAATTCTCGTGCTGCAGATGTGTAGTATTGCTACAAATCAAGGTTCGTAAAAATAAAATCAGGTGCAATGTAAAAAAAAGTATAATAAATGCATACCTAGTGGGAAAATGATAAATATATTTTTTTAATGAACAATTTCTTCATGAGAACTGTTCAAGTTTAAATGATTGATAATTATATAATTACTATGGTTGAAACTGTATGAAAATATTTCATTATTTCAATCTATGCTAGAAGACTCTCCTCATCTTATATTAGCTTTAGATGCTTATCTAGAAGATTCCCATCTAGACCTTATCTCCGACCTGTCTCCAGTCACCTTACCTTAATTGGAGTCAGAGCTCATGGTTGACCTTACCTCAGCAGTAGAACAAAAGCATCAATTCTCCTAGATCAAGTAAAAAATTTTCTAGCAAGCCACTATTACATCCATTTCATTAGGAATTGATGATTTTTTAATAATATCTTCTAAGGGATGACTAGTCCAAAATGCTGAACAATAAAGTTTGATTTTTGCCAAATCTGAATTTGCAATGATGGATTGGATAATATGACCTTATTCACCACCAAAACCACAATATCATGGTGCAACCTAGATGTTGTACTTAGGCTATGTGTAGTGCTTTGCATGTTTAGCATAAAGTGTAGCTCACATCTTTCACTTAGCAAAAGAAAAAGGATGTGAAGGAAAGATGGAAAGATAGAAGGAAAGTGCAAAAGAAGGAAGGAAAAAAAGACTTCTCCATTAAAATTTTTTTATCTATTAATTAATAACTTGGACCTAGTTCCTTGGTGGTCTACCAAGTTAGGCTTCTCTTGATACCAATTATGGGTTGTCGACGACATTTCACCATTTATCCTTCTATCAAACTTAAGCTTTGGTTGGTTAAGAATTCAACTTTCGCATCTTTGGACAACTTCAGTTCAACTTTGGAAATACAAGGATAGAAGTCCAAACATGATGGTCATACAATGGAGACTAAGTCCAACACTTGTCAGTTGTTAGCCTTGCAAATGGACATTTTTCTTTAATCCTAAATATATAGTTATGGAGAATTATTTATTAACTTACCATTTAATAATTTATCATTTAAATAATTTTTACAATCTTTTTTCATACTTATTACTGGTTTAATGTTTAAATATGCAAAAATGAAAAATTCATTTATTTGTTGTTTGTAAAAACTGTCCCTGGTTGGCAGACTAGATTGTCCTTGATCATGGCACTTTATTCCAACAAGTGAAAGGATCAAATGGTAAATTTGACTGTAGGATACCTAAGAGATAGTCTGGATAGAGCACAGGTAAAATTTGAGTGTCAATTTCAATCACTTGCCCCCATGTACGTCCATACACAGTCGGTTTGTATTTGCACCCTTGTCAAATACATAAATTTTGAATGATCTTTTTTCCCCCATGGCCAACTTTATTTGGGCGAAAACTTTAGATGAGAGCAAGAAATTTGAAGTTTACCTATTAAGAAAATTTCAGTCCAATCTAATCTGCTACTTGGTAGATGACCGCTAGATCGAAAAAACTTCTCTAATCGTTAACTCGTATCAATAATTAACTTATTTTTAGTATGAGCTCCGACAGAGTTAGAAATAGAGCTACTAGGTCATATTATATTTTTCATAATACATATTTAAAATATTTATCCATATCCAAAGTAAAACAACATTGCTTTAGGTGCATTTTGCACTTTGACAACATTGGCCTTGTTTGGTCCTGTCTTCTTAGAGAATTTTGGTAAGAGAAAGACTACACATTTACATTAATTTACATGAAAATGTATGATTTGGATATGATTTCTTGTACATATTGTTTATAAATTCAAAAAGAATATTTAGGTTTAAATTTCCACTATTACACCCTAGAATATATGCATCCACCACTAAATCAATTTGTTTGTGAAAAAGATAAATTTAAAATTCTTTGATCAAGCAAATCTTGAATCAATTTGTGTTATGGTTTGTATACCATGAGGAAAATATGGTTGAGCTTGAGTTGAAATTTTAATAATTAGAAGTGAAAGTGACTATAGAATTACCTGGTACCAAATGCATGTCACAGTCATTGGAATAAAAACTATTAACATTTTCCAAGCGACCTGTGACATTACTGCAGCAGTTCCCAAGAATTCTATGATTGAGATAAGAAGTTCTTCGATTTGATGTGGAATAGACGTATCAACTGCACTTTGATCTAAGGATGCCTGTATACAAAAAATATTGTTATTTATTATTATATTAACTATTATGGTGATCGAATATGATACTTTTGGATCCCAAGAGTAGATCAGTCTATTTACTAACCCGATTTAGAATCCTTCCGGTAGGAGTAGAATCAAAAAATGACATGGGAGCACGGAAAATGCATAAATGCATTTTGTTGAAGAGAAGAGTGGCGGTCTTGCATCCAACAGTTACAATGAGTAGGGATCTTACAAGTACACAAAAACAACTACCAAGAAACAAAGCAACATAAACAAAGATTAGAGTGGATCCTCTAACATAAGGTTTCATGTCCTCTGAAGTAGGAATGGCAAGCACTATCCAGTAACTACTGCCTATTTGGAGAAGCTGAAAAAGAATTTGTGCTAGCAATATCAACGGGATAAAAGCTCCTTTATATGTTGCGGTAGCATACTTCCAATAGAATGAAAGACTAATACCACCTTTATCTCTCTTTTCTTCTTGGACAAGTTGTCTTTCTGGCCCAACCAAATTTTCTGTTTTGTAGTTTTTGGATTCTTTTTTTTCATCATTTTGAATAGACTTTTTGCTGCACAACATATTTCCCTCTTCCTCACCATTAACAGAATTATGCAAAGAAACTCCATGTTTGACAGAATTAAGGTTTGCCAAAGCTTCCTTATGTGTATCCACTAATTCCATAAAGTCAGTTCCTGAACTAAGAATTTCTTCATACTTTCCTGCTTGAGTAATCCTTCCATCTTTCATAACCTAACGAACAAGATGATGTAAATAATAACTCTTCAACTAGATTGAGTGACTTGAAATCAAGAAAAAAAGATGGCATATTCTTACCAAGATAAGATCAGCAGAAGGTAAAAACTCTACTTGATGGGTAACATAAATTACTGTTTTTGAACCCAAAATTCTCAGCAAACATTCCTGTCACAAAAATTTAGATGTTCATAGTTAAGCACTTGAAAAGAATATCAAGTCACTTAAAAGAGCCAAATATACATATTAATACAATTTACTTTTCCTAACAATAAGTACATATCATCAAACCATAGGCAAGGCTCAATATCATGTGTCACATATGTCCTGTTTGTTTAAACAACCTTGATTTTATTCTTCTTAGATCAATTTCTAGGTTAAACTTCAATTCTATTGAACCAAACTATAATATAAGCAATGAAATTTATAAATTTAAGCCAATTTCATCAAGGAAAGCTTTGAAAATAGAGGTCAGAGATTAATTACCTTAAATAGATGATTTCCTGTATGAGCATCCACAGCACTAAAAGGATCATCAAGCAAATAAACATCAGCATCATGGTACAAAGCACGTACAATCTGAATTCGTTGCTTTTGTCCACCACTCAGGTTGATTCCTCTCTCCCCTATGATAGTCTGGTCCCCAAAGGCACACACTTCTAGGTCCTTCTTCAATGAACATGCTTCAAGAATCATCTCATACCTATCATTGTCCATCTCCTTACCAAACAATATATTGTCTATTATTTTACCACTTTGTATCCAAGGTGATTGTGCAACATAGGCTTTCGTTCCATTCAACCTAATGGCTCCAGATACCTTCGGCACTTCCCCCAATATGCATGAAAGTAGGCTTGACTTGCCTGACCCAACAAAACCACAAACAGCCACTTTCATACCATGGTACACTTGGAAATTAAGATCTTTTAATGTGAGGTTAGAGGAATGAAGGTCCCAAGAGAAATTTCCATTTTCTATCTCAACTACAACCTTGGTATCGTCTCTTGGAAGCTTTTGTACTATATTCGGATGAAGATCATTTAGACAGAGAAATGTGGCTATCCTATCGAGGGAAACTTTAGTTTGAACTACCATAGAGATTGTGTCTGGCAGATTATAAATGGGCCCTTGTAATATCTCAAATGTTGCAAGTGCCGCTAGAATCTTCCCTGAATCTATTGGAATTCTCATAAGCATACAGAACCCAAAAGTAACCATGGATACAAACATGGGAGCAGTTAAGTAGATAAAGGAAATCATAGATAATGAATAAAGTAATTTTTTTAACCATCTTGTTTCAAAGTTCCTATGCTCAAATATCTTATCCAAGAATTTCATCTCCCAGCCCTGGAGCTTGAGAATCCTCATATTCCTCAATGCCTCAGATGTCACTTTCATCCGTTGATCTTTTGAATCCATCAATTTCTCTTGAAATTTCTCTTGTAGTTTTCCTAGTGGAATATTCGTTAACATCAAAATCATTATGGAAATAAAAGCTATAAGTGAAGCAAACCCAAGGCTCTTGTACAAGATCAATAATGCTATAACAACCTGAACAGGCACTGCCCATATATTGTGAAAGTACCAACTGAAAAGGCCTATCCTCTCAACATCAACACTCATCAAATTAATGTTCTCCCCACAAGTATGCCCCTGTTTTGATTCGCTTGAAAGCCTAAGACACTTTTTATAAATTATTGAGAACAAAGCAGCTCGGATGTTAATTCCCATCTTTCGCAAATGAAAGAACAAGAGTCTCTCTGAGATGCATCTTATGAGCTTTGAAAGAAAGAAAATAAACACCAGAGCATAGCCTTTATATTTTATTTGGTGAGGGCTATTGAGATACTGAACAAAAGCATCAATAAGATATGGTCCAACATAAGAAGCCAGTGTGTATAAAATATAGAATACAGCCGTCCATAGAATTTCTTTCCTTGTTGAGAGAATCAATGCCTTCACCAACTTGAGTGTGCTTACTAGATCACTATTACCATCATTATCATCAGATTCAAGATTGCTTCTAAAGCGAGAAAAAACCACATTGGCACTATCACAATTAGCAAGATGAGGAACATCTTCAAGGTCCAGCGTTTTTCTATACCCAAGTGCAAGCAAAGGTCCTATCCATGAAAAAGTTAAAATACTAAAAAGACTGGCATTTGCATATGGTGTTACACTCTTTCCACTGACATTTGATTCTTGTCCATCGTCATCATTATGTTGATTGGAATTAGTTTTCAAAAGAGGCTCCAAAAGATGGAGATCTTCATCTTCTCGTTCCTTATCAACAATGCAGTATAACAAAAAAACAAACCAACAACAATAGATACAACATCAGAGACCCATAGCAGGATTGGTGAGGACAAATGTTTGCAGTACAAACTAAAATATATAACAAGATAGGAACAAGATGTTATGAAGTAGAAGATCCACCAAAACCTTATTAGAACGGGAAGCATACGTTCACTTAAATTAGAAAACTGGATGTGCAAGTAAGCAGATATCACAAACCAAGTCAATATTCTGAATGCAAAATCTAATTAGGCAAAACGCTTTAGATTAAGCCAATCATGTCAACACACAGAGAGGTGGTTTAATACACATAAGAGAAGATCACATAAAGATAGATCATGCAAGATATAAGAGCTGACTAATAGTATAAAATTTTTTTTTTTAATAACAATTTTGAATTTTAAGGGTAGGCATTGTACGTCTTTTGCAAGTCCAGAAAATGGATAAAAATAACAAAAGTGCAGGAAAATGGTAGTAGAAGAATGTGAAAAAAAAAATTCAAGATATTCGTATCATTCTTTGATTATTCAAAAGCATCCAAGATTATAAATTTCTTTTCTTCTACTTGTGATTTGGTGGCTTGGCTCAGACAGTGCAAAAGAAATTCTATCAGCTTTACAATACACTTTGAATTGATGCAAGCCCATTTGCAAGAATGTTGAAACTCTAACATATAAATACCAACCATTTTCATCTTATGCGTTCCACAAAACCTTAGACCAATATTGGAGTGTCAATGTCACCCTGACCTGTTAACGAAAAAACAGAACATAAACTAGTTGAAAATATTTAAAGAGCAAGAGAATTGGCAAAATGTTTGTAAGACAATCAAGAACGGAAAAAGTTGCAGCTATATATGATTTAGTCCATGTTCAATTAAGGACATCATTAGAAAAGATATAAACTTAGTAATATGAAATGAAATAAACTAAGAAATATTTTAGAAATACATATTTGAGCAAAATGCAAGGAAAAGTATTTCATATCATAAAAATATCAGTGATGAATTGTAGAAGATTTCTATGGAAAATAAAAACAAAACAAAAAAATAAACTTTCAAACCACCAAATCCATATACTAAGTTCCAAATAATATATTTATAAAACAATCAATTACATAATTAATCTATGGATAGAATTATCAAATGTTGACATAAAGTATTCTTTCTGCAAGAAACATTGTCAAACCATTGATGGAAATTTAAACATCATCAAATGTGGTGGAGGGGGGAAGGGAATTCATAGTGACAATGTTGCAAATGACCACAATCAACCTGGTTTTTTCTATAAATCAATAACTATATTGATTCATACACCAAGTTAAGTGACTCATTTCAATCCATCTCATATGATTAATACTATTTCATTTGTTATATATAATCACATTTTTTAATTACGCAATACTATAACTCAACTTGGTTTTATCTATAAATCAATCACCGGTTGAATCATCCACCAAGTTCAATGACTCTTTCATATGGCCAGTACGAATCATTTATGATATACAATAAACACATTCTTGAGGCTCTTGTTTATACTTCACTGTTCCTCAATTATGACACATATCATGCAAAATGACTAATAGAACACTACTACATGTGTTTTTTTTCTTTTTTTTGTTAACCTTTATGAAAGGACTAGCTTAAAAAAATCTATTCTATAACATCAGTTGATAGTGGAAGTCGTTATGTAGGACAACTATAGATAAGCCACCTGGCGTTTGTAGGTAAAATACCCAAATTATCCAAATTAATTCAAACAAGTTGGTATGTAATACAATAAAGACAAACTTTCTTAGACAACAAATCAATCAACTCGAGTGATAAAATTTCCGTAGATTCTATGAAAGGAACTTATATATCTCTCAAGACAAATTCTTTATGTTTGACGGGAAAAAACTGCATGATAGAAGTAAACCAGCCTACTTGTAGCCTCAATGGTAATTTAGTGTAGCATGCAACATTTGACTCAAGGATTTAGGGCTCAAAGGAGGGAGAATAGAATGAAGCAACATTTGACTCAAGGATTTAGGGCTCAAAGGAGGGAGAATAGAATGAAATCCCTAAGCAGAGGTCAATAATCTTCAAAAAATGGGAGACAAGAGGCCACGACCATGTTATTGAGATGAAGCTGGGAAAAAAGCTTGGGATCACCTTGTTGGTACATCAAACATTTTTCATCGTCAATCCCAACTGAGAAGCATGTTTAAGACCTTTGACTATGCTAATTACTTTATGTTTCAAAAAATGATGAGTAGTTAGGTATCCTACAACGACCAAAATGAGTTTCCCATGTAACAAAATACAATATGTCCAACCAGAAGAGTTTAGACATCTGTTAAATATTCCTATGCAAATCAAAATAGGAAAATTTAATATAGGAAGATGTTCAGGAGAAAATAAAGTCATGGCCTCCTAATGAAGCTTAATAATTACATCACAAGAGGGCAAAATAGGGGTGGGGGTGTAATTAGGGGTGCAAGTTTGGCCCTATTGACCCGAACCCGTCCTGAGCCCGAACAGGGCTTGGGCTTAGATATCTGGCCCTGAGGGCGGGTCAGGGCTGGAAATTTCTGATCTTGAGTCAAGGTCAGGTCGGGTCAGGCCAGGGTTGAGGCGTTGGGCTAAGCCTGGCCTAGCCCGGCCCAAACCTATTTTAAGTTATACTATAAAATATATGTTGATATAATATATATATTATAAACTTTAAACTTAACCCACATTTTGAATTGATAGTTTTCTCCCTGGTCCATTCTAGCCCATGCATTTCCTTCCCCCTCCCCATGATCAAGGCCAATCAGGGTCAGCCCAGCCCGACCCTGAGGGCGAGTCAGGGTTGGATTTTTCAGACCCTGAGTCAGGGTCGGGTCTGGCCTAGACCCAGCTAAGGGGACTTAGGGTTTTAAAAAGTCCGGCCCAACCCGACCCTGGTGCAGTCCAAGGTGTAATACTTAAATCACAAATCTATCGTTCAATTTTCTTCAGGGTCTTAATTGGGTTAGACTTTTCCAGCCCTTTCACTACCATGTTTCTACTATTCCAAATAAAGCAGCAGATAATTATAAAAACATAAAAGAACCATTTCAGGGAGGACTTATCAAGATGTTTATGCAAGAGGGTGGGAGAGAAATTTATTTTGCTCTCTCTCTCTCTCTCTCTCTCTCTCTCTCTCGTCTTGTGCAGTAGTACATACACTTCTAGATTTCTGTAAACTAAAAGGAAAAGTCATTGGCATCAAGGACTTAAAATCGTTCTCACCCCCTTAGGGCCTAAATATATTTGGATATGGACTTGGTTAACCTCACACAAGGCACTAGAAAATTTTCTTTCATGAGGCGACTTTTGGGGGGGGGGATGTAATAAGGCACTAGAAAATATTCTTTCATGAGGCGACTTTTGATAGTTTATGGTTTGAGTAGGGTTTCTCATGTTGGACCCAATTGTAGCTTTTGACTTTAATCGGACTTCTTATATCTGTCTTATCCTGCTTTTCATAGTTGAAATGGAATATCAAAAGGATTGTATCAACCGAAAATGTGATTCCAATATTTCACCGATAACACATATTCAGTGATAGTAGTGTTTTACAAAATTTTTTTACTAGATATACCAAATAAGTCTCAGTTGTACATGGTAATTGATAGATTGAAACTATTTTCATTTTAAAGATCACGCCGTTGTTTTCGAGTTCCGCTCGGGTTCACATATGAGAACTATCTCATACACCCCTGAGCCGACGAGATGAAATCCATAAAATGGGGTCTACAAAGTGAATTCCATCTCATCAGCTCAGGGGCATACGGTATCGTACATCAACCCGAGCTGCACTTGTTATTTCCCCTACAAAAAAAAAAGGACGTGACATTTTGATAATTGACATGTTTGGCACCTATGGAGGATATCAACCCCATCAAGTCACTGGATTCTTGTCTTTGTTTTTGGTAAAAACTGGATTCTTGTCTTGCACTCATGGCTTAGTTGCACCCATGTGTTCTTGTTTGTCATGTTCAATAAAAAATGACAAATGGTAGAAAAATATAAAAATAAATTGGAATAAATTTCTTTGTAGCACTCTCACACACACAAAGGAGGGCAAAATGACCGCCCCACCTCCCATGATGCCAATGTGTGCGTCCTCATTGGTCCCATATGCGAACAGAGACCACGCTCCCCCATTGAGAACAACCGATCCAAACAAATTTTATAATAAGCCCAAGGTAAACAACCAAAGAGAAAAGGAACAAAAAAAAGTGATGAAGAGTTTATGGAGCTCTTCTTGCCGGAAAACTAATTGCTCCATTTTCTGCCCGATCCATTTCCCCAAGTCCCTCTAATAGGGAGGTTGGACCTCACCCGAGCAATGTGTTCGGACAGGGGCTAGGATGGTCATTTCAACCCTCTATTTAGAGGAACTCGGGAACTTGGAGAAATGAACTGGGCAGAGAAATGGACCAGATAATGATCCCTTTTTGACTCATTCATAGAGGAAGAAGGAAAGAAAGGGGGAAGCAAGGGTTGCATCAAAGAAAAGGTTCAGAGTCTTCAGACTGTAAGCCCAGCCCAAGCCCAGTTAGAAAATAGCATTTGAAAATGTCACCTATAAGTATTTAAAAAGGTTTTTGTTAGCCTGAACAAATGATGGCAAGGCAAATGCAAATTGGAACTTTGGATATTTTATCCCACATGGATTCTCTGGAGATGGAGAGAGAGAGAGAGAGAGAGAGAGGTGCACCTTGACGAAGAAGCTTCAAACTATCCTGTATTTCTGGATGGCAAATAATTGAACTTCAGAGTGCACTTTTTCAATTAAACAAAAACTTTAAATGAGAATTCCCAGGTTTGAAGGAAATGGGCGTGTAAGACTTTGCCTCATAATTCCTGACTTCCTAAGAAATAGGAAAGTGGTGTGTCCTTATAACCCCCTAAAAGGTGTGCGTACTTCCTGAGAAATAGGAAACCAATGGGTCTGTATTCTCCATATCCTCTAAAACCCCGTTCCAGGGATAGCCTTGAAACCAAATACATACTTAAAAACGAGGGGACTGGAGAAGGAGGGGTTAGACTTGGAGGTTGGAGATCATTGGCACCTTTGCATAATTTTCACAACCAAAGGTAACAAGTTAATTGATCTTTGTAATAACTTGACTTATGAGTTCACAAGTGATTTGATGTGATGATTCACATCTTGTTACATTACAACAAAACAAAGAAGAATATAAAAAATCCAAAAAAAAAAATATAGGAAAAAGGGAAAAATAGGTGGATAGAACAGAATTGGGACTCCAAAGAGGAGTCCGGATCCCGGATCTTCTCCTTGACACAGGAGAATAATTACTCTTCTGTAACATTAGAAAGCCTACACGTGGCAGTGGCGAGGTAAGACCTGCAACCTGTTCCTCACAAACCTTTATTTTTTTCTTTTAAAATCACAACCAAGTGGGACCCACTCATTAATGCGAAAGAAGGTTCATTTTTTTGTTTTTTCAATTTTTTATTCTCTTCTTCTTCATCTTCTTCGTCTTCTCCAGCACCCCCACCCTCGTCCCACCGCGCCCCACCTGCCCCTGCAAACCTATCTCATCTACAACCCGCCCCACCACCATTTCCTTCCTTCCCTTTTGTCCCAACGAAACCCAATCGGCCAAACGCATTTAAACCTTAAACCATTACCTTCCCACAAAATCCACCATCATAGAGAAACGTTTGGCGATTCACAAGAAATCAACGCCCTACAAGCACGACTGCACGAGTTCAGCCTGAACGACACCCTTCTTCTCTTTCCCCTAATTTTTATTTAGTGATGAATCCCTCCCATTTTTTGTTTCAATTTTATGATTCTTTTTAAACCTTTTCATTTTTTTTTATTCACTCTTCCCTGTAACTAATGTTTTTCATTTTTCTCGTTTATGTGTCTGAAATCTAACTGGGGAATGGGATTGGAGGGAAGGGAAGGGGCGGATAAAGGGGAGGAAGGAAATGGTGGTGGGGTGGGTTGTAGATGAGATAGGTTTGCAGGGGAGGGTGGGGCACGGTGGGGCGAGCGTGGGTGCTGGAGAAGACGAAGAAAATGAAGAGGAAGAAGAAGAAGAAGAAGAGTAAAAAATCTGCAAAAGTATGGTTGGTGTTCGCAGAAGGTAAAGACGAAGAAGTTCTGAAAATGAGAATTTGTGGGCCCCACTTTGTTTTAGGTTAAAAAATAATAAAAATTTGGGAGTTAACGTGGAAGAGATTGCCGGTCTACCCTCTGCCACGTGTCAGATTTCTAATGTTGCAGGAGAGTAATTACACTCCTGGGTCATGGAGAAGATCCGGACTCCCAAAAGACACTTCTATTGGACTGTAGGAAACTGAGAATCTGGACGGACTCGAAGGAACTTAGGAATTAGAAATCTTGCCAAGAATAGTATCCATCGCCGTGGGAACTCAATCACTTTTTGTTTGATATTAAAACCTTCATGGTTTCTTTTGGATCTGTAAATATTATTAAGCAACCTAAGCACCTAATACAGCCAACTCATAACCTGGCAACCTATGCTAGGACTGAACGTATATCACCAACCTGTATGTCATATACTGCTTCCATTAGCTTATTGTCTCTCCTTTCCCAATTCTGCTATCCTTTAGTCGTGGCAGCAGCTGGAGGATCCAGTTTCCCAATTCTGCTATCCTTTAGTCGTGGCAGGAGCTGGAGGATCCAGCATTCTAGCCCAGCAAAACAAGGGGTATTTGGGTCATTTCACAGACACCCCCCCCCCCCCCCCAACCCCAACATGAAATGAACAAACACTTTATGTTTTTGCTGGGCTGGATCCTCCAGCTCTTGCCACAACTGAAGGACAGCCAGATCCCTCCTTTCCAGTTGCAATCTCCCTCCTCCTTGGAATTGATGTGAAAAAACCAAAACTTTCTCCATCAATGATACTAGAACATTCGTTTTACTCGCTTGCTTTTGTCTGTCAATCTTGTTAAAATAGCATGCATGTCTGCTCTCTTCACAACCCACTGTCCCATAGGGTGCAAGTTTTGGCCCTATTGGCCTGAACCCGCCCTGAGGCCGAATACGGTTTGCGCTGAGATACCTTGGCCTTGAGAGTGGGTCAGGGTTGAAAATTTTTGCTCCTGAGTCAAGGTCGGGCCGGGTCAGGTTTGAGGCCTCGGGCTGAGTCTAGCCCGGCCTAGCCCAACCCATGCATCTCCCTTTCCCCTCCCCATGATCAGGTCCAATCAGGGTCACTTCGGCCTGACCCTAAGGGTGGGTCAGGGTTGGATTTTTCAGGCCCTAAGTCAGGGTTGGGTCAGGCCTAGGCCCAGCTAAGGGGACTCAGAGTTGGCTTGAGGTTTTAAAAAGCCCGGCCCAACCGATCTTGTTGCAGCCCTATGCCATACCATTTCATAATCACGACGTAAATGGTATGATCAGAGGACGATGATTTGGAGTTGGTTGACAAATTGTAATTATTTAATATCACTTATATGCGGCCTCTATCCTATTTTAAAATAATAATTGTAGTGAACAATTTAAATCCAAACTTAATATCCATCAAGAAAGTGAATAAGAGAAGTATTGTTCTCCAACCAATTTGCTGATATACAAAAGGTACTGAAAGAGATGCCACGGCCAAGGATTAGTAGATGGAGATGGAAGAAGACCGGAGATCCGCTGATTTGAATACCACACTTCTTTTATCTTCAACCCTAAACTGGAGTCATGATCTAGCCCTGTACGAATACAAAATAGCTCTGGTTCCAACTTGTGGGAAGTTTTTATCGAGCTTGTAGCAATTAAATAACTTAAACTTGCCATCTATCAAAAGAAGATAAGCCCATCCTATTGTACCTAATCCTGTGATTTGAGATCTTACAGAGATTAAAACAGGAAATTTAAAAATAGGTAAGTGAGAAAAAGTAGATAACTTAGGAGCCTCCTCAGGGTGGTAAAATACGTGAAAGGGATGAACAACAGGGGGGATAATTCCAAATCAGCTAACCATCAATCAATACTTTTTATCACCCAAATTGGATCTGGTTTCTCATGGCCATAGACCACCTTGTTTTGAACAGACCAAATAAAATAACATGAAATAATAAAAAACCCCCAAGAACCAAGATAAAGATTGTTTATCCATCTTCAACTTAACCAACATAGAAAGACAGAACTTTTCCAGTGAAGGCTAGAAAAATAATTTAAATTTGGAATGTATTTTAAGTCTCCAAAAAAATTTCCACCAGGTGGAAAGCAATATATTAGGGGATTGATTTAAAGAAGACAAGGATCTAGCCGCAAGTGTAGTTGTGAATTTATCAGTTTTGGCTGAGGAACACCGCCAACTATCATTAGAAGCAGATAAATTAACGGATGCCCATCCCACCTCACACGAATCCTTCATGAAGTTTCTATCACAAAAAATTTATATATGAGCCAGTAGGGGTGTCGATCGGTCCAGGCCGGTTTCGGTCGGGCCTAATCAGTCCCCCTACTTTAGGATCCCGCACCATGACCGGTACATTTAAGTAATTGGTCCTCATAGCCTAGGCATAGTCCCATTTATAAATGGTCGGTTGTGTACCGGTCTATAATTGGGCTTGTAATAAATAGGCTCAATTTGCCTATAAATGGGCTCATACTGAAAGGGCTGCTAGGCTATGCAAGTTTGGTCCATATAGCTCATAATTAAATTCAATTCTTTGTGATCAAAGAACTTACTTGAGAGAATGTTCCTCATTGGTCTATGGGCATTCATAAGTAAATCTCAAATTTATTTGGAGCTCTATGACCCTCAATCTCAATGAACAAACATACGATGGCCTTTCGAACAATGTAAATGGTCTTGATTATATGCTTCATTTATATTTTGTCCATCAATTAGTGCAATAATATATAATTATCAATTCTATGTTTTTACTCAGCCCATATAGTCCTTTATTTATAGCTTACGTGATGCAAGATAATAAATTAAGCAAAGACATTAAATAAAGGGTATATTTGAGATAAAATATGAAATTATGGGAAAATTAGGGTAAAATAAATGGTCCATAAACGGGCTTAGACGTGTTGGGCTCAGTCAGGCACCCGTCAGTCCATCTCCTTGCACCGTGACCGACATTTTTAGCTAACGTGTGAGCATTAGCCCGAAACATTTAGCTACCGTGTTGGACCGTGTTTTAGGCTTTCACCAGTCAAGATAGGTTGGTCCTACCGATTCAAGCTTAGAATTGACACCCCTAGGAACCAGATTGGGCAAGCTCAAGGTACTCCAACTTGATAAAGGAAGAACAGCATAACGGTATTCAACATGGTTAAGATAGGAGGACAAAATAAGATAAGTTATCAATCCATTAATGTTGTTCAAAATTCTCAAAGGGTAATGCTCATAGTGCGAAGCAATACATTGATATCTAGCGTACCATAGAAAAAACCAGATAATAGAGAAGATTGAAATTAGAAAAGACGTATCCCTATCAAAGAAAGAAAGCAAATCCAAGCACTTAGAGAGAGAAATGCTTGGGGAAACTCAGATCGCATGCCCAACAATCATGCTGCCCAAATTCACTTGGAAAAAGAACACAATATAAATGTATGCCAATCAGTTTCTCTTTCCAAGGAGATAAACACACACCAATAATTAATATTCATAAATTGACTTAATTTATCCTTGTAAGGATGCCACCATATAATATTTTCCATAAAAATATCTAAAACAATAGGAATAAAATATCATAGACAGAAAGTATAAGACTAGAAATATAATAAATGAAAAAGGACTTATCTAATTAGTATGGCAAGTAGTATGGCTTTGAAATATCCTTATAAAAAGAAGTACATTAATACACATCCTCTTGTGTAACCTGAACAGTAAATGGTAGAGTTGAGTCGCATCAAACAATGCTTTCCTTAAGGTTTTAGATGTCTCAATTCTGCAATCCAGGTTGACCATACATTTATACCTCCAAGATAAAACAACTCTCTAATCACATAGGTTGCAATTCCAAACGTGATTACAAAGGGAATTCAAAGGCTATATTCATTAACCCATCGACACTGACCGACTACGGTAGGGAAGAAAACATAAACTAAAATTGCTTCTAAAGATGTTTTAAAAAAATAATTGTTAGAGAATGAGCAAGACCTATTCTCTTATATAGGAGAGGAAGATACACCACTAAAGGATGTCTTCAAAATATATGTCCCAAATCATGTTTTTTCCCATAAGGCTTGTTTGTTAGCCACTCAAACAAGTCTTCTAATAGTCACCCATTGGCTATTTAGGTGCTTAGGAAAAGACTCAACTATCTAATACACCCAACAAAAATATATTTTAAATCTTTAATTTTAAAAACAATTAAAATTCCAACAAAAACTTTGAATGAATTTTTAACCTTCCAAAGAAAAAGACAACAAATTTAGTAAATTGAATATAATGCGGTGATGAAACAGATGTGTTTGGATTAATCAAAGATAAGGTCAAAGGAATTGCATGCAGCTACCCTAGTTAGCCAAATTATCAGATTTGGTATAGGGGCAAAATAAGAAATCACCATGGCTTGTAGTGGCCAATGTAACTTGACTAATAACAGATGTTGTAGGATGAGAAGAGACAGAAAAAATTAAGCCAAGTTTTAGTTCCTTCCATTCATGGATTCAAATACTTTATCAAATGATGAAATTGAGGGCATGACATATGCCAAATGCTCCTGTGGCCACCGGGAAATCCATGAATCACTCCCAATATTGATGGAATCCTTATTACCAACTTTCCAACATAATAAATCTTAAGCGTTGGAACAACGTGTGCAATGTTATTCTATATCCATGAACCCTTTTTTGGATCAAATTTGTGAGTAGTAATATTAGACCGATAAAATATTTAGCTTTGAGAATTCTACACTAATGAGTCAAAGGGATCTTCAAGAGTCTCCACCCAAGGTGGAGAAGGAGGGCTTCATTGTAGACAAAACTCAATCCGAAACCAAGACCACCTAGATTCTTTGATTAAAAAATATTAATCGATGAGATTAAAGATAGTTTCTTATTCCCGTAGACTCACCTCTTCAAAACTGCAAATTAATAGAATCCAATTGTGGAAAAAGAAAATTTGAAAAACAAAGCATGACATCGTAGGTTGGAGCAGAGCAGAGAACTGATTTAAATAGAATGGATCTCTGAGCTTGTGATAATAAAGGTAACTTCCAACATGCTAATTTACTTTGAACTCTGTGGACTATACAATGTAAAGACTAACCTATAGGCCGGTTGAGGAAAGGGGTTGTTGAGTAAACAATCCATGCATTTTATGCGAACAATCCATGAACTTGATGGTTTATATGTTTGGTGTTAATAATCTATTTTGTATGTAAAAAGGGTATTTGTTCTTCTAAATGCTTGTAGACATCTCATTTTGTCACCCTAGAGGTTGCTTTGACAATAATTAGTATATTTTGAAGCGTAGAGATCTTGTATATGTAGATTTGGGAAGCTTCCCGCATTTCCCTGTACGTATGTAAAAAACTATTTAAGAAAATGAAAAAAATACCCCGAAGAGGAAAATCTGATGAAAAGTGCATATCTGATCCGAAAAGTTGGTGGTATGCCAGAGTGACAGGTTATTTTGTCATATATCCAATTTCAATTTTGGTACAAAAATTGAGTTTGTTTGCCCCTTATTTGGGAGAAAGATTCCATTTTGATAATTGGGATTTACATTGGAGGTAATCCTTGCTGGACCATACAACCTCCGATTTCTGTGCCATGTTTAAGTATGCAAAATATGTGGAAAATGTTTTTTGAATTGCTCGATTCGGACATCATAATCTAAGATATAGGTGTTCCAAAATCCTAAACTCATTCTGAATAATGGACCAATCTAGTCCTACTTGGAACTAGCCCAATTTTGAAGTGAACCAGTCAAAGCAGAAAAAGTGTATGTTAAGTGGGTTGACGGAATAAAGGCTCAAGTCGACAAACAGACTATCGACAGAATCTTCTGTCAATCAGCTTTGTTAGAGATGTCCATCAACAAAATGAAGGTTCTGTTCATTGACACCTGTTCATCGAAATGGTCCAGATGTTGAGTTAAGTCTGATTGATGTCAATTTCTGGGAAATTACCATATAAGAATAGACTATATTTTTGGATTTGATTGCTCATGCACAAAGTAAACTGTTCTTGGAAGCCATGAACCCAACTAGGTTCATTACTTGGCCCCCAAGGTGCCTTGTGGACGTGATAAGCATGCCTACTTGTCCAGTTCTCATTGGCGAAGTGTGTTGGTACTCGTTTGCATCATAGATGGGAAAACCAACTTCGTGGATGCAATATGGATGGTTTAGATGGGGTTGTGTGACCCTAGAACATACTAAGGAGTGGGTTGTCCTTCCTAAATCTATAAATGCAAGGTCCTTTCACATTGATGGGGATTCTTTGATACACTCTTGGTATATGGAGTCCCTCCTTGATTAGAGTGAGTTGAAAAGAACAAGTTTCGAACCCTTAGTGTTGGGTGAATTGAAATCCAAGTTGAAGCTTCTCTCTTGAGTTAAGAGTAGCCTTCAACCTTCTATCTTTATAATGGGAAAGTGTTTTTTTGTCTAGGAGCGTGGCTCTTGCGTGTGAGGGGGCATCAAGTTGGGTGTCATTTGTGCATTTTCTAGAGGCAGGGCGGTCACTTTGCCCCCATGTGTCTGGGCACAGGGCGCACACTCCCTGACAAAGTTCTTTTTCCCCTTTATCATTATTTGTTCATCTTCAACAAGGTAAGATCTAAAAGCCTTCTTTTAGTTGTTTTCTTCATATTCTTGGGTTTTCTTTGATTGGTTTTACATGCCCAAGAGGGTGTGTGACTCCTACCCCTCTAATTGCCCCTATATGATATACTTATCGGGGGTGTCTATGAAATTTTTCCAATTTTTTGGTAAAGTGAACCGTTGTTTGGTTTTTATTTCTTACTTTGGTAAGTGAGTGCCTCGCTTACCACACAAACTTGCTTTCTTAGGCAACGATGCATGAGTCCCCCGAATTTAAGGGTTGCGCCTTGGCGGCAAAGAAACCTACAATTAAGTAGGGGTCCTAGAATTCAATCGGACAAACCTCCACCATTCGATAGGAAGACACATGAGATAGAATTGATAATGAAAATCATCAGTTGGAGATTCCAATCCAGAGGTTCTTATTAGAGGATTGTTTATGTCTTCTTCAGCTTGATTCTATCACAATTAGAAGTGTCAAACGATCAGTTCAGCTCGGTTTCGATCGGGCTGAATTGGTATCGGTCTTAGAATTAGTGAAACCAAATCCAAAACATTAAGAAACTTTGGTTTTCGGTCGTTTCGATTTCGGTCCGGTGCGGTTTCACTGTATTTCGGTTTTTCAATATCGGATTAATACCAGTTTAGATCGGTTTATTTTCGGGTTTGAACCACAATAAAATCTTACATTCATAATTTATAGTGAGGAAAGATTCAATAAAAACACTTTAATTCACCTTCTCCAAGTCAAAACAAGTAAACGACCATGAATAAGATATGTTCATGTTGTAATCCAAACAAAAAAGAATAAATTGTAAAGGGAAGAATGGAAGATAACTAATATTTAAATCAATGGATAAAGTTTGGAGAAATCATTGTTACAAATCATATAATTATTTATCATTAATTGTAAGGGGAAGATAATTAATATTGAAATCAATGAATAGTTATTGAGAAGATAACTAATATTGAAATCACAAAATGGTCCAAGTTACAAATCATATGGAAGAAGTATTGTTACAAATCAAATTCCCTATTTTCATAATCTCATACTCATTGATTTTTAACAATTTTCCTTACAACCAAAAATTTGCTCAGTAATATTGAAATCAGTGGATAATCAATTCACCTATTCATAACCTTATAATCAATTATTTTTATATCGATTTTATTCGGTTCAGTTTTTGGTTTGATATCGGTTGATCCGATTTTTGGCTGGTCCCATCACACCCAGTCCAAAACCAATCCAATAAGGATCGGTTCGGTTTGGTCCAGGTTTTTTTGGTCGGTTTCAATCAATCTTAACGGTTCAAACTAGGTTTTGACACCCTTAATCACATCAGTCCGTTTTTTTTTTTTTTTTGGATTCTTTGGAATTTTAGGCCTTGAGGGGTTAAATTGGAAACAGCTCGACTAAGCTTCCATTTGACAAAAAATTATCACCTCAATTTGCCTGCCCGTCAAGTTCCTCAATTCCCTCTAATAGAGGGAGGTGGACCCCACCAGGGTAGTGTGTTCGGGCAGGGGTACGGTGATTGATGAACATATTTATGTGTGAAATCTTAGGGCATAAAGCATACATTTTACCACTTTGGACAGAGTTACTTTGGTGCTTTCTTGTGCTTTTCAAGTTTTGGACTATTGTATGCTATTTTGGACTATCGGGGGCTACATCCCCAAATTTACACGTAAAGTTGCCCAATGTTTTTGCATTGCTGTGTTCAGAGCTATGTTTTGAGCAAGGTGGACGTGACATAATTCAGTTACGCATCCGTTTAGGCCTCCATGTACTTGATTATTCTTTTCAGCCCAAGAAAGGATAATGGGTCAGAAATGAGCTGTAATGCAAGCCCGTAGCCGTTCTGTCACTTCCCAAGGATATTTTTGGCATCAAAGGAGGTATTTCTAATCAATGGTGGAGATCTACTGCAAGTACAGGATAGTTTCAATAATTTTGCATTCTTGAAGAGATAGAAGGACTACCACCCACATGGGGGGGACCCACACTACCACAAGGTTCCACGATTTTTGAAGGCCCATAGCTGTCCACGATTTTTAGAGGGTTCACAATCACCCTCCACGATTTTCTAGAGGACTTAATGGGTATTTGATTAATTAATTGAGGGGAATCCTACTCATCACCCTTATTCTCTCTCTCCTCCAACTTTCCAAGGGCACTTTTGGAATTTTACTATGGATAGATTTCTTTTGAAAAAAGATGCTCTTATCCTTGGAAGGTTGAAAAGTCAAAGATGCCTTAATCTCATTGCTTGGAGAAGACTCCTACAAGGAAAAGGAAGCACAAGATTAGAATTAGAATGTTACTTTTTAATAAATAGAAGATTTATGTAGCTAGGATTATTTTCTCTCCCTCTTTCAATTTTTTCTCTTTCTTCTTGAGATTCAAGGCATTGTAAAGGAGGAAGGAGAAGGGAATATTCCCTTATTTTGGATTTCTTTCTCCCTCTCTCTCTCCTCTCCACGTTCTTTAGAAGGAGAGAGGCCCCAAAACCGTGGAGCCCCTCTCCCTCTTCTCTCTTCTCCTCTCTTCCCCCTATAAATACCCCTACCATCTCCTTTGTAATGTTGTTCAATTCATTAGTGAAATTTCCTCTTTTCTTCTTCTAGTTTTTCGCTTTCTAAGTTCTAGTTTGATTTCATGCTTTCAATTCCATGGTTGTAATGCTTTTGATTCAAGCTTTAATTTTATATCTTCAATATGGTTGTAATAATTCTAGTTTAGTTTTAAGCTTTCTGGTCTAGGCTTCTAAATTCTAGTAAGAAGATTTAAAAGACTTGGAAGAGGAAGCCATGGTAGGATTATTCAAATGTTTAAGCTTCTTCAACTACATTTATACAAAGCCTAATTAGTTCATGCAATTCAACTTTGGTAGAAGGGAGTATCAATTTCTTATTTTTATTTTTGTGTTCTTCCTCTTCTTAACCTCTAAATTCTTCTAGTTTCTAATTTCTTCTTCTTATTCTCTACTTCTTTCTTCTTCTATTAGTTTTATTTTATTAGTATTATCATCTCCATTAATCCCTCCATTCTATTAGGAATTCTCACTCTCCACTTTTTTATTTTATTTCTCATTCTCTACCTCCCTAGTTCAATCATGCTTTTAGGGTTTTTTATTTTTTATTCACTATTATCATTATGCATTATGGTAGAATTTTAATTTAATTATTTTTGTTTTAATTTCAGATTTGGTAGCGCCATTTCAAGTGTGAGAAGCAAGCAACTTCAATCCGGTTCAAGCCCTTTCAGGTTTTACATCTCTAATCTCTTAGTCTCATTCTCCCTCTCTAATCTCTTTCTTTTGTTTGGTTTTTTTTTTTTTTTTGTGGTTGTGATGTGTGGCTGCAATTTATTCCTTCCAATCCGCGTTAGTATTGATAGGTTAGATGCTTGTGAGTTAGGATGCCAATTCAATTCGTTAGATGCTTGTGAGTTAGGATGCATTAATTTTCATTAGTTTAATTAGTTTAATTTAACACTTTAATTTGATTCACTTTACATTGCTTTAAAATGAGTAAAATAAGGTGGCGTATATCTCCTTGAGTTCGACCCGTAGCTGCGATTGATCCGTACGTTTGCGGTTATTTATTTCTTGCAAACAAGTTTTTGGCGCCGTTGTCGGGGAGATTATTGTCCACCTTATTTTTCTGATTTTTAAGTAATTCGGAGTGCTTAGTTTTTATTCTCTTTTCCTTTTCTTTTTAAAAACACCTCAACTTGTCTCTCTTCTATTTCAAATACTGTGCGCCCAATCTAAAGTCCTTCTTATGCTCAAACCCTACCTCTTTTGGTGTCCCTCATAGGATTAAGTTACCTATGACGCTACATCTTGACTTGGTTGGGTGGAATGGCATATGATTTATCTTTGGAGGTGACCAACTTTGATAACAGGAAAGCGACATAGTGAGTGTTCTTGGAAACTGAAACGTATAGTAGTCCTCCACTCTACATCAGAATCCAATTGGAGTTGTCCGTAGGTGGCTCGTGAAGACTATACCGGTTCCCTTGCTGTCAACCTATATGACAACCTTACAGCTTTGGAACCACTGTTTCGATTCTTGAGGGACAGATGCACTATCTACCTTGGACTCCCTCTTGTTTTTGGTGATTTTCTCTTCTAGTCTTTTATTTTTCTTTAATTTTTCTAAAGGAGACCTCATATCTGTTTAGGTGGCTATGGTGTAGACTCGTGATTCAGGTAACCGTCTTATTAGAATACCACCTCCTCCACCACCTTTGACCCCACCTTTGACCATGGGAGACCAACAACCCAAGACCCTTAAGGATAGGTTTCACCCTGTTAAGGCTGCATAGCCCTCATGCATTAATCTGCCTGTTGCTATAGGGAACAACTATGAACTCAAGACCCACTTCATTAGCATGCTACCCCACTTCCATGGGATGGCCAATGAAGATGCCTATCTTTTCCTTAGAAAATTTGAGGAGGTCTGTGTTCTAATTAAGGTTCAAAATTAACTGATGATGCAGTGAGGCTGAGGTTTATAAACTTTGCCCTGAAGGACCAGGCCAAGAAGTGGCTCTATGGACTACCAACAAACTCCATTAATACATGGGATGAGTTCACCATTGTCTGCTTGAGAAAATTCTTCCCTCTTCACAAGACCAATAAGCTTAAGAGTGACCTCCTCTAGTTCAGGCAGAAACCACATGAGTCATTCTCTAAGTTCATGGAGAGATTTAAGGACCTCCTTTTAGAATGCCTTCACCATGGTATTAATTTGTGGCAGTTTTGCCAAATTATTTATGAGGGCATAGACTTTCAGACCAAACAACTTTAGAATCTATGTGTCATGCAGGCTTTACCTCTTTTTCTGATGAGAATGAGGCTTAGACATTCTTGAACAATTTGGCTGAAAAGACTAGGGAGTGGGAATCTTCCCAAGAGGCTGAAAGGACCACCAAGGGGTATCTCATAGAGGGTGTTCCAACCAAAGAGGCCAAACTTGACCACCTCATCAAACGGTTGGAGTCCCTAATGCCTAAAAAGCCTATACCAGTTAACCAGGTCAACCATGTGTCAATATGCTGTTGGTGCTACAACCCTGGACATCTTTTGGAGGAATGCCCCAACACCTTTGTGGGTAATTCTAACACTGAGAATGTAAGTGCCCTCTACCAAAACAATCCATATAGCAACACTTACAACCCAGGATGGAGAAATCACCCCAATTTCTCCTGGACTCAAGTAGGCTTGTCAATCGGTACGGTTTCGGTAATACGGTACGATTTCAGTACGGTACCAAAAATAGGTACCTAATACCGATACCATACCATACCATTTAGGAGTCCTATTTTCAATACTGCAACCGTACTACTACGGTACGGTTTCGATACAATATGAAAATGATATACAAATGGTATGCATGCGGTACGATTTCGGTACGGTATGAAAATGGTATGCGTACGGTACAAAACGATATAAATTCAGTTTTTATTAAAAACGGTATAAAAAATAGTATAAATTCGATACAAAATGGTTTGAAATTCATTTTTTTTTTACCGGTATTAGAAATGATGCTTATTCGGTATTGGAACCAATTTTTTATTCATTATTGAAACGTTTTTATCATATGAAATTATGAATATGGAAAAAATGGGATCAATAACACAAAAAATGCCATATTTTTTACAGGTCTTGGACTATGCCATGTCTTTGACTTGGAATAGGAGTAGGTGTGATTATCCGCACATACCAAGCAACCACCAGAAACTTCAAAAGGCGGCTTGTGTAAACCTCTCTTAATTTGTTCATTCAATTTCATTCTACTCCCAACCTTCCCATAAAAAAAAATAAAAAAAATCCAAGAATCTAACTTAATTATGTTCGTTCCTGTGTTCCTGACATGTATCTCCACTTTGAAGTGGTTCCTAATAAGTACCTGATACAGTCCTTGGTCGCTTTGTATGCCTTTGTGAAAGTATGTATTTATTAAACAAGGCTATGACAATGGCGAAATTTTGAACTAGAAAAGTGAAGAAAGAGATTGGGGTCGTAGATTACAGAGCAGGTTGCTCCTACTGATCTCACTATGATCATACAGGAACTGTTATTAGCTTCATCACTGGTTAGCTGACTCCCAAAGTTTTTAGTGCAACCTGAGAAGAAAGAAAAAAGGAGTTATAGCGCTGCATAGTAATAATCGCCGGCTCATCATTCTGGTAAATGGTGTTCTGATGCGCAGAAAATGAGATACATGTGGATTTGGAAATGTTGTCTCTGTTTCTCTTATTGGCACATGCTGCATCACAACTGGCATATAAGGATTAAGAAGTTAACTTAGTCATGTTCAAGTAGCTACTACTGTTTTCATGGGGTAACAAATAAAATGGTGGATAAAGTCATCCCCAACAATTAGTAAAGATCAGTTCTTCCAATGAGTGTAATCCCAATTAACTCATCCTTCTTGGTGGTCCTTTCAAGTCTGCTTTATGCCAAATTCTATACTTTTCTTTCTGTTTCTTTTATTATTATTAATTTTTTTTGGGGAGGGGAGGAAAGGTATTAAGAGAATCTGAAAAAGTACTTCAGTCCATAGAAATTTATCTTATTCGAAAGGATTTGGCTTCTAGAGGCTTGGTTCTTCACATAGGAGATTTAATTAAAGAGCATAAAAATTGGCAGCAACAGACATCAATCATGAATTCAGAAAGATCCTCAATTACAAAGACCCAGTTCAAATAAAAGGCTGCATGGAAGAGGAGTCTCAGAATATTGAATCCAGAGAATGTGTCTCATGTACATTGTCAGGCAGAAAATAAAATGCCAAATGATCTCAATCCTCACATTGCATTTTAGAAGTACACAAGAAACTTTCTTCTTGGCTAAAGTGACTAAAAATCACTCAGTTTCAAGACAAACCAACTTTCTGTTCAAGAATGCTGATGCCACTGAATTACTAGAAAAAGAAAACTATCACACATACTTGGGACTAATATAGTTTTAATGAGACATGGGAATAAAACCCCACAAGGGTCTGTGAAGAAAGATGCAGGTGGATTTTTATAGTAAGTTGTGATGAAGACCAAACTCAACTTTATAAACATCCCCTGATATGGCTTTGGTCACAGCTATAAGCAGTAAAATAATTCATAAACATAGGATCTGGGACAAGGAACCTTAAGAACCGCAGACAAATCTGAATCAACAAAAAATTTCAAACCTATACATACCTTCCCAGTAAAATTATTCCCAGAACTCACAATTTTCACAATCACAATAGCTAGAAGAAACTCCAGTCCCAGCTCTTCAACCCATGAATCCCTAAAAACGGACAGAATCATAATTAAAAAAAAAGACAAGTAAACATTCTAGCTCCAAAAAAAAAAACCAAAACCAAGACAAAAATAGAAACTGCACTCCACTCTTAATTACATCCAAAAAAATATATATATTTAACAAACAAAAGACACTGGTTCAAGTTCAACAAAGAGAGAACAAAATCGGTTTGCTCAGCAAAAACCCAGAAATATCTTTAAACACACCACATAGAGAAGAGAGAGAGAGAGAGAGAGAGAGAGAGAGAGAGAGCAGCAGCAGCAGCTTTGAGGAAATAAATCAGAAAACAGAAGAAACCACATCACAGAGAAGGAAATCGAACCAAAATTTTTCACAAATTTTCCAGTGATTCACTTGAAAAAAAACACAACTACACTCAGAGGTAACCAAGAACGAAAGATATTGATTAAAAAGATTTAAACAAGAAAAAAAAAAACAAAGCATACCTGCCAGGAGATTTGAACCACAGGGTACTGAAATTCGTGGGAAACCACAAAGGGCAACTGGAAAGATGCTCTCCTTCCTTGAGATGAAGATGTTCAATCTTCAAAATAAAACCCAGATCCAGTAAGACGAAGCCAGAGAGAGCGAGAGAGCGACAGAGGAAGATAGAGAGAGCAAGAGAGCGAGAGAGCGAGACAGAGAGAGCAAGAGAGATTCATTGTGTACCTGATAAATCTCCGCTGTTAGGGTTTTCGCTGAACTGAAGAAGACGACTTTTGTGCGAGGAGTTGTGTTTGAACTCTGAAGAGGTTAAGGTTACTCCATTACTCCATTACTATGAGACTGAAACTCTAAAAGTCGAAAGCGTGAAAGGCTCCATTACTGCGAGACTCAAACTTTGAAAGTCGAAAGCATGAGAGGTTAAGCCGTTAAGGAATTAGGGATTTAGGGTCTTAGGAGTTAGGAATTGATTTTACAAATATACCCCCCAATACGGTATGGTTTCGGTACCATTTCGGTATAACGGTACGGCATCGGTACATACCGATGGTATTGCATCCAATACCGATACCATACCGTACCATGGTCAATACCATTTGAATATACCGTACCGTACCATTTTTGCAACGGTGCAGTTTGGTACGGTTTTACACGGGCGGTTTCGGTTCCAAATTGACACCCTTAGACTCAAGGGAACCAAGTAGGCCCATCCAACTTTCACCATCCAGGCCAGCTTGGTCTCCAAAGGCCCAACTATGCACCACAAAGCCAAGGTATGTCTCCTCACCCCTTCCCCCCTCGTCCTCATCTAGTACCTTCTATTAATTTTGCTAGGCCACCTCTCCTTGCTCCTTATCAGCCACCCCCAGGGTTTATCAATACAGGAGAGGCAAAAAGAATGAGTGAGATGGAGAACAAGATAACCCTTCTCATGACACGTCAAAATAATATGGAGAAGCAACTCACCCAGCTTGTCACAATCCTGCATGAGAGAGAAACAGGAAAGTAACCTAGCCAACCTGAGCCAAATCTTAGGCATCAGGTTCATATTCAGCAAGGTACCCAAGCCTCTCCACTTAATGTTGTACAGGGCCAACAACATCAAGGGCCCTCCAATCAGGTAAATGCAATATATGCTTTGCGGAGTGGCCGTGAGTATCAACAGGTTAGTACACCTCAATCTCTACCTTCTTATACTCCTGTTGATTCTCCCCCTTTTGATAAGGCCATTGAAGTGCCTACTGTTCCTAGTTCGTCTGATGATCCTGAAGTAATTCCAGATGATTTAGTTGAGGAAACCAAAGATGATTCTGTTGAGCGAGTGAAAGAGACCATCCCAGAGAGAGTTTATACCCCACCTGCTTCTTTCCCAATAGGTTGGTTAGCAAGAAGTCTCCTTCTATGGAGAAAATACTGGATGTTTTTAAACAGGTTCAGGTGAATATTCCTTTATTGGATGCTATAGCCCAGGTCCCCACTTATGCTAAAGTCCTCAAAGACTTATGCACCCAAAAGTGGACCACCAATGTGCCCAAAAAGGCATTCTTGGCTGCTAACATCAGTTCTCTTATCGCACAGCTGGTAGCAGCCAAGCATAAAGACCCTGGAAGCCCCACCATCTCTTGCACTATAGGCAACACCACCATTGATCATGCCTTATTAGACCTTGGTGCAAGTATGAACCTGTTACCCTTTCATATCTACCAACAGTTGGGATTGGGAGAGCTAAAATCGACCAGAATTACTCTTCAACTTGCAGATAGGTCGGTTAAAGTTCCTAAGGGGATGATTGAGGATGTCCTATTAAAGGTTGGAGAATTTATCTTTCCTGTGAACTTTACTGTCTTAGATATCCAACCTACTGCCAATTTTAAGGACCAAATCCCAATTATTTTGGGTAGACCTTTCCTTGTTACCAGTAATGCTTTGATGAATTGCAGAAATGGTCTCATGAAGCTATCTTTTGGAAATACTTTTGTGGACTTTAATGTGTTTAGGTTGGGCAAGCAGCCTGATATTGATGAAGAGGTACATATGCTTCAGGGATTTTTCGATGATGTTGACACTTTCTTTGAGATTGATTTTGATTCGGGATTTCAAGAATGTATGCAGGAATTGGAGGGTGTTGATGATACCCCCTTATCTGAGGTCTGGTGCATCCAACCACCTTTGGAGCCTCTTGGACCCCTATCCACCTCCATTCCTAAACCCTCTATTATTGAGCCCCCCACATTAGAGTTGAAAGCATTTCCCTCCAACCTCAAGTATGCCTTCCTAGGGCAAGATGATACTCTCTCTGTAATTATTGCTTTTGATTTGACTTCTATACAGGAAAAAGAGTTGATCAAGCTTCTAAAAGAACATAAGGAAGCTATATGTTGGACCATGTCAGACCTCAAAGGTATTAGCACCTCCATTGTTCAACATCATATTCATCTGATGGAGAGTTCCAAACCTTCTAGGGAACCCCAAAGGAGGGCTAATCCTGTCATGAAAGAGGCAATCAAGAAAGAGATCCTAAAGTGCTTGGATCATGGCATAATTTATCCTATTTTTGATCGCCAATGGGTGAGTCCTGTGCAAGTTGTGCCAAAGAAAGGAGGAGTCACTGTAGTTGAGAATGCTAATAATGAATTGATTCCAACCCGTATCCAAATGGGATGGAAAGTGTGCATTGACTATAGGCAATTGAATGCGGCAACTTGGAAGGACCACTTCCCCTTGTCTTTTATTGATCAGATGTTAGAGAGACTAGCTGGACATGAATATTATTGTTTTCTTGATGGATATGTAGGATCTGATTCTATTGCTTTGGAGGACCAACACAAGACCACATTCAAATGCCCTTATGGAACCTTTGCTTATCGGTAAATGCCTTTTGGGCTTTGCAATGCCCCTGCTACTTTCCAAAGGTGCATGATGAGTATCTTTTCTGATATGTTAGAGCACTTTCTAGAGGTATTTATGGATGATTTTTCTATTCACGGCTTTACCTTTTCTAATGGCTTGCATCACCTTTCTTTGGTTCTTAAAAGATGCATAGAAAAGAACTTGGTCTTGAATTGGGAGAAGTGCCACTTCATAGTGAAGCAAGGCATAGTTCTTGATCACATTGTGTCCAAAGATGGGATTCAGGTTGATAGATCTAAGGTGGACCTCATTGTTAATTTACCACCACCCAAGAGTGTGAAGGACATTAGATCTTTTCTTGGTCTTGCAGGTTTTTATAGAAGGTTCATCAAGGACTTTAGCAAGATAGCTAGACCTCTCACTTCCCTTTTGGCAAAGGACTGCCCATTTAATTTCTCCCCTGAGTGTCATAAGAGTTTTGAGCAATTGAAAAGAGCATTGACCTCAGCCCTCATTATTCAAGCTCCAAATTGGACAGTGTCATTTGAGCTTGTGTGTGATGCCTCTGATTTCCCTATAGAGGTTGTTCTTGGGCAAAGAATCAACAAATTGCTCCATGTGATTTATTATGCAAGTAGGACTCTTGATGATGCACAGCTTAATTATACCACCACTGAGAAAGAATTTTTAGCTATTGTATTTGCTTTAGAGAAATTTAGACCCTACTTGATTGGATCACATGTGATTGTTTACACTGACCATGCAACTATCAAATATCTTGTGCAGAAGAAGGATGCCAAGGCTCGCCTCATTAGGTGGGTCCTCTTATTGCAGGAATTTGATCTTGAAATTAGGGATAACAAAGGCAGTGAAAATTTGGTTGCAGACCATCTATCCCGGCTGCCTAATTTCTTGACTGTTGATTCTCCAGTCAACGAGAACTTTCTTGATGAGTTTCTAATGGCAGTGTCTAGTGAACCTTGGTTTGCTGACATTGTCAATTATCTGGTTATGGGTGTGACACTTGCACATTGGTCCACCCAAGATAAGAATCATTTCTTTTCACAAGTAAAATATTTCTTTTGGGATGATCCTTATCTCTTTAAGACTTGTCCGGATCAAGTAATCCGGAGATGTGTTCCTGATCATGAGCAACAATCTGTCTTATCTTTTTGCCATGATCAGGCTTGTGGAGGCCACTTTGGGCCCAATAAGACTGCGGCCAAGGTGTTACACTGTGGATTTTATTGGCCTACTCTTTTTAGAGACGCTTTTACTTATTGCAAGGCATGTCCCTCATGCCAATTTTTAGGACGTCTCACCAGGAGGAATATGATGCCCCTCAATCCAATTCTGGTGGTTGAGGTGTTTGATGTATGGGGTATAGATTTTATGGGGCATTTCCCTAATTCTTTTGGTAACCTGTACATATTACTTGCTGTGGACTATGTGTCCAAATGGATTGAGGCAGTTGCTTGTAAGACCAATGACCACAAGGTGGTTGTGAAATTTCTGAAGGAGAACATCTTCTCTTATTTTGATACTCCTCATGCTATCATTAGCGATCGGGGCATGCACTTTTGTAACCGGCCCTCATGAGGAAATATGGTGTCAATCACAAGTTGGCCACACCCTACCATCCCCAGACTAGTGGCCAGGTTGAGGTTTCAAATAGGTAGATAAAGTAAATTCTTGAGAAAACCATCAACCCGAACCGCAAGGATTGGTCTAATCGATTGGTAGATGCTTTGTGGGCCCATAGGACTGCCTTTAAGATCAATCTTGGTCAATCTTCGTACTGTCTGGTGTATGAAAAGGCGTGTCACTTACCTATTGAGCTTGAACACAAGGCCTTTTGGGCTATTAAGAAGCTTAACTTTGACCTACCCATTGCAGGTGCCCATAAGAAACTCCAACTATCTGAGTTGGAAGAGCTTAGAAATGAGGCATATGAGAATGTCTGGATTTACAAGGCAAAAACCAAGGCTTTCCATGATAGACACATTTTGAGAAAATCTTTTTAGGTAGGTCAGAAAGTTTTGTTGTACAATTCTCATTTGCACATCTTTTCAGGTAAGTTGTGCTCAAGATGGAATGACCCCTATATTGTTCAGACTGTTTATCCTCATGGGACTGTTGAAGTCCTCAATCCAAGTACAAGTGCTACATTTAAGGTAAATGGCCAACGTTTGAAGCCATACATTGAGATGCCTACTCCAGTTGAGGAAGAGGTCATAGATCTCCATGAGCCTCTTTACCTTGATGACTGATTTTCTGGTATGCATCCCCTCCCTTATCCTTATTCCTTCTTTTCTGCATGCATTGAGGACATTGCATGAATTAAGTGTGTGGGGGGGGGGTGTGTGTTGGACTTAATTGGTGGAGTTTGTCAATTTTGATTGTGGCGGTAGTTTGGTTTTGTGCATACGTTTCTTTGAGTGCAAAGCAAGAGAGAGAGGGAATTAGGTGCCCTAGCATGCAAAATAATAAAGAAATCCCTTTTTAAGGGCAGTAGTTGATTTGTATCTGGTGAGAGTGATTGAGTTAAAAAATATGAGCACTATTTCGTTTGATGGCTAGATTTCTTTGTGTTTTATGGCCCCTTTGATCTGTTGGCTAGTAGTTGAGACCAATTTGTTTGTGGCAAGGCAAGGCATGAAAGTGAAGGTGAAAGAAAAAAAAAAGAAAGTGGAATTCCTTGGGACTAGGCAGGGCACTGTTGCCTCAGGAAGCAGGGTGACTTGGTCGAAATTCCTTGGAAGGAAACTTAAAGAAAAACTCTTGCATCAATGTCTCAAAGCTTTTATGGATATATGCAAAAAGCGAAGCTACCAAGTATTTGGGTGTCTGGTGTATGCTCCACCATGTCATTCAGGGAACAGTAGTGGAGTAGAAATAGAGTTTACTGTTGTGAAAGAAAAGCTATTGCCTTAATGCCTGAAAAGAAAGTATGGTAAAAAATACTCAAAGCCTAAGTCTTTGGTTCCATCGATGCTATGAGTGGTTTACCTGAAGGAGAGTAGTATTCAAAAAATATGAGGAGATCCCTTGACCTTGATGCATGCTTGTTACTTAAATTGATGTGGGGTAGCAAAATTCAAGTGCGGGGGAACCTTTGGCTCCTTGATCTTTAGTTGAGCATTCTTAGAGCTTGTGTGCTCTTTCCTACTTATGCCATAATTAGAATTTGTAGCATTCTTTTGATTTATTGAATTTTGGTTGTTCATTCACTGCAAACACCCATGAGACACAACTCGTCCACTAGGGGTAACCTAGGGGTTCAAAGGCTTGTTGCACATGCTAAGTGCAACCGTGATTCCTACGAAAGTGAGTTAGGATTTTTGCATTCTAGATTAGTTTTTCTTTTTGTTTACTTGAGGACAAGTAACGTTCAAGTTCGGGGGAATCTGATGAGCACATTTATGTGTGAAATCTTAGGGCATAAAGCATACATTTTACCACTTTGGACAGAGTTACTTTGGTGCTTTCTTGTGCTTTTCAGGTTTTGGGTTATTTTATGCTATTCTGGACTATCGAGGGCTACATCTCCAAATTTACACGTAAAGTTACCAAATGTTTTTGCATGACTGTGTTCAGCGCTATATTCTGAGCAAGGTGGACGTGACGAAATTCAGTTACGCATCTATTTAAGCTTCCATGCAGTTGATTATTCATTTCTGCCCAAGAAAGGATAATGGGTCAGAAATGAGCTATAATGCAAGCCCATAGCCATTCTGCCGCTTCCCAATGATATTTTTGGCATCAAATGAGGTATTTCTAATCAATGGTGGAGATCTACTGCAAGTACATGACCGTTTCGATAATTTTACATTCTTGAAGAGAGAGAAGGATGGCTACCCACATGGGGGGACCCACACTACCACAAGGTTCCACGAATTCTGAAGGCCCATAGTTATCCACGATTTTTAGAGGGTGCACACACACCCTCCATGATTTTTTAGAGGACTTAATGGGTATTTGATTAATTAATTGAGGGGAATCCTAGTCATCACCCTTATTCTCTCTCTCCTCTAACTTTCCAAGGGCACTTTTGGAATTTGACTATAGATAGATTTCTTTTGAAAAAAGATGCTCTTATCCTTGGAAGGTTGAAAAGTCAAAGATGCCTTGATCTCATTGTTTGGAGAAGACTCCTACAAGGAAAAGGAAGTACAAGATTAGAATTAGAAGGTTACTTTTTAATAAATAGAAGGTTTATGTAGCTAGGATTCTTTTTTCTCCCTCTTTCAATTTTTTCTCTTTCTTCTTGGGATTCAAGGCATTGTAAAGGAGGAAGGAGAAGGGAATATTCCCTTATTTGGATTTCTTTCTCCCACTCTCTTTCCTCTCCATGTTTTTTAGAAGGAGAGAGGCCCCAAAACCGTGGAGCCCCTCTCCCTCTTCTCTCTTCTCCTCTCTTCCCCCTATAAGTACCCCTACCATCTCCTTTGTAATGTTGTTCAATTCATTAGTGAAATTTCGTCTTTTCTTCTTCTAGTTTTTCGCTTTCTAAGTTCTAGTTTGATTTCATGCTTTCAATTCCATGGTTGTAATGCTTTTGATTCATGCTTTAATTTTATGTCTTCAATATGGTTGTAATAATTCTAGTTTAGTTTTAAGCTTTCTAGTCTAGGCTTTTAAATTCTAGTAAGAAGATTTAGAAGACTTGGAAGAGGAAGCCATGGTAGGATTATTCAAGTGTTTAAGCTTCTTCAACTACATTCATACAAAGCCTAATTAGTTCATGCAATTCAACTTTGGTAGAAGGGAGTATCAATTTCTTATTTTTATTTTTGTGTTCTTCCTCTTCTTAACCTCTAAATTCTTCTAGTTTCTAATTTCTTCTTCTTCTTCTCTACCTCTTTCTTCTTCTATTAGTTTTATTTTATTAGTAATATCATCTCCATTAATCCCTCCATTCTATTAGGAATTCTCACTCTCCACTTTTTTATTTTATTTCTCATTCTCTATCTCCCTAGTTCAATCATGCTTTTAGGGTTTTTTATTTTTTATTCACTATTATCATTATGCATTATGGTAGAATTTTAATTTAATTATTTTTGTTTTAATTTCAGATTTGGTAGCGCCATTCCAAGTGTGAGAAGTAAGCAATTTCAATCCAGGTCAAGCCCCTTCGGGTTTTACATCTCTAATCTCTTAGTCTCATTCTCCCTCTCTAATCTCTTTCTTTTGTTTAGGTTTTTTTTAAATGGTTGTGATGTGTGGCTGCAATTTATTCCTTCCAATCCGCGTTAGTATTGATAGGTTAGATGCTTGTGAGTTAGGACGCCAATTCAATTCGCTAGATGCTTATGAGTTAGGATGCGTTAATTCGATAGTTTAATTAGTTTATTTTAACACTTTAATTTGGTTCACTTTGTATTGCTTTAAAGTGAGTAAAATAAGGTGGCGTATATCTCCTTGAGTTCGATCCGTAGCTACGATCGATCCGTATGCTTGCGGTTATTTATTTCTTGCAAACAGTGATCATTTCCACCCCCTATTAGATGGAATTGAGGAAATTGAGGGGCAGGTAAATTGAGGGGATAAAGATCCCCATTTGACGCAGTTTACAGAATCTGTTCTACCAAAAAAACCAAAAAAGTTACGGAATCTTTTCGGGAACCGGAATGATAGTGGTGAAAAAGACAGGGCAAGTTGATCTTTTTTTTACCATGATAGGTGGGTTAGTTTCCCGTTTTCCATGGATCCGATTGGCAGAGTTTCACGATTGAAGGACAAGGAGAAGGAGAATGTCTGAGCCAGAGGGCATCCGTATCAATGGATTTAATCTATCCTCTTAGGGTGGTGGTGGAGGGTTTGTCCGATTGAATTGTGGGACAGATGCGTCAAAGCCAGGGTTTCAAAAATCGATGAATGGGATCGAGAATCGGTCAGGATCGCTTCAGAGATTTTTGCCGTTTTGAATCAGAATATTCACCTCGAGTTTCCTCAGATTTTTGCTCTTTGAAATCGATTCTGGGTTGACCGGACCGATTCTGATGTAAATTTTGATTCGAAATAAATCGGAATTGGCAGGACCGATTCTTGATTTTAAAACCCTGGTCAAAGCCAAGACACCAATTGCTTCCATCAAATCAATAAGGATTGGTTAAAGCCATTGTTGCGGAGTCCCTCTTCCTTGGAGAATTGAAGGAACTGCATGCCGGCTCAGCCAGGTTTTGAGGCATGAACAAAGCTTGAGAGGTTTTATCTAACTGGACATGGGAAATACATATCAGTGCTGTAGAGTGCAACATACTATAACAA
The DNA here is from genome assembly GCF_018873765.1 of Telopea speciosissima. Taxonomy (NCBI): domain Eukaryota; kingdom Viridiplantae; phylum Streptophyta; class Magnoliopsida; order Proteales; family Proteaceae; genus Telopea; species Telopea speciosissima. Next base: position 40,976,218 of record NC_057925.1, read on the forward strand.
TGCCAAACCAAACCAAAAGGCAAAAAAAAAGCGGCTAATATCAATCTGTAACCCGGCCAAGGTTTTACCTAACTGGACTTGAGAAACATGTAGTCTGACGTCATTTCTATGAGGTTAGCAAAACCCAAATGTCTAAATGGACTTGAGAAATACTTGTAGCCTAAGATCTTAAATAACTTTTTCAATAAGCCGGTGAAGTAGTCTGACATCATTTCTATGTAGTAGGAATGCAACAGAGCAGGCTTTTGCTAGGCTTTATTTTGAGTTCTGGTTTTCACCTATTATGATGGGCAATTGTAGTGCAAAATTATATTGGAACTTAAAAGACATACTAAACAAGCCAAAATAGGTCATTACTTATCCTTCAGATACCAGAAGCAGTAAATAGTAACATAAAGAAAATTGAACAAAACATGATCAAATCTTCAAATGCTGCTCAACCTAAAATCTTTGTCCAGACCAGTCCATTCTCATTTATCCAGTGACAGACTTCAATTAGGCCTGGGCCAAAACCCAATAGCTTAAAAGCAAGATGGTTTGGATTCCAAGTTGATGTATCATAGTGACACACCATGATCACTTGATTCACTTTCTCCTCAGCATATATATCAACAGCATATACTTTTACTTTCTGTAAAACATGGCAATAATAGACTTGAAATGGAAATGGTTGACTATGACATAAGACTGGTGGTTTGGAGAGGTTTCCATAAATTAGTTTCACAACTCCAATTGTTACATTCTCATAAGATCCTTCAATGCTCTCAGTACTCCATACACATACATGGTGCCCTAATTTCTCAACCACAAAATCAATGAGATCCTCAGCAGAAGTCACACATTTGCTTTGCTCGCCTCGATTAGGGCTCTTCTCACATAACTTGATGGTGTCTTGAATACACTTATCCATGTTTGATTTATCAACCACACCAAAAATCTTCTTCAATTCCTCGATCTGAGCTAAAGAAAATGGGATTTTTGATGACAGAGATCGTGGCAAGAACGATTTATACGACATTGGGTCCCTTAGATCAGGAACAGATATGAAACCTCCCTCTTTCATCATTGACTCTCGAAAAAATGCCAATCCCCCTCGGCTAGCAACCCACAAGGGTGTTTCATTTGGAACACGATCATATTCTGCTCTGATAGCATTCCATTGGGCTATTGGTGGTAGAGTTGTATCATCTATTGTCTTCTTTACTAATACATTTGTAGAACAAACAACATTAGCCTGCTTACAAAATGAATGCAAGTGTGAACCCAATTCATTTTCATCTATAAGTTTCATAAACATTGCTGCGTGATGGTGGCTTAATGGAGAAGCCTTTGTAGCTAACCAATATGGAGGATTTGGAGGATCAATATGTTCTTTCCAGTATTGTGAGAATTCATTTTCAGCTTGAGAATCCTACAATTTCATGGGTGATAAAAAATAACAATCAAATAAGAAAGATAACAGAGGAACAAGCAATAGCCACATTGAAATAAATGGATAATGGGAAGAAAGAAAAATAGAATTTTTCTTACACTGAAGTATGTTATTATAAGAAGTTCAGCAAGCAACAGAATGAAATGCGTCATGGTGGAACTGAATGAGAGTAGAATGAGTTGGGTTTGTTGCATGGATATGGGGTGTTTGAATTTATATAGAGGGAAAATTTTGTAGTACCAACAAATAAAAAAGAGGGAAGTTTTGTCAATACCTAAATTGTTAAATGCATTCCATAATTCCTAATTTCTACAATGAAACATAGTTGGAAAACTGGGTTTTGACTGGGGCGAGTCACCTGAGTTGTGTCAAATTTTTGGAAAACCTGGTCAAGAGTTGTGTAGACTAGGTTAGGATAAAAAATGACAAGACTGGGATATAAACCATCCGAGTCAAATAAGACTCTGTAGTTTTACCCGAGTCATAACAAACTCGGCTAGTTTAGCCGTTTTTTAAAAAACCATAAAGTCGGTTAACTTAGAAACTGATTTGAGTAAAATAGTAAATCCGTATTCTAAAATAGTAAGAAACCCTCAGCTCCTCGACTCCCTTCTCTTGTTCAATGGTATAAACTCAAAAATGCATTGATATGTGAGTCATTGATTTTTTTTCTTTTTTCTGGTTTTCCCACATTTTTCTGTATTTTTCTATTTTTTAAATAATTATTGCATTAAGAAATAAAAAAACATGACTCAACTTGAATGGATTTGACAAGGTTGAGACACCAGGTTTTTCTGAAAGACGAGTCGAGTTGGAAAACCTTTTTTTCCAACTATGATGAAAACAAGAAAAGCCAACTAAGTTTGTTCAACGAAAGGGAACCTTTGCTTTTAAAATGTTTTAAATCACTTACTTCCTATGATATTCCTACCACACAAAAATTTGGGATGCTGAAAACTTTCTGAAAACAACACAACAATGAAAATTTGATATTCTGAAGTTTTATTCAACAAAGAAGATAACTTTTTTGTGAAGAACCTAATCCATACATTTTTTTAAGGTCATAATAACCTCCCATATGGTTGGCTCTTGGAACAATTAATATTCTCGCTTTAGGAACCAATTTTGAGACTTTCTGGTCAACATGCCAAACCATGAAAGGAAAACTTTGAGGAGAGGATAACTCAAAAATTTAATCATTGCAAGAATTGGTAAGAACAATTTAGACATAAAAAAGATAACTTAGATGTTATTAAAAGAAATTCTGGTTGTAGATAATTAAGATATGCCTACTGTACCCACAAGCCAAATTTTTGTTTAAGAAGGTCTATGGCAGTAGTTTTTTAACTAGTAGGCTCTAGAGGAAATTTCTCTAGCACCAATTTTTTCCACAGAAAAGGATGATGGGACTATTTCAAAAAAAAATAAGTATTTAGAAAATAGTCTAGGGTTGGCCATATGTCAAAGTCTAGATTTAGATTCAAGCATATAGCCTCCCATGTATTGGCAAATTCACATGTATTTTAAGCTGTCCAATTATATTTTGTACAATGCAATATTTTCATTGGATTTTTGAAGATTTATTGTTTCACTTGGCCAACTCCATTTTGGTTGAAACATAACATATGTGCAATGGACTTTGGGATCTATTTGTCCACAAGTTTTCAGCTCTATCCATCATGCCACGTGGTAGACATATGCTAGTCTAAAGATACCGTTGGACTACTATATTTTCTTCCATAATTTATAGAGGTGCATGAGGAAAATGATTTTTTTTTCCCTCCCTCTTCATCTTCTTTACTACTCCAATACTTCAACTGAATGACAATGCCAACTCAAATGCTTACATATAGTCTCGATCTCCCAATAAATTTTTGTCATAATCAGGATAGTAATGCACCTTAGTCTAATGCAACCTGCTTACTTTGAACATTCAAAACTCATTTAGCTTGTTAAAGACTAGTAACCACATCTTCCAGTATACTCCTTAACAAGTTTTGCAAATGATGAAGATTTGATCTCAAGCAATTTGGTTGGGGAATCATATTCCAGTATAAGCCCTGCTTAAGACAAGAAAACATGTCAGTTTGATTAGGCAAGATCAAAAAAAGGATGAAAAGTCAAATTACATAACTCAACTGAATCCATTTGATTGTGATTTACTAATTACTAGCTACTAACCATTATCAAGAAGGAGGACCTTGTCAACATCAAGAATTGATGTTATCCTATGTGTAATTGTGATGACTGTAGACCCTGAGAAGTGTTGACTAAGCATTTTTTGAATTAGGTAGTCAGTCATAGTATCCATTGATGCAGTAGCTTCATCGAGTACTAACACTTTGCTCCTCTTGAGTAATACTCGCCCTGAACAAACTAGCTGCCTTTGGCCCATGCTCCAATTCCCTCCATTTTCAGTCATTGCGACAACCACCATACCAAAATGGGTTATCTATTCAGGGTCTTATTTTCATTAACTTTTCTTCCCCTATTTCGTGTAAAAAAAAAAGGGGTTGGAGGGCTACAAGGTTGGATTTTTAATTTGAAGTTAAATATATCATACAATAATACACTAGTGCATAAATAAATTGAGGTTTAGTAATTTTGTATAGAGTGAATATAAAAAATAAAAATAAAAAAAACCCAACTTGCAGAGTCAAGCTTCCCTTCCTTCTTTCTAATTTCATCACCAAGGTAGCATTTGTCTAAAGCCTAAGACAACAAAAAGCTCATGTCAACTTAGCATCTTGCTTGATTATTCAATATGACATCGAACTGATCATTAAAGATAAGCTAAGCAAAAGATGAAATAAACATGCAACGAGTGCCAAGTGGAAATGGAAAGCAAGGCAGTAAAAACAATGGACCTCTCAGGTCTTAAATAAGAGAATCTCTTAGGACAAATTTGGCCCAAAAAATGATCTAATGAATCCAATGAAATGATTTTAATATCTCAAAGGAAAATTATTTCAAAAGGTAATGAAAAAATAAAAACAAGACAACTATACATGTCACAACCAATGAATTGGGATATATTTGTTTAGAGTACGAATAATCAATAAGCAGAAGATATGTCCATTATATATGTCATTGATCACTCATTAAAGATTATTTATCAAATGAAAAAAATTCCCACCTCCCAAATTTGTTCATCAGTGTACTCTTCAAGCGGGTCAAGATTGTTTCTTACAGTCCCCTCAAACATTGCTGGGTCTTGTGGGATGATGCTTAATCTTAACCTTAAATCATGAAGGCCAATCTTGGAAATATTTATACCATCTACCCAAATTTGACCAGCTGTAGGTTCAAGCATGCGGAAGAGAGCCTGTACAAGAGTTGATTTGCCACTTCCTGTTCGTCCAACAATGCCAATCTTCAACCCTCCGAAAAAAGTGCATGTGAGACCTCGCAAGACAAGATGAAGGTGTGGGGCATACTAGACCTACATACATAATAAATAACTAAATCATGAAGCTTAACAAAATTTCATAAGAGTATGAAGAACTATGTAGCAACATTAGCTTCAAAGGATCCATTCCTTAATGAAGAAATAAATACGTAGAAAAAGACTTGAGGAATTTAGATTGGAGATTACTTGAAGATCAACAATATCAACTTTCCTTTGTGATGGCCATTCACAACCTTGTCTATTTTCTTCCACCAATTGAGGGGGTTCACTAAGGATGCAGGCATACTGCAATATTCTCTCAATGGATATAATTTTATTCTCAAGACTGCAAAGAGCCCATATAACCGCATGCATACTAAAACCAAACCCATATGTGACTGCTAAACCCAGAACATCTTCAAACGAAAAAATAAAACAAAACAAATTCAAAATCAAATTTTCATGTGAGCAATCAATCAGGGTTGCTATAAAGGATGAATTTATAAGATGTTAAGTTTCATCTTTTTACCAGGGCTAAGTTTTTCCTTCGGCATGGAGATGAAGAAAACCAAAGAGATGACTTATGTTATGGATGTCAACATACCGATGCAGAAGCATAACCACTCGATAGCACCAGAGATATGAAATTTGGGACGAGAATACCCATCTACTAGCTTGAGGTTTGTCTCCATAAACTTCTCTTCTTGATTGAAGCACCTGATTGTGGTTGATCCTAAACTAGATTCAGCAAAATATTGTATAATTGGAGCTTGGCATACTCCAGCCAGTCGTGAAAATTCTCGTGCTACAGATTGTAGTATTGCTACAAATCAAGGTTCATAAAAATAAAATCAGGTGCAATGTTAAAAAAAGTATAATGAATGCATACCTAGTGGAAAAATGATAAAAAAAAAATTTTAATGAGCAATTTCTTCATGAGAGCTATTCAAGTTTAAATGGTTGATAATTATACAATTACTATGGTTGAAACTGTATGAAAATATTTCATTATTTCAATCTATGCAAGAAGGCTCCCCTCACCTTATATTAGCTTTAGATGCCTATCTAGAAGATTCTCATCTAGATCCTATCTCCGACCGGTCTCCAGCCACCTTACCTTAATTGGAGTCAGAGCCCGTGGCTGACCTTACCTCAGCAGTAGAATAAAAGCATCAATTCTGCTGGATCAAGTAAAAAATTTTCTAGCAAGCTACTATTACATCCATTTCATTAGGAATTGATGATCTTTTAATAATATCTTCTAAAGGATGGCTAGTCCAAAATGTTGAAAAATAAAGTTTGATTTTTACCAAATCTGAATTTGCAATGATGGACTGGATAATATGACCTTATTCACCATCAAAACCACAATATCATGGTGCAACCTAGATGTTGTACTTAGGCTATATGTAGTGATTTGCATGCTTAGCATAAAGTGTAGCTCACATCCTTCACTTAGCAAAAGAAAAAGGATGTGAAGGAAAGATGGAAAGATAGAAGGGAAGTACAAAGGAAGGAAGGAAGGAAAAAAAGACTTCTCCATTAAAATTTTTTTATCGATTAATTAATAACTTGGACCTGGTTCCTTGGTGGTCTACCAAGTTAGGCTTCTCTTAATACCAATTATGGATTGTCGACAACATGTCACCATTTATCCTTCTATCAAAATTGAGCTTTGGTTGGTTGAGAATTCAACTTTCACACCTTTGGACAACTTCAGTTCAGCTTTGAAAATACAAGGATAGAAGTCCAAACATGGTGGCCATACAATGGAGACTAAGTCCAACACTTGTCAGTTGTCAGTCTTGCAAATGGACATTTTTCTTTAATCCTAAATATATAGTTATGAAGAATTATTTATTAATTTACCATTTAATAATTTATCATTTAAATAATTTTAACAATCTTTTTTCACAGTTATTAACTAGTTTATTGTTTAAATATGCAAAAATGAGAAATTCATTTATTTATTATTTGTAAAAATTGTCCCTGGTTGGCAGACTAGATTGTGCTTGATCAGGGCACTTTATTCCATCAAGTGAAAGGATCAAATGGTAAATTTGACTGTTGAATACCTAAGAGATAGTCTGGATAGAGCACATGTAAAATTTGAGTGTCAATTTCAATCACTTGCCCCCATTTATGTCCATACACCACTCGGTTTGTATTTGCACCCTTGTCAAATACATAAATTTCCAATGATCTTTTTCCCCCCATGGCCAACTTTGTTTGGGCGGAAACTTTAGATGAGAGCAAGAAATTTGAAGTTTACCTATCAAGAAAATTTCAGTCCAATCTAATCTGCTACTTGGTAGAGGAGCGCTAGACCGAAAAAACTTCTCTAACTGTTAACTCCTATAAATAATTAACTTATTTTTAGTATGAGCTCCGACAGAGTTAGAAATAGAGCTAATAGGTCATATTATATTTTTCATAATACATATTTAAAATATTTATCCATATCCAAAGTAAAACAACATTGCTTTAGGTGCATTTTACACTTTGACAGCATTGGTCTTGTTTGGTCCTGTCTTCTTAAAGAATTTTGGTAAGAGAAAGACTACACATTTGCATTAATTTACATGAAAATGTATGATTTGGATATGATTTCTTATGCATATTGTTTATAAATACAAAAAGAATATTTAGGTTTAAATTTCCACTATTACACCCTAGAATATATGCATCCACCACTAAATCAATTTGTTTGTGAAAAAGATAAATTTAGAATTCTTTGATCAAGCAAATCTTGAATCAATTTGTGTTATGGTATGTATACCATGAGAAAATATGGTTGAGCTTCAGTTGAAATTTTAATAATTAGAAGTGAAAGTGACTATAGAATTACCTGGTACCAAATGCATGTCACAGTCATCGGAATAAAAACTATTAACATTTTTCATGCGACTTGTGACATTACTGCAGCAGTTCCCAAGAATTCTATGATTGAGATAAGAAGTTCTTCAGTTTGATGTGGAATAGACGTATCAACTGCACTTTGATCTAAGGATGTCTGTAGATAAAAAAATATTGTTATTTATTATTATATTAACTATTATGGTGATCGAATATGATACTTTTGGATCCCAAGAGTAGATCAGTATATTTACTAACCCGATTTAGAATCCTTCCGATAGAAGTAGAATAAAAAAATGACATGGGAGCACGGAAAATGCATAAAAGCATTTTGTTGAAGAGAAGAATGGCGGTCTTGTATCCAACAGTTACAATGAGTAGGGATCTTACAAGTACACAAAAACAACTACCAAGAAATAAAGCAACATAAACAAAGATTAGAGTGGATCCTGTAAAACAACTATCCAGTAACTGCTGCCTATTTGGAGAAGCTGAAAAAGAATTTGTGCTAGCAATATCAACGGAATAAAAGCTCATTTATATGTCACGGTAGCATACTTCCAATAGATTGAAAGACTAATACCACCTTTTTCTTTCTTTTCTTCATGAACAAGTTGTCTTTCTGGCCTAACCAAATTTTCTGTTTTGTAGTTTTTGGATTCCTTTTTCTCATCATTTTGAATAGACTTTTTGCTACACAACCTATTTCCCTCTTCCTCACCATTAATAGAATTATGCAAAGAAACCCCATGTTTGATAGAATTAAGGTTTGCCAAAGCTTCCTTATGTGTACCCACTAATTCCATAAACTCAGTTCCTGAACTAAGAATTTCTTCATACTTTCCTGCTTGAGTATGTGGGTCAAACAACGGTCCAGGGATCAAATCATGGTTCCCTAGGGAAACCAATACATAGAAAAATTAGGGTTTTGCATGCCCTGGGTTATCCCATGGTGTCCCATGGGTGCCCCATTAATGTTTAGGGTTTCCCATGGTTGCCCGTTGGAACCCTGGTGCATCCCTATTAGGGTTTCTCCTTCCCTATTGCGTCCCACAAAATTAATTATCACAATAGGGATGGAGAAATTCATCTTTAGTCCATCACATGGCAAGAGGGATCCATCCTATACTCGAATGCGCAGCGGAAATTAAACAATTCGAGTTTCTTTTGCATCCCATAAATATTAATAATCAATAAAATGAAGGAATTAATAAAGAACTGCTAACCTGGAAAGCCTCAAGTGTTGCTCCTCCAATAGATAGTGGTTCTTCCTCCAGTGAGCGCTCCAAGCAAACAGATTTGAACCTCCAATGGTGCTACCAAGGTTCTTCAAGCCAATCCCAAATGCTCTCGAACTCTTTAGCACAGATCGAGGGTTTCTCAAACCCTAACTCTCAAACACAGATGAGAAAAGCAAGAAGAAGAAGAGAGATTACAAGAGAGAGAGAGAGAAAACCAAAAACACAGGAGAGAGAGTGTCTACTCAAAAACATGGAGAGCTCTTTCTCTCTTCATTTTTGGTCCTCTATTTATAATATTTTTAATTAATTAAATCCCAATAAGATTTAATAAATCCCCAGTTAGAGTTTGACTCTTTCTCTCTCTCTTTTTGGCAGTTCTGTTTAAACTCAAAGTGCTGCACAGGTGAAGAAGCAGAATCTAATAGGGAAAGTTTTAATTAGATTCTTTATTTAATTATTAATGGATAATTACAATTAGCACCATATCCATTAATTAAACAAAGAGCCAACTAAATTAACAAATTCCAAATAACTCCCTATATGATAAAAATTATCATATACAACCCCCCCCACTAATCAACACCATCATTATGGAATCTAGGGCATGTACACATGTACTGCCAAACCCCAATCCATAGTACGTGTCCATATACGAGCATCGGTGCATCAGATCGGGTCCCACAAAACTCGATTAAACACTTTATTTAAAATAACTATAAATAATGTATCATTTTATGTAAAATAAATTTTGCAAAACCATTTCCAAAATGGTACTGGATGCAAATTTTGAACCGACCATGCACAGACAGTCTCTATATTGGTGTTCCCCAATCAGGCAGTGGCGACCGTGTTGGATAACTCCTTCACTCACATAGTGTTCACGCATTCCCAGAACACCGGCTTTGACTCGCTTGAGTCTCAGTCATTGATGAACCAAAGAATGCGATCATACTTTGTAATGACAGGGTTCCCTCAGGTACAGGGTGTCGGTGACACATGTCTATCCCTTCCTACATCTGACAGTAATACATGAGGGAATCGACAAAGTAGATTCTTCGCCAATGCACACATCAAACATGTGAGCACTCGCATTCGTGCCCTGACATCATATGTCTAGGCATACCCAATGCGACGATCATATGATAAGGGCGCCCAGCCCAAACCATAGTCGTGGCTACCATTTTAAGTAAAACTTAGGGACACATAATGCTCAAAAATTTTATATCGCATGTGACAATATCAAACTAAAATGTATGAATGTTCAATACAAAGGTGAATCGGGTTAAACCGGACCGAACCAGGTTTGATGGACACACACTCGTCCAACAATCTCCCACTTGTACATCAAAGCCAATTCCCTATATATTTTAAATCCATGCCCTCCATGTGTTTCTCAAACACACCTGATGACAAACCCTTTGTCATGGCATCAGACACATTTTCAGTTGTATCCACTTTGGACAGACTCACGTCACCCTGCTGGATAATCTCTCTGATGAGGTGATACTTTCGCTGCACGTGCTTGTTCCTCTGATGAGCCCTAGGCTCCTTAGCTTATGCAATGGCCCCTCTGTTGTCACATAACAGGGGAATAGGGCCCTTGACAAGATCAGGGACTACCTCCAAATCTGATAGGAATTTCCTCAGCCAAACACCTTCTTTTGCTACATCACAAGCTGTAATGTATTCTGCTTCGGTAGTAGAATCGGCTGTAGACTTTTGTTTCACACTCCATCACACAATGGCACCTCCACCCATTAGATATACCATCCCGGACGTGGATTTTTTGTCATCCTTGTCAGTTTGGAAATCCAAATCTGTGTATCCCAATACTGACAACTGATCAGATCTAAAATCCAAGAAATATTCCTTAGTCCTTCTTAGGTACTTGAGGATATTCTTGACAGCACTCCAATGCTCGCGTCCAGGGTTAGATTGATAACGACTTACCATACCTACTACATACCAAATGTTCGACCTCGTACACAATATAGCGTACATAAGACTCCCTACTGCTGAGGCATAGAAAATCCTCTTCATCTCTTCAATGTCTGTCTGAAACTGAGGACATTGAGATCTGGAAAGACTGACTCCATGTCTGAAGGGAACACTTCTCCTCTTGGAGTTCTCCATACTAAATCTGGCCAGGACTTTGTCTATATAGGTAGCCTGTGACAAGCCTAGCATTCTTTTCTGACGATCTCTTATGAGTTTGATCCCAAGGGTATAGGTAGCTTCACCAAGGTCTTTCATTGAAAACGTTGTGGATAACCACTGTTTTACTGACGAAAGAAAACCTACATCGTTACCAATCAACAATATGTCATCTACGTATAAAATAAGAAAACATACTGCCCTCCCACAGATCTTCTTGTAAACGCATGGTTCATCCATGTTTTGATCAAAATCAAACGATTTGATTGATTGATCAAACCTGATGTTCCAGCTTTTGGAAGCCTGCTTCAGCCTATAAATGGACCTCTGCAATTTGCACACCTTTCTTTCTTCCTCCAAGGAAGAGAACCCCTCTAGCTGTTTCATGTAGATTTCCTCTTGAAAGAACCCATTTAGAAATGCAGTCTGCACATCCATCTGTCAGATCTCATAATCAAAGTGTGCGGCGATAGCCAATAAAATCTTGATGGATTTCATCATCGCTACTGGTGAAAAGGTTTCCTCATAGTCTATACACTCTTTCTGGGTATAACCCTTTGCCATTAGTCTCGCTTTGAATCTCTCGACCTTTCCATCTACGCCCTTCTTCCTCTTGAAGATCCATTCACATCCAATCGGCTTGACGCCAAGTGGTGGATCGACTAGAGTCCAGACCTTGTTGGAATGCATCGATTCGATTTCAGAGCGCATTGCTTCCAGCCACCTAGTGGCATCAACATCCATTAGAGCCTCAGAGTATGTCATCGGATCATCATCCGATTCAATCGATACCATGTGGAACTCTTCCACTGTTTCCTCTTCGGTTAGAAGAGTAAGCCTGGTGGGTGGTCTAATAGTCCTTCCACTGCGTCGAGGTTCTTTAGGTGTTGGTATTTCAGTGGGTATGTCAATTGGTCTCACTTCAGGAAGTGACATTTCTGAGCCATCTGATAGCTCCTTAATGACTACTAGTTCGGACCTCTGGGTCATCATTTCTTCCTTCAGAAAGGTGACGTGTTTGCTTACAATGACCTTTTGGTCAACGTGGTCATTGAAATAATAGTCTATCGTGCCTTTGGGGTAGCCTAAGAAATAGCATCTCAAAGTCCTAGATTCTAACTTGTCTATTTGTTGCTTTCGCACATGTGCTATGCAACCCCATACCCTAAGGTGTTGAATACTGGGCTTTTGCCCTTTCCACAACTCAAAGGGTGTCTTGGCTACAGACTTAGATGGAACCCTATTCAAGATATATATCGTCGTCTCTAAAGCGTACCCCCAGAAAGAAAGAGGCAGCTCACTATAAGTGAGCATCGTCCAGACCATATCCAATAGGGTCTGATTGCGTCGTTCGGATACACCATTTTGTTGTGGTGTACCTAAATTAGTTAGTTGACTAACTATCCATTGTGATATGAGATGATCTTTAAATTCATCTGATAGATACTCCCCTCCACGATCTGATCTTAAGGACTTGACGCGTTTGTCGAGCTGTCTTTCGACCTCGGCTTAGAATTCTTTGAATTTATCAACGACTTCCAATTTCCTACGCATCAAGTATATGTAACCATATCTAGAGTAATCATCGGTGAATGTGATAAAGTACTCATACCCATATCTTGCTTGTATGTTCATGGGTCTACACACGTCAGTATGTATCAACTCCAACAGATCTGTGGCTCTAGCACCTTTATTGCTAAAGGGTTTTTTAGTCATTTTGCCCTGAAGGCATGACTCACAGGTGGGGAATGGTTCCACCCTCAGACTCTCTAAGGGCCCATCCCTCACCAATCTATTGATTCAGTCCAAATTAATGTGACATAATCTTAGATGCTACAGGTATGTTGAGTTCACTGGAGTTGCTTTCCGTTTCAAATCAACATTTGAAACAACTTTCGTTCTAACAGGGTAATCTAGGAAATACAAATCACTTTGCATATGTCTGGATGCCACAAAGGAATTATTAAAATGAATAATTAACTTAGAATTAAAGGACAAACTATATCCGTCCAAAACAAGTTTTGAAATTGAAATTATCTTACTCTTGAAAGAGGGTACATAATAGTAATCCTTTAAAACTAAACTAGCAGAATTAAATTTTAAAATAAAAGTTCCCACAGCCATTGCCATGGTCTCAGCTCCAATGCCCATCCGAAGATGCACCTCATTTCTTTCTAGGTTCTTTGTCTCCTTGAACCCCTGCAAATCATTACAAATGTGAACAGTGGATCTACTATCCACCAACCAAGAATTGGTCGGTTCAAAAGACAAATTAGACTCATAAAGAACATGAACATCACATGTACCTTCTTTAGCATCCTCTGTTTCATCCGACTTCTTGTCTTTCAAAGATGCCAGGTAAGCACGACAGTTTCTTTTCCAGTGACCCTCCTTCTTGCAATAGAAGCACTTGCCTTTGCCTTTGCCTTTATTGCCAGACTTCCCACCCTTGGCTTTCAGGGTCTTACCCTTACTTCTCTTTTTCTTCTTCTTCCCGTTTGAAGAAGGCTTTGCCTCAGTTGCATTGACCTTAGCCTTGTCCTTTTTCAAGGGCGCTTCAGCCTCTACCAGTGCATTAGCAAGCTCGGTGAGCTCCATCTCCTTCTCGGACATCTTGTAGGACATCCTAAAAGGTACGTAGGCAGAAGTGAGTGACATTAAGATCACATCAGTCTTGTATCGTAGGCTGAAATCAATCCTCATGGATTCTAATTTTTCAAACAGATTGATCATTTTCATTACATGATCCATCACTGGAGTCCCCTGGGACATCTTGGAGTTATGGATTTGACTCACCGCATCAGAATGTGCGTGTGTCAAATGCCTGTTGAACAATTCAGCAAGCTTATCCATTTTACCCCCAGCAGTGTGTATATCCTTGATTGAGTCTACAACTGACTTTTCCAACGATCCTAGGATATAGAGTGATGCCTTAGAATCCCTCATGACGAACTCCTGCATCTCTTCATTTGCCTCAAAATCGTTTAGGTCGGGTTGAGGAGGAACTTGTTTATCTAGAACTGTGTACAGTCCTTCAGCAGTCAGGAGCAACTTAATGCTCCGGTACCAATCGACATAGTTTGTACCATTAAGTTTGTATTAGCTAATGAGTGTTAACAGGTTGGAATTAATGGCAACCATCGTATATAAATCTACACATGCACAAGTAAATAACCACATGCCAATTAATGACCATTGAAAATAATAAATTGAGCACACACATCATTGGTCTTTCATGATTTGGGTTTCCCTCATAACCCAAAAGATGAATTGGATACCTACAACCCTTGGATGCATAACTTACCCTGTCGGGAGTCATTATACACACCGTGGTAGTGTGGACTAAGCTGTCCGCCTCATGGGCTTCCAATATTTTTGGCCACCTGGGTGCCATGTCCAGATCTTGTCGGCTGACACATACCCAAGTCATGTACTTACCTATCGCATTAGTTAGAATCATAGAATCATGAAAGATGGCCCACTGTCGCAGTGCCCTCTCACTATCCATACCGTAACGTATATTGTTAGAGGTAAATATAGATAAATGTGATAGTGGTCCTGGCAATGTCTTATCGGCGTATGCGGGGTAGATCACATAATCTCTACATTTATCTTCAATAGGAGGCCATGGACATGTCTACCGATTAAGACTAGTCTATATCATACATGTATTATGATTAAAGAGGGATTAAGCAACTCTCACATACATATCATGGATGGAATAAAATAACATAATTAATCAACATTAATTAAAAGTGATTATGGGATGGCGGCATTTTATCAGAAGCAATTAAAGAATCCTCCCAATAAAAATAAAACTAATAAATTTGGGTGCATTTATCATGCCATGGATGCCACGCTTCGATCATCTCCTCCACCCGATCACGTCTTCAAAGTAGGTGACTTGCATCTCCATAAGCTTTGAGCGCGACATGTGGATCACCATCTACATGCCCTGGGAGTCCTAACTCCTCTAAAATTACAATGGAAACCTAGAAAAAATTCTATATACTTTTCTTTCCATAATAATAAAGAAACTCTGCATAGAGAAACCAACCCACCATTTGGGTTGTCCATGGGATGAAGTACATTTGTTTATAAAAAATATAGGGAGAGAGAGAGAAAGAGAGAGAAGCATCACATCCACCCATAACCCCATGTATCACATACATAAATAATCCATCCATTTATTAGAATGCCATTCCCATAATCATATCATAATATAATTTCATGCATGGGCATTAAAGCAAGTAAACTAATAAAAATTACATGGATTCCTTCAATCATTGAACCACCACATCACATATGATGTATCCAAACCCATAAAATTAAAATCATAATTTTAATAGCAAGTGGGTGGAGGGAAGGATCCCTTCACCCATCTTCTTCCCTCCAAAAATAAAACAAATTAATAAAAATTCTGGTTTTTTTTTTTTTTTTAATGTTAAATTGGAGGGAAAACAAGGGGGTGCATGCAGCCCATATACGCAGGCTACAGGCACTCCCTGCGCAGCCCATAGGCACAAGGCCTACGGACAGCAGCCTGCAAGCCCGCAGCCCACAAGGGGATGCGCACAAGGGTAGGTTCATGGGGGAGGGCGTGCTCAGAGGCTTGGCAGCATGCGCTCCCCCCCCCCCCCCCACATATAGAACATGATTAAAAATTTTAAAATTAAAAATTAGTAATCACAACCTAATTGGATACATGCTTCAATAATTGGAATAAATAAAACAAACCAAATCCATCATCACATGGGTAAGTTGTTACACTAACAACCTTGTAACTACTCATGTGCACATGGGAAGGTCGTTACAACAACCATAATTTTAACCACCCATGTGCAACTTGCATCCCACTCATGACAATCATATTAATCCATTAATTATTCAATATTCATGGGTGGGAAAGGTGACTCTAATACCACATTGTGGGTCAAACAACGCTCCAGGGATCAAACCATGGTTCCCTAGGGAAACCAATATACAGAAAAATTAGGGTTTTGCACGCTCCGGGTTATCCCATGGTGTCCCATGGGTGCCCCATTAATGTTTAGGGTTTCCCATGGTCGCCCATGGGAACCCTGGTGGATCCCTATTAGGGTTTCTCCTTCCCTATTGCATCCCATAAAATTAATTATTACAATAGGGACGGAGAAATTCATCTCTAGTCCATCACATGGCAAAGAAGGATCCATCCCATACTCGAATGCGCAGCAAAAATTAATCGATTCGAGTTTCTTTCGCACCCAATAAATATTAATAATCAATAAACTAAAGGAATTAATAAAGAACTGCTAACCTGGTGCGCCTCAAGTGTTGCTCCTCCAATAGACAATGGTTCTTCCTCCAGTGAGCTATCCAAGCAAACAGATCTGAACCTCCAATGGTCCTACCAAGGTTCTTCAAGCCAATCCCAGATGCTCTCGAACTCTTCAGCACAGATCTAGGATTTCTCAAACCCTAACTCTCAAACACAAATGAGAGAAGCAAGAAGAAGAAGAGAGATCACAAGAGGGAGAGAGAGAAAACCAAAAACGTAGGAGAGAGAGTGTTTGCTCAAAAACATGGAGAGCTCCTTCTCTCTGCATTTTTTGGTCCTCTATTTATAATATTTTTAATTAATTAAATCCCAGTAGGATTTAATAAATCCCCAGTTAGAGTCTGACTCTCTCTCTCTCTCTCTTTTTGGCAGTTCTGTTTAAACTCAAAGTGCTACACAGGTGAAGAAGCAGAATCTAATAGGGAAAGTTTTAATTAGATTCTTTATTTAATTATTAATGGATAATTATAATTAGCACCATATCCATTAATTAAACAAAGAGCCAATTAAATTAGCAAATTCCAAATAACTCCCTATATGATAACAATTATCATATGCAACCCCCCCCCCCCCACTAATCAACACCATCATTATGGAATCTAGGGCATGTACACATGTACTGCCAAACCCCAATCAATAGTACATGTCCATATACGAGCGTCTATGCATCTGATTGGGTCCTGTAAAACTCGATTAAACACTTTATTTAAAATAACTAAAAATAATGTATCATTTTATGTAAAATAAATTTTGCAAAACCATTTCCAAAACGGTACTGGATCCAGATTCTGAACTGACCATGCCCAGACAGTCTCTATCTTGGTGTTCCCCAATCGGGCAGTGGCGACCGTGTTGGATAACTCCTTCACTCACAAAGTGTTCACGCATTCCCAGAACACCGGCTTTGACTCGCTTGAGTCTTAGTCATTGATGAACCAAAGAATGCGATCACACTTTACAATGACAGGGTTCCCTCAGGTACAGGGTGTTGGTGACATATGTCTATCCTTTCCTACATCTGGCAGTAATACATGAGGGAATCGACAAAGTAGATTCTTCGCCAATGCACACGTCAAACATGTGAGCACTCGCATTCGTACCCTGACATCACATGTCTAGGCATACCCAATGCGACGACCATATGATAAGGGTGCCCAACCCAAACCCTAGTCGTGACTACCATTTTAAGTAAAACTTAGGGACACATAATGCTCAAAAAGTTTATATCGCATGTGACAATATCAAACTAAAATGTCTAAATGTTCAATACAAAGGTGTACCGGATTGAATCGGACTGAACCGGGTTTGATGGACACACACTCGTCCAACAGAGTAATCCTTCCATCTTTCATAAGCTAACGAACAAGATAATGTAAATAATAACTCTTCAACTAGATTGAGTGACTTAAAATCAAGAAAAAAAGATGGCATATTCTTACCAAGATAAGATCAGTAGAAGGTAAAAACTCTACTTGATGGGTAACATAAATTACTGTTTTTTAACCTAAAATTCTCAGCAAACATTCCTGTCACAAAAATTTAGACGTTCATATTTAGGCACTTAAAAAGAATATCAAGTCATTGAAAAGAGCCAAATATACATATTAATACAATTTACTTTTCCTAACAATAAGTACGTACCATCAAACCATAGGCAAGGCTCAATATCATATGTCACATATGTCTTGTTGGTTTAAACAACCTTGATTTTATTCTTCTTAGATCAATTTCTAGGTTAAACTTCAATTCTAGTGAACCAAATTGTAATATAAGCAATGAAATGTATAAATTTAAGCCAATTTCATCAAGGAAAGCTTTGGAAATAGAGGTCAGAGATTAACTACCTTAAATAGATGATTTCCTGTATGAGCATCCACAGTACTAAAAGGATCATCAAGCAAATAAACATCAGCATCATGGTACAAAGCACGTGCAATCTGGATTCGTTACTTTTGTCCACCACTCAGGTTGATCCCTCTCTCCCCTATGATAGTCTAGTCCCCAAAGGCACACACTTCTAGGTTCTTCTTCAATGAACATGCTTCAAGAATCATCTAATACCTTTCCTTGTCCATCAACTTACCAAACAATATATTGTCTATTATATTATCACTTTTTATCCAAGGTGATTGTGCAACATAGGCTTTCGTTTCATTCAACCTAATGGCTCCTGATACCTTCGGCACTTCCCCTAATATGCATGAAAGTAGGCTTGACTTGCTTGACCCAACAGAACCACAAACAGCTACTTTCATGCCATGGTACACTTGAAAATTAAGATCTTTTAATGTGAGGTTAGAGGAATGAAGGTCCCAAGAGAAATTTCCATTTTCTATCTCAACTACAACCTTGGTACCGTCTCTTGGAAGCTTTTGTACTATATTCGGATGAAGATCATTTAGACAAAGTAATGTAGCTATCCTGTCGAGGAAAACTTTAGTCTGAACTACCATAGAGATTGTGTCTGACAGATTATAAATGGGCTCTTATAATATCTCAAATGTTGCAAATGCCGCTAGAATCTTCCCTGAATCTAATGGAATTCTCATAAGCATACAGAACCCAAAAGTAACCATGGATACAAACATGGGAGCAGATAAGTAGATAAAGGAAAACATAGATAATGAATAAAGTAATTTTTTTAACCATCTTGTTTCAAAGTTCCTATGCTCAAATATCTTATCCAAGAATTTCATCTCCCAACCCTGGAGCTTGAGGATCCTCATATTCCTCAATGCCTCAGATGTTACTTTCATCCGTCGATCTTTTGAATCCATCAATTTCTCTTGAAATTTCTCTTGTAGTTTTCCTAGTGGAATATTCGTTAACATCAAAATTATTATGGAAATAAAAGCTATAAGTGAAGCAAGCCCAAGGCTCTTGTACAAGATCAATAATGTTAGAACAACCTGAACAGGCACTGCCCATATATTGTGAAAGTACCAACTGAAAAGGCCTATCCTCTCAACATCAACACTCATCAAATTAATGTTCTCCCCACAAGTATGCCCTTGTTTTGATTCGCTTGAAAGCCTAAGACACTTTTTATAAATTATTGAGAACAAAGCAGCACGGATGTTAATTCCCATCTTTCACAAATGAAAGAACAAGAGTCTCTCTGAGATGCACCTTATGACCTTTGAAAGAAAGAAAATAACCACCAGAGCATAGCCTTTATATTTTATTTGGTGAGGGCTATTGAGATACTGAACAGTAGCATCAATAAGATATGGTCCAACATAAGAAGCCAGTGTGTATAAAATATAGAATACAGCCATCCATAGAAATTCTTTCCCTGTTGAGAGAATCAATGCCTTCACCAACTTGAGTGTGCTTACTTGATCACTATTACCATCATTATCATCAGATTCAAGATTGCTTCTAAAGCGAGCAAAAACCACATTGGCACTATCACAATTAGCAAGATGAGGAATATCTTCAAGGTCCAGCGTTTTTCTATACTTTTTTTTGCTAAAGATCAGCAAATGATGTATTGAGATGAAAAATAATGTTACAAGGAAAGGCTATAGATGGTCTAAAAGAGAGCTAGGCATTGCACCTGGCAGGCTAACAAGTTAATTAAATCTATAGTAGGGGCGCTCAAGCGCATCCCAACTAACTTTATGTAAAATGAAGCTAGGGGGGGCATTCCAAATATTTGTGGTCTTCCTCTTGGTGAAAATTTTGAATTCACCATTAAAGGAGTCAAGAGTTGTTCCAACTGTTGTGGATGATGATGTTTAATTAACCCAAGTTTTGAGAGTCTTTAAAGTTTTTGGGGAGCGGAGATTTTTTTAGGTGTTTTCTAGAAAGAGTGAGAGAGGCCCCTTGCGATGGACGTGGAGCTTGGTGATCCTAGAGGTACGAAGCCGCCGGAAGGAGGGAAACAATTACGCATCATGGATTTCTTTAAGCCGATGGTCAGAGGTGAGGAGGGTGCGGTGTTGGAAGACCCTCGAACCCTAGTAGGATATGGTGGCGCTCCTACCATGCCACCCTGGAGGAAGACGTTTACCTAGTAGGATATGGTGGGACCCTTCCAGACATGGGTGATCTGTCAGATCCGATAAAGGCTGGGAATTGCACTAAGGTGGTAATCCCTCAAGAGGATTATGAAAGGGAGTTACAGGGGTTTAAGAACGCGCTGATTGGCAAAATAAACTTCCGATTTGTGACATTGGATGCGATAAGAGCTGCTTTCAAAATAACATCACAGATAAAGGCTAGAGTGTCTGTTTCGGCATTGGGGAAAGGCTTCTTTCTGGCCCAGTTTGAGAAAGAGGGGGATATGGCTTCGGTGTGGAAGTGGGAAGCGTTAAGGGTGGGATCACAATCGATATCCTTCCAGTGATGGAGTCTGAGGTTTAACCTTATTGATCGAATGATGATGACGAAGTTAGTCTAGATTCGATTCCCAAACTTGCCTCTAGAATATTGGAATGAGAGAATTCTGTTGTCGATGGCAAAAGTGGTAAGGAGGCCTGTGGCGGTGGATCATCGCACTAGATGTATTATGTTCAAAAATTTTGCGTGAGTCTTAGTAGAGCTCGACTTCGAAGGTGAGAGGATTGGAGAAATACAGGTTGAACACATGCAGCCATGTTCGAAGGAGCTTTATTGGTTCCACCAGACTATCGTGTATGAAGATCAAATGGAGTGGTGTGGCATCTGCAAGAGGGTGGGTCACTCTTCTGATAAATGCCGTGCTAGGGCAGGGCCTGAAGATGCTGTGGCAGGGAAGAGTGGTGATCAGCCAAACAAGGTTACGTCGGAGGACGAAGGTGACCGGAGGTAGCGCCGACACAGCAAAAAAAGGTAAGATGACGTGCATGAGGTGCAAGAGAATCATGCAAATTTGGTAAACTGCATTCAGGGGGAAGATTCCATATCCAAATCTCTTGGATTGGAAAGATCTCCGAGATTGGAAGATGCGGTTAGAGTGCGTGATACTCTGGTCCCCCCTTTGGGCTTAGGAGATGATGTGGCCCATTGATCTCATGAGATTCTTGGGGGTGTTTGTGGCAGCAGTGCGGCTGGGGAGGCAGGTAGAGTGCGTGATGATTTGGTTTCCCCTTTGGGCTTAGGAGGTGACGTGTTGCATTGATCTCGTGAAAATCTTGGGGGTGTTGGTGGCAGTGGTGCGGTTGGCACATTGGAGTTAGTCCTTCCAATCAGTTCGAATCAGTAGGTCGATTATGGGGGAGAGAGAGGGTCGAGCTGCAACGATATCTCAGAACCTGAGTCTATTATGAACTGGGATGCAGCTTGTGATGAGGTTGCGGAGGATGGCAATAGGGACTGTGGTGTCCTTATGCCTGAAACTCAAGAGAACGTGATTCATGCCATGAGCCTGAGTCAGGTAGATGGTGGCAGAGTTGTGGTGCATCACAGTTACGTCGAACATCGAGTGGATGGGCTGCAGGCGGACATGGTCGAAATGCAGCAACTCATGGAACAACTAGTGCAGTTAGTCAACGAACTCTCTAAGGGCGAATCCATATCCGGGCCAATGGAGCAGGAGGCCCAAAAAACGAACTCTGTAACCCCCAAGACTCCAATCACCATACTGGTGGAGGAAAGGGATGATAGTTGTCCTACGGACCCTCCCGAAACAGAAAGAGAGAAGAAGATGAGAGAAAAGGTAGCCGAATTGGAAGTGGTTGTCAAGGGCAAAGTCAAAGAAAAAGATGAAGAGGACCTGGTGTTCTTTCCCGAAGAAAAAATTTCTAAAGATTTTAAGTGGAAGTTGGACAAGTTCGATGGGTCAGGAGATCTTAGAGCTCATCTCAAGATTTTTGCCACCATTGCCAGATCGTGGGGACTTTCTAAAAACCAAATGGGATAGACATTCTTATATTCTTTGGCTAGATCTACTTTAAGGTGGTTAACACAGCTTGATCACACTCAAACCCAATCATGGGCCTCTGTGGTTAAAGCATTCACGAAGCAATATTCGTTCAATACCGAGATGGATATTACTCTAAGAGAGTTGGAGACCTTGAGGCAAAAACCAAGTGAAGAATTTTCAAACTACATCATCAGGTTCAGAGAGAAGGCTGCGAAGATGTGGAACCGCTCCACTGAAGAGGAACAAGTCAAGATATTGTTAGAAAACCTGTATGGGGAGTACCGTGAGAAGATATACTACCAGCATATCAAGACATTTGATGCCCTTATGACAATTGGGAAAAAGATTGAAGACAAGATCTTCAAAGAAAGGCAGAACCAGAGTATGACCTACGATGCCTCAGGAACCTACTCGGCAAGGAAAAGCCTAAGAGCAAAGGGAGGAAATGCGATAGGGACAAGCAACCAAGCGGCAAAAGTCCAGGTGGTAACCACAGGATCCACCCCTCTTGTGATCCAAACCCAACTTGAACCTCCCAGAAGGACTTTTGACTTTGGAGGAATGACACCCTCATTGTTATTCACCAAGCTCAAGAAGCAGGGAATGATCAATTCAGTTCCCCCCAGGCCGTGGATTTGAGTAACCCGCCTGCATGGTATAAGCCCAATCAGTACTACCATTATCATGACCAGCAGGGCCATCATACTAATAGGTGCATATTCCTCAAGCACGTGATCCAAGATTTGATCGATGAGGGCAAGATAGAGCTTTAGAAAAAATAGTAGCCGAATGTCACCACAAATCCTCTGCCCAATCGCGGAGTGAACATGCTTCAAGAAGATGTCAAGCATGTAGATCCTACCGCTTTGATTCATCCAGTTCGGAAGAAGAGGAAGCTAATGAAGGCACATGTCTATATAGCAATGTTGACCAAGAAACTTAAAGAGGAAAAGAAACGACAGACTCAACAGGAGATGTCTCAGGAAGTGAATCGACCTGATTCCCCTTTCTATCATCCAAAGTCAGAAGGTGCCGCTTAGGTGGAATACCCGACACCCATATGGAAAGTTTCATAACCACTTGTGAAGGGGACTTATTCTTCGGAGTCGTCTACAGGGTCAGTAAACATGTTGCAAGGGGAAGCACCAGTCTGAGACCCTACTACATTAATCCAGCCCATCCCATGGTATTTAGGGAAGGATGAACAGTCACGTCAAGTATGGGCGGAGAAGATGCAGGTCTGCGTCTATTGCGCCAGAACTAACTGTGACAGGAATATCCGAATAGGTGGACAACCATGTGATCGCGGCAAGGGCATAGCATCCATCAATCGGCTCCGAAAGTTAGATTTCTTGGAGTTTGGATTAGAAGGTCTCGAATCAATGACACCATTGCGCAAATATGGCTTCTTGCCATCCGAAGTATGTCACTTGGTCCCTGAAGAAGAAGAAGTAGAAGGCGATGAGATCACCAGTCACACCCTAGCTCCTCAAAGCAGTCTTAGCACTAGCCATTGGTCAAGTTCTATCAAAAGAAGTCTCTCTTATCCATATAGGGGGAGACACTGATGACAGCTCAGATGAGGTGGACAATCAAGAAGTCTTTAAAGAATGGATGGAGTATGCCGAGCAGAGTCCGATGATGGATGATGTGATGGATTGGGTAAACAACATCGAGAGCGATGATAACAGCGATCCAACCAATCTTATCCAACCCCTATCATTAGATGAGGATGAAAGCAGAGATGACGAGGAGATATCCTCACCAGAAATCCTAAGAAGTGATTGGAATGTGTCCATGGAAGACTTCGAGCCATGGAGCATGAGTGTGTTTTACCAAGTGGCAGATATACTGGATGTTTCCACCAATACTTAAAAAATCCTTTACAAGGCCACTTCTTTGTTTCCAAATCTAGTGTGCAGCAACTTCGCAGCACGATGTGAGAAGTTGGAGATGCCAAATGAGAGTGATGTACTTGCTAGGACCCTCCATGAATTGTAAAACATGACTTGGTTAGCCAATGCCTTAGCTCAGGATCTGTTAGGAACCCCTCCTGAAGATCTGGCCCTGTATTCAGATTCATTCCCCTATCCCGATCCACCACGAAGAAGTGAAACATGGGATGCATGGATCAATGACATCAGTCTCGAAGAATTTCAGAATGACCCCACCAAAGGTATCTTTCCTATAGATATCGATGATGAAGTGGAGAAGGATTCAAAAAGAGAACAATCATCCAAAGAAGATGAGAGTGAGCAAGAAGTTGAATTAGCAGAATCTGAACAAGAAGAAGAAACAGAGGATGAGGAACCTTGGCAACCAAGGACACGTTTGAAAAAATATGAGAACATCTGCGGACCAATGCCATGGGCCTTGTCATTCTAGGTGAACAAGACTCATCGGGATGTGGATAAAATCCAAGAAATGCTTATGAGAATGGTAGTTATAGATGATAAGTACCAAGAAGAGCTTCAATAGCTGGAACCCGTCAAAGAACAGTGGTCACTCCCTCAAGCAATTCATCACTTGGAGAATTCTGTGAAACTAACTTTGGCTTTGGCACAAGACCTGTGTGGGACTCCTCCTCCGTCCTCACATCAAGGCAACAGAGAATACCGTGCATGGGTGAGAGAGCATGACGAGTTCCATATGTGTCATGTCAACGAAGGAGAGCAGTTAATGATCCAATAGGGAACATCCACCCAGTCATTTCAAGCCCCGAAGAGAGTTCCGAAAGTTCAGGTTCTCAAGAGGAAGGGAAGGATCGCAACTTCTACAAGTCATTAACAGAAGCAAAAAAGATGTACTAAGCAGCCCTGAAAGCCTTTAAGGCCATTAGCCAATTGATACCAGAAAATTCTCACACGGTCCAACAAGTTGCTAAGAAGCAAGAAACTCTGTCAGAAATCCTAGATCAAGCCCAGAAGTCTATGGTGGCCTTGTCCGATGAAGGAGCTGAAATCTGAACTTGTCTCAAAGGTCCCCTTATCATCACTGATAGTGACGAAGAGGATGACAGCCTTTGTCCAGTCTAGTTGGTCATCAAAGGAAGGGAGTCAGAAGTCACAAAAACCAAGAGTGGCAGAAACTTCAAGAATAAGGATTTGACAGTGGAAAAATATCAGTCTAGCCAGTCAACGATGGTCGTTGAGCCAAAAAACCGAGTATTGGACCAATTGAAGAAGGCCCAAGCCAATATCTCAATCTGGGGATTGTTAATGGCATCACCGACCCACCGAGAAGTTGTTTTGAAAGCTCTCACTAAAGTACAAGTGCCCATAGAAATGGGACCTAAAGAATTATCTCACATAGTGGGGGCTTCTTATGCCATTCAGTCACTCTTCTTCTCCAAAGAAGACCTCCCCCCAGGAGGAAAGAATCATAACAGGACACTCTACATTACCGTGGAATGTAACAAGAATCAGGTTCCTCAAGTCCTGATAGACAATGGGTCCGCTCTCAATGTGATGCCTCTCAAAGCTACAAGATGCATGGGTTTATCTCTGAACAAAATGAAGTCATCCAGTCAAACCATCAGAGCATACGACAATTCCAAGAGGGAGGTAATCGGGATTCTTACCACCAGTGTTAAAATCGGGCCAGCCTATTTCACCATAGGCTTCCAAGTCTTCGACATTCAAGCATCCTTCAATATGTTGCTCGGGAGGCCATGGCTACATTCAACAGGAGCACCCTAGCATCAAGTCTCCATCAGAAGCTAAAGTTTATACATGACCAAAAAGTGATTACCATCTTCGGAGATCCAGAAATGGTGCATACTTTGGCCAACATAGAAGTGGGTGGTTCACTCTCACAGGAGGTACAACTGGGAGGATTTGATATCTGCCACATCCGCACTACCTCTGTAAATGAGGAAGATTTGAGTCTAGGGAAATTCCCGATAATGTGGAGCAGGTCCTCCATAAAGATCATGAGGAAGATGAAATACTTCCCAGGACTGGGGTTGGGAAAGAACCGACAAGGAATACCAGCATTCCCGGAAATACAATCCAGTACTAATCGTCATAGTTTAGGATTTAATCCAAGGGATCTGAAGAAGAATGCCTCAGGACGGAGAAGCAGTACAACAAATGGTACTCCGTACTTTAAGATTCTGAATGGGTACTTCGTGAAAGAGGGAGAAGACTTTCCTTACTGTGGAAATCAGGAGCCATGGTTCAATCAAGAGCAGGGCAAACGTCTACCAGGGCTTGAAATATTCTTCAAAAATGAAGTAGATTGGGTGGCCATAGAACTGGATC
The DNA here is from genome assembly GCF_018873765.1 of Telopea speciosissima. Taxonomy (NCBI): domain Eukaryota; kingdom Viridiplantae; phylum Streptophyta; class Magnoliopsida; order Proteales; family Proteaceae; genus Telopea; species Telopea speciosissima. The sequence goes on from NC_057925.1 coordinate 41,002,719, forward strand.
AAGCAAGCAAGAAGGAAGTCACAGGAGATCAAGGGATCGGAGAACTGTTCGAAGTAACAGTGATCATCGAGGAAGAGGAAGAAGGACCAGCACCACATCTTCTCATACAACCTCTCCAAGGATCCATAGCAAATTGGGCAAGAATGATGGAAGATTTTCATGTTAATGAGTCTGAAGTTATAACCAGCTCTAGCATAGTCCTGTCTAAGTCTGTCCCTGAGTCTGTATCTGAGTCCCTTAAATAAAGTGAAAATGTCCAGTCTATTGGGTCTGTCTGTACTTTTCCCCTTATCATGAATGAAATCACTGATTCTTAGTATGCTTCTTCTTCTTCTTCCTATTCTTCTGATGATGATAATGTCCTAGAACATCGTAACTTGTTAGAACAATTGGAGCAAAGAAGAGCTCAACCCGTCTGAGAGGACACCCATCTCATAAATATAGGGACCGACCAATGCCCTCGAATGATCAAAATTAGTTCTTCTCTTAATAATGATGAAACATCCCAAATGGTCTCTCTCCTCAAGGAATTTGAGGAAGTCTTCGCCTGGTCCTATAAGGAAATGCCTGGCATCGATCCAAAGATTGTGCAACATGAATTACCGACATATCCGGATGCTTGCCCAGTCAAGCAGAAGTTAAGGAGGATGCGGTTGGAATGGAGTGAGAAGATCAGGACAGAAGTCATCAAGCAGTGGAATGTAGGATTTCTCCAAGTAACCCAGTACCCTCAATGGTTATCCAATATTGTCCCAGTTCCTAAGAAAGATGGGAAGGTCAGAATGTGTGTGGATTTCCGTGACCTGAACAGGGTCAGCCCTAAGGACGATTTTCCGTTACCCCACATTGGCATTTTGGTGGACAATACTGCAGGCCATGCTTTGCTATCCTTCATGGATGGTTTCTCAGGATATAACCAAATCGGTATGTGCCCGAAGGACGGGGAGAAGACTGCCTTCACCACACTATGGGGAACATTTTGTTACAAAGTGATGCCTTTTGGGCTGAAAAATGCTGGGGCAACATATCAAAGAGCGGCCACTGCTATCCTACACGACAAGATACACAAAGAAGTAGAGGTGTATGTCGATGATATGATAGTCAAATTTGTTGACCGATAGGGCCATTTTACAGCCCTCAGAAAGTTCTTTCAAAGAATCAAAGAATACAAGCTAAGGTTGAACCCTCAGAAGTGTGTATTTGGGGCCAAAGCAGGAAAACTACTGGGGTTCCTTGTCAATGAAAGAGGGATAGAAGTGGACCCCGGCAAGATAAAGGCCATCACGGAAATGCCACCACCCCGGACAGAAAAAGAGGTACGAGGTTTCTTAGGCCGCATTCAATACATCAGCAGGTTCATATCTCGGCTAACGTCCACTTGTGAACCTATCTTCAAACTTCTGAGGAAGAAAGAGTCAAAAGAGTAGAATGGGAAATGCCAAGATGCCTTTATGAAAATCAAGGAGTATCTACTTTCTTCTCCAATACTCGTTCCTCCAGTGTTCGGTGAACCTTTGCTCTTGTATTTGTCAGTAGGAGAGACGAGGATCGGATCAATGATGGCCCAAGTCGGCAAGGCGGATGGAGAAGAGCATGCAATATACTACGTGAGCAGGAAATTATTATAGTATGAAACTCGATATACTCCTGTGGAGAAGACTTGCACGTCTCTGGTTTGGGTAACTAAATGTCTCAGGCATTACATGGTATCACATCCAGTTAAGTTGATCTCACAAATGGATCCAATCAAATACCTTTTCTAGAAACCAACATTAGCTGGGAGGATGGCCAGGTGGTTGTTGCTATTATCAGAATTCGACATAGCTTATGTCAATTAAAATCTGTGAAAGGGCGAGCAATCTCAGACCATTTGGCAGCGTTCCCTGCAGGAGTTGATCTCCCACCAACAGAGGATTCTTTCCCAGATGAAGATTTACACTCCATAGAAGCAGAACCAAATGAAGGGTGGCAACTGTATTTCGATGGAGCAGCAATTCAAAAGGGTTTTGGCGCTGAGGTATTACTGATAACCCCAGAGGATTTTTACTTTCCAATGGCATTCCGATTAGAATTCAGTTGCACCAATAACATAGTAGAAATGGCTTTGTCTATAGGGGTGGACAAGATTAAAGTTTACGGAGATTCCTCCGTTGTGATCTGTCAAACACAAGGGAAGTGGAAGACTAGGGATGAAAAGCTAAAGCCCTACCAGGTTTATTTGGAGCAATTGGCACGATGCCTCAAAGAAGTCTCCTTTGAATATCTGCTCAGAGATAATAATCAGTTTGCCGATGCCTTGGCCACTCTGGCATCTATGGTAGAATGTGATACACAAGACAGGATCCGGCCTTTTCTGATAGAAAGAAGGACCAGCCCAGCATATGGAGAGCCAGTCAATGCACTCACCAAGGATGGAAGGCCTTGGTACGCTCCAGTGATTGATTACATCAATGAAAGGAGGTACTCTGAATATTATTCAGAAAGAAAGAAGAGGCACTTGTGAAAGTATGCTACTCAGTTCATCCTCCAAGGAAACTTATTGTACAAGAGGTCATATGATGGCATCCAGCTGTTATGCGTAGATGAGGAACAAGCTCAAATTATCATGAATGAAATCCACCAAGGAATATGTGAACCTCACATGAACGCGAGGATGCTGGCCAAGAAAATTCTTAGAGTGGGGTATTATTGGGCAACGATGGAAGCCGAGTGTGCTGTCTTCGTAATACGATGTCATAAATGCCAGATATTTGCCAATATCATTCATATTCCTCCAACAGAGTTGCACTCATTAAATACCCCTTGGCCATTTTCTACTTGGGGAATTGATGTAGTATGTAAGATAACCCCAAAAGCTTCAAATGGCCATCAATTCGTGCTAGTTTCCATCGACTACTTCACGAAATGGGTGGAAGCTCAATCTTACGCAGTCTTGACCTCCGCCAAGGTGACAAAATTCATAAAGGAGAACATCATCTACAGATACGGTGTACCTCAACAACTGATTTCAGATCAAGGCTTGCATTTTCGAGGGAAAGTAGAAGAGCTCTATAATCGATTTGGCATCAAGAGACATAAGTCTACTACTTACCGTCCACTAATTAATGGCGCAGTAGAAGAAGACAACAAAAATATGAAGGTCATATTGCCAAAAATGGCAGATACACACAATGACTGGGCAGAGAAGCTTCCGCTGGCCTTGTGGGCATATCGAACATCTATCCAAACCTCTATCGGAGCTACCCCGTATTCTCTGGTGTATGGGACGGAAGCAATATTACCCATAGAAATTCAAGTCCCTTCCCTTCGAGTCTTACTCGATAGTCAATTGCCAGAGGGAAAATGGGTAAGGGCTAGATACGAAGAGCTTAATCTCCTGGATGAGAAAAGGATGAAGGTCATGGACAATCTTAAGAAATATCAATAAAGAATGGCTAGGGCATTCAATAAGGGTGTCCACACTCGAAGCATTGAAGAAGGAGATTTGGTCCTTAGAGAGCAGCGGGCTCTGATTCATGACCCAAGAGAAAAATTCCGACCCAATTGGAGTGGACCCTACAAAGTCAAGACCATATTGCCAAGCCAGGCAGTCCAACTCTCTAATCTTGACGGAGAAGATCTTCGGGGATTGGTCAACATGGACCAGTTAAAGAAGTATTTCGTCTAAGATGTGTGAAGTAACTTGAACTACGTTCGACCTGATTCCTCCCAAGGGATACATAAGCAACTCGATGTATTCAGGTACGGTTTCAAAAAAAAAACAAAAAAAGAGAGAGGGCATTGTGTTGGTTTCGTTCCACAATTCTGCCAACCGGTATCCCCTGCAAATATGGGTAAATCCTGCCATTTGGCCTTCAATCCATTTTCCGAGACTTAGCCTAGGTGTAGAGTCATCTAGAGCCGGTTATTAACAAAGGATTTATTCATTCTGTGTCACAAAATGCTAACCCAATCCTTGATGCCAGTAGCATGAGGGGACCAAAGAAAGAAGTGTTGGCCGAACAGCTACGCCAGTGGACTCTTTGGATGAATATGGATGAGCCTCCACTTGTAGAGGATCTCCACCCGATAGTACTGGGCAGAATCGATTGTTTCAAGCTTCATCATGATTACTTAGAGAAGCATCAAAATGCTAGAATCCCCAGTTACACGCGTTTCATTTCGGAAAAATCTGATTAGCCCCAACCATTGAAAAATTCCGAGCTTGCATGAAGCACCCCCTCGAGGGAAATTGTTCCTCCCAATCATGAAGAAAGAATGACTTTTCAAAAATCTGGAAAATCTCTTCGCCATGAATAAGAAGGGGGTAAAGTAGATTCTTAATTATGACAAAGTGGACGTGTTGAAAGTTATGAAGATCTTCAACAATAACAAGCTTGCAGAAGAAGGTCAAATCCGATGCAGAAAACGGGCATACTTATTCGGTATGATTGGGAAATACCTGCTAACATCTCTAGGAAAAGGCATGTCCCCAATGATTGCGAAAGTGGTCAAATAGGTTGAAGAAGGATGCGACATTGTCCCCACCATTTTGGCAGAGACATTCAAAGGATTTGATATCATGAGTCATACTCAGAAACATGGAACTGATTTCTTTCATAGATCTCCAGTGGAGTTCCAAATGTGGTTGATGGAAAAACTGGAGTTGGTAGCACCAATTCCATGCCCTCATCTCCGACCCATACACTATCAAACGAAAAGAGAAAAGCAAGAATTCCACAAGATCTGAGATTGGAAGAAGTATTTAGAGGGAAGAGATGTCCAAGAAATCCAATGGAACTGCCCTTGGATGAAGGCTGAGACAGAAGAGCTAGAAGCACCTGGAGGCAATCAAGTGAGATTCATGGGTTTGACTCACACTTGTTTTTATATTCCTTCCTTGGTGTCTCCAAAGCAAGAACAGCCAGAGCTGAAGAACTTTAGAGCCCCAGAGATGTTGACTCAAGAAGTGGTGATTCTGTTATCCCAAGCATGGGAGAAAATGTTGTAAATAAGTGATATCAATCCAATGTTTTTTCGTTTGTTTTATCGGTTTTTGTCCTGTCTTATGCAACAGGACCACCTATCAATGGAATTTGTGCTTCTAAGAAAAGGGATTGAGTCATGTGGGCAATCATAGAGAAGGAAATGTACAATGAATTTATACAAATAATTTGCTTGCAAATACAAAAATAATCGAAAAAAAAATTTATGTGTACAAAATGATTCATTTTCAAAAGAAGAAAAAAAAAATTGTATATACATAACAATAATGTCAATATGTCGGTACAAAGCAAAAACAAAAAAACAAAAAAAAAATATAAGAAGGATCACTCCTCTGGAGAATAGTCCTCGATGGAGACGTCTAAGCCTCCACCCTCACCACTCTGAGACATTCTCAGAGCGTCTCTCTCGACCTTAGCTCAGGCCAGATTGGCCTATAGCCTCTCGTTCGCGAGCCTCAACCTCTCAATCTCTCTCCGATAGTGGTCAAGATCGATCCTCTGCAAAAGGAGTTGAGTAATTAAAACATCGAGAGATGTTCATAAAATACATATAATATATAAAAATAAAAAAAGGGCGGAGGGCAAGAGCATTACTAGCTGGTGGGTCGCCTCCACGTGAGAGATGATGACCTCGTCCATACTCGCCATCATACCCCTCATGTCGGCATATCGACTCGTGTCCACCTAGACACATCATTCATCTAGGATATTAAGGGCATTCAAATAAATAATGAATAAATGCAATGTCAAGAAAGTCGGATATGCTTACCCCATCATAAGGGAGAGGGAGGCCTAGATCTGCGTCCTCAGAACGGGGAGGCTGCAGGATGGTCTCAACTCTCCCAGGCTCGTGATGACAGATGAACCATGAGTGATATCTTGGGATGTGATCATCAGGACCCATAATCCGTAAATTCGGGACCTCGCCAGAAGGCCCAGCTCCCGACTCGCCCTCCACTGCTCGATAAGCGTGAGAAGAACTCCTGCCATCGTAGACCCCCGGACATACGGGGCGGTCTGGGAATTATCAAAAGAAGGAGCAAGAAAAGGTGAGAGTTAGTCTAGTAGTCTGAGAGGAAAAATCATTAAAAGAAAGAAAGATAAGGGAAATCTTACCCGAGGCCCCTACTGAGTAAGAGGGACACAGACTGTCTCCCAATGAAGGAAGGTGGTGTAGTCTGTGTTAGTCAACACCAACCCGATCCCTGGCTCGCCGGCCCTCTAATGCTCAATCTCCTCTCGATCCATCAAGGATGGCTCATGGACTCAAGCCGGGGGAGGGCAAGGGACCAATTGAGCCTCGGACCACTACAGGGACACTCGCTATCCCAAATAGAAGTAGAACCCCCATGGACCCTAAAAAATGATCCAGTAGGATGAGAGAGCCGAGGCCTTAGCAAACAGGTCTGGCTCCAAGATAAACTCCCCCAAATATGGGCAGAGAGAAGTCTGTCCAATAAAAGGCAAATTAGCACATTTGAAACAACAAGAAAAAAGAGAAAAAGGAAAAAGCCAAGTTGGAGTGTACCTCATCAAGCCGTATCTCGTTCAGGAGGCCGCGTATGGACTCAAGGTCCTTATGGCAGCCACTCCTAAGCAGGTGGGTCATACACCATTGCATAGACAGAGGAAAGGTGGTTCCCAGGTCATCCCCTACTTTAAAGGTCGGGACCCAAAATCGAAGAATCTCGTAGCTCCATGTCTACAGTAAACATAAGTGAGAGATCAAAAAATAATAAAAACAAAAAAAAATGATGATAAAATAAAGAAAAATAACAACAGGACTTACCCAGAGGACATAAAAGCAATCGATCAGGTTCGGTGACCCCACAACCAGAAAATCCATCATGTAAAGGAAGTGGGCGTACGCCGAAGCACCCCAATCATAGCCCGCGGCTAGATCAAAGTCCTCGAAGAAGCGGACGAAGGCAGCATCGACTGTCACCATCCCCATCATGTTATTAAATACAACCTTTGCTAGTAAATAGGGGAGGAAGCATCTAGCCTGCTGGTCGAGCAGCTCAGAAGGCGGCTGGTCCGTCACGACTCTATCGTCTCAAGAACTCCTCAGGACTGCTGTGGGGATCTCCCTATCAGTAACAGGGATCCCCAAGTAGTGCTTGTAGTAGTCTAGGTGCTCCGAAGGCTCTGTAGGAGCTATGACCCTCTCCTCTGCAGACAGGGTCACAGGCACCCCTCCAAAAGGGAGCCCGGTGATCATGTAGAAGTCCAGAGGGGTCACTGTCACCTCACCAAAAGGAAGGTGAAATGTATGAGTGCTCGGCCACCACCTCTCTATCAAAGCCCTCATTGTCAGGGTATCTAGCTCTCGGGCTAAGGACGTGGAGATATGCCCCAGCCCGGCCTAGCTCACTCTCGATCGCACTGCCGGGCAGAGTGCTCGGTACCACTCTGAAATGGCCTCCAGCCCACAATACTTCTTGGGCAGAGGAAGAGACTTGCCCTGCAAAGAAAAATAAGGTAAAGCGTTAGTTAAGGCAATAATCAATAAACTGGATAATGAAAATAAGAACGATAAAAGAAAAATTTTGCATGTCACTGGGTGCCTAAGATGGTACCTAGGGCCATTGCCTCGATTTGCATGCCAAAAGACACTTAGGGTAGTGTCTAATGGCCTCACCTTGATTTGCATGCCACTGGGTGCCTAAGGTGGTATCTTAGAGCATTGCCTCGATTTGCATGCCAAAAGACACTTAGGGTAGTGTCTAATGGCCTCGCCTTGATTTGCATGCCACTGGATGCCTAAGGTGGTATCTAAGAGCATTACCTCGATTTGCATGCCAAAAGACACTTAGGGTAGTATCTAATGGTCTCGCCTTGATTTACGTGCCACTAAGTGCCTAGGGTGGTATCTAGAGGCATTGCCTCAATTTGCTCGTCAAAAGACGTTTAGGGAGATATCTAATGGTCTCACCTCGGTTTACAAACCCTAAGTCATGTCTAAGAGTGTTTGCATAAAAATAAATAACTAAATAATAATAAATAAACTAAAGCCAAGGAAGAATGACTAATCTGGCCCCAGTTGGAGCAACAGCCGTGGCGGGCAGTGTCAACCAGTGTGACCCCTGAGGGGTACCAAGCCGCACAAGCATCCCTGCCGGTGATGCCAAGAAGTGGTCCCTTCAAGGGCTGGCGTGCACGTCGGCGGAAAGACATAGTGTGAATGAGGATGAAAAAGGGTGTCAAAAACCAAAATGACAGAGCTTCGCCGCAGAAAAGGAGAATGAAGAAATGAGGGGAGAACCCTCTATTTATAGAAAAATCCATCGCATCCATGGTGCCGTGGAGGTCTCCATGGCTCCGTAGGCCAGTGGCCCACGGCGCCGTGGGATATTCCCCACGGAGCCGTGGAATCTAGCATGGTGCCGTGCACACGGGGCAGTGCCAGCACGGTGCTGCCCATACACGGTGCCGTGCGGACTCTCACACGGTGCCATGGACCTCAAAAAAAAAAAAAAAAAAAAAAAAAAAAAAAAAATATATATATATATATATATATATATATAAAATAAAAAAAAAAAAAAAAAATAAAATAAATAATATAGATTGTACCTGCTAGCACGAATTTTTGACCTCTAATGGTGTACATTTTGGATTGCTTTTCATTTGCATCATGGCTACGCATTTATAGGATTGTATTTGCATGACCATTGTTGTGATCATGTACCATTCAAATTCTTACTCGATCATGGCAGAGCGGGTTTGGTTTCTGATCTTCCAGTTCTATCAAATCTTCGTGCAATTTAACTAACTCGTGCAATCATTTTTGCACTCATGTGCGAATGGATTATCTGATTACTGTTAAGGCCACAGGCAATCCGAGTCATAGGTCCCATGTTCGGTTGATCTTTCCAGGGTCATGTACAGTTCCACATCCCCAGTGGTCTTCTTTATAGGATTGATTGGTTACCTGACTTTCCCTTATATTCGTACCCACCTGTGGGACGATCATTTATCCATATCCCCAGGAAAGTGCATTTATTTTCATCCCACCATGGGAAGTACGTCTAATATGATCCCCAATGAAGTTATCAAAACTTGATCTCCGATCGAGCGGTGCCTTATCACCCTCAAAACCTGATTCCCGATTTAGTGGTGCCTTGTCACCCTCAAAACTTTATCCCCAGTGAAACTCTCACAACTTAATTATCGGTTGAGTGGTGCCTTATCACCCTCAAAGTTTGATCTTCGATCGAACGGTGCCTTATCACCCTCAAACCTAATTCTCGGTCGAGTGGTGCCTTATCACCCTCAAATTCGATCTCCGATCGAGTGGTGCTTTATCACCCTCACAACTTGATTCCCAAATGAGCGGTGCCTTATCATCCTCAAAAACTTTATCCCCAGAGAAACCCCCAAAAAACTTGATCCCCAGTAAAGTCCTCGAAATTTGATCTCCGGTCGAGCGGTGCCTCATCACCCTCAAAATTGGATTTTCGGTCTAGTGGTGCCTCATCACCCTCAAACCTTGATTTTCAATCGAGTGGTGCCTTATCACCCTCAAACCTGATCTTCGATCGAGTGGTGCCTTATCACCCTCAAACCTAATTCTCGGTCGAGTGGTGCCTTATCACCCTCAAACCTGATCTTCCATCAAGTGGTGCCTTATCACCCTCAAACCTAATTCTCGGTCGAGTGGAGCCTTATCACCCTCAAACCTGATCTTCGGTCGAGCGGTGCCTTATCACCCTCAAACCTAATTCTCGGTCGAGTGGTGCCTCATCGCTTTCAAAACTTGATTTTCGGTTGAGCGGTGCTTCATCACCCTCAAACTTGATCTTCGGTCGAGCGGTGCCTTATCACCCTCAAAATTGATATTTGTTCGAGCGGTGCCTTATCATCCTCAAACCTAATCTTCGGTCGAGCGGTGCCTTATCACCCTCAAACTTGATCTTCGATCGAACGATGCCTTATCACCCTCAAAACTTAATTTTCGGTCGAAGGGTGCCCTATCACCCTCAGAATTTAATTTACGGTCAAATGGTGCCTTATCACCCTCAAAATTTGATTAAGCGATGGTGCTTCCAAGTTTTTCTGTTAAGGTTTATCGAAAGATTTCATCGTGATTAACCGTCTATTTTTAGCAACTCTGTCGCCTTTGAGCAAATCGTCAGCAGTACATGCTCTTGGTGACAAAATTAGTTGGTCTTTTGTCTTTACCCTTCGGTTGTTGGCACAGGCCTCGGCCAAAGAGGGGCAAACTGTAGACACTGATTTTTGTCACCCCCTGTTTGGCGATGATGACAACGGGACATGGACAATGGACAACGCACTTTCCCTCTTTCTGGACCCAAAATACCTGACCCATAAGCCCAAAACCATTCTGAACCCAAATTAGCCCATTTCAGGCCCAAAACAAGGAAAAAATGGTACTGCGCCATGGAAAAGCCCCCCACGGCACCGTGGACATCTCCACGGTGCCATGGAGGGCTTATCCGGCTCAAGGGAGAGGGTCTCCCATCCCTATAAATAGGAGGCTCCCCCTTTCTCATTTCTCATGGTTTTTTGGGCTAGGGACCCTCCATGCATGATTCTAACCTCTCTTTCACCCTTTTTCCATCCCTTTCTCCTACAAAGTAAGTGAGTGAGTGAAGGTTCTTTGGTGTGGATAGATCTTTTGATTATCCCTCCGAGCATAGAGCGTTTTGCTCCTAGGCATTGTTATCCCGTCAGTGTACGGCTAACAATCAAAACCCCTTTATTACAAACATTATTCTATCTGTTTGCTCCCCACTAAATCACTTGAAAGAGCCGTTGCTCTGTCCAGAAGGAATCGACGTCAGTCCATCTGTCCATCTCCCCTGAGCCAAGGGAATACAACCGTACAGGTATAATTACTGCACTCTTATCGTTTCAATGTAGTCCTTTCGTATTCCATCGTTTTAGGATATATATATTTTTCATATACATAATGTAGTTTATTATGTTCTAATTCAATTTATAACGTCTAAATGTAGTTCATAATATCCCCTATCCCCGTAATAAAAGAGAGAGAACATTCGTCCTTATGTAGCATCTAGTACAGAGAGACCGGTTTCTGCCGGACGAGGTGGGTGCCTAACACCTTCCCACACTCGTAACCTGACCCCTTACCCGAACCTCTGGTCAGACCATATGGAGTCACGTAGCTCGATTCCGTTCATGACAGAGAAGGCTACACCAAATGGGTCCTAGACCCTAACCCTAGGTGGCGACTTCACATTCTTCACATTACCTTAGTACGTTATGCATGATCCCAATCCCCTGGTATCATTCTTGAACATTGATAATATTACCCAGCATTAATATGCCTGCCTCCAACTAAGCCTGCGGAGGCCTCGTCAAAGGGGCAAAGTCCCCCGCAGTACTTACAGGTGTTAATAATCTATTTTGTATGTAAAAAGGGTATTTATTCTTCCAAATGCTTGTAGACATCTCATTTTGTCACCCTAGAGGTTGCTTTGACAGTAATTAGTATCTTTTGAAGCGTAGAGATCTTGTATCTGTAGATTTGGGAAGCTTCCCGCATTTCCCTGTATGTGTATGAAAAATCATTCATAAAAATGACAAAAATACCCCGAAGAGGAAAATCTGATGAAAAGTGCATATCTGATCCAAAAAGTTGTTGGTACGTCAGAGTGACAGGTTATTTTGTGATATATCCAATTTCAATTTTGGTACAAAAATTGAGTTCGTTTGCCCCTTATTTGGGAGAAAGATTCCATTTTGATAATTGGGATTTACATTGGAGGTAATCCTTGCTGGACAATACAACCTCCGATTTCTGTACCAAGTTTAAGTATGCAAAATATGTGGTAAATGGTTTTTGAATTGCTCGATTCAGATATCATAATCTAAGATATAGGTGTTCCAAGATCTTAAACTCAATCTGAATAAACCTGGCCCATTCTAGTCCTACTTGGAACTAACCCAGTTCAGAAGTAAACCAGTCAAAGCAGAAAAATTGTATGTTAAGTGGATCGACATAAAGACTATCAACAGAATCTTCTGTCGATCAGCTTCATTAAACATGTCGAACAGTGCTTATGAAATGTCAACTTGTTAGAGATGTCCATCGACAGAATGAAGATTCTGTTCGACAGGCTGTAGGCCCAACTCAACGTCAACACTTTGTTCATCGACATGGTCTTGATGTCGAGTTAAGTCTGATTGATGTCGATTTCTAGGAAATTATCATATAAGAATATATTATATTGTCGGATTTGATTGCTCATGAACAATGTAATATGTTCTTGGAGGCCATGAACCTATCTAGGTCATTCTTTGGCCCCCAAGGTGCCTTGTGGACGTGATAAGCATGCCTACTTGTCCAATTCTCATTGGTGAAGTGCGTTGGTACCCATTTACATCATAGATGGGAAAACCAACTCCATGGATGCAATATGGATGGTTTAGATGGGGTTGTGTGACGCTAGAACATACTAAGGAGTGGGTTGTCCCTCCTAAATCTATAAATGCAAGTCCCTTTCACGTTGAGGGGGATTCTTTTGACAAACTATTGGTATATGGAGTCCCTCGTTGATTAGAGTGAGTTGAAAAGAGCAAGTTTTGGAACCCTAAGTGTTTGGGTGACTTGAAATCCAAGTTGAAGCTTCTCTCTTGAGTTAAGAGTAGCCTTCAACCTTCTATCTTTATGATGGGGAAGTGTGTTTTTTTTTTTTTTTTTTTTTTTGTCTAGGAGTGTGGCTCTTGCGTGTGCAGGGGCATCAAGCAGGGTGTCATTTGTGCATTTTCTGGGGGTGGGACGATCACTTTGCCCCCATGTGTCTAGGTACAGGGTGCACACTCCCAAACAGAGTTCTTTTTCCCCTTTATCATTATTTGTTCATCTTCAAGAAGGTATGATCTAAAAGCCTTCTTTTAGTTGTTTTCTTCATATTCTTGGGTTTTCTTTGTTTGGTTTTACATGCCCAAGGGGGTGCATGACTCCAACCTCTCTAATCATGCATGATTTCCTATTAATTTGTATTCTCTTTGCATTTCCTAAGTTAAGTCTTGTATGCTTGTTCTATGATATTACATACGCTTAGGCTAGGTCATGTTTTCTTCTTATTTTTTCCTCTTCTTCTTGATGATTGTTTTATTTACAGTTTTACATTTTTTGTTACCATGGTTATTTCCTTGATGAGGCCGGACCTCGGTGTAACGGTAAGGTTGTTCCATTGTGACCTAGTGGTCACGGGTTCGAGTCGGGACAGACTCTCCATGAACTGGAGGTAGGTACGTTCTTTTTTATTTTCCTAGTGATGTCAATTGGTACGTTGTTAGTAATAGGGGTGTCAATAAAGCCCGCTCGGCCCGAACCCGCCCTGAGCCCGGCCCGGACCCGACCCTGATTTTTCAACCCGAAGGGCGGGTTAGGGTTTAGAAATAACTTGACCCTGGCAGGGTCGGGTCGGGCTCGGGTTTAGGCCTTGGGTTGAGTCCGGTCCGTCCCGACCCGACCCTGAATTGTTTATAAGTATATATATATACTTTTATATATACAATATATAGATATATAGATATTTATAAATATTATATTCTTCTTTATACTAACAAAAAATAATAAAAAAAAACTCAAAACCCTACGAAACCTAAAAGCGATTCACATTTCGCTCTTTCCCTTCTTTTGCGCCTGTTTCAGTTCCGTGTTCTTCCCCATTTAACCATGGAAGTAGAAAGAGTAAATCTTCATAAGAAAAGGAAGTGTGACTGGTCATTGCTTCTCAAAGATCTTTTCGATTTAATTCTGGAGAGGTTAGGTCTTGCCGATCTGATTCAAGTCAGCAGCGTTTGCAGTTCCTGGAGATCGATTTCGCCTTCTTTCCATCTCTGGCTGGTACTGCAAAAACAGGGGTGGTGGGCATTTTCGCTGGGAATCGACAGTGGTTATTTTTTTTTTATTATTTTTTTTTAAGTCAAATGGGTGGGTTGTATTAACAGATGAATAGCTATTTGTTTGAGGAATCAATGGCAAAATTTTCCAAAATATCCAAAACGTATCTGTAAGAGGTGAATGATCTGCTTGAGATCGAGAATTTTGCATGCCTTTTCCAACCCTTTGGCATCATTTGTTGCCTACCACTTGTGTTATAGTTTATGCTGATTCTTAACAGTTTTTAGATAGCTAAATATATTGTATGAAAGGGATAGTGAAAATTATTCTGGTTACCTGATAAGGAAAATCATTCTGGTTCTGTAGTATTTGAAACCTCAAAATTTAGCTCTAGATCAAGTGATCAAGATATTTTCTGAAGTGGCTCACCAACTGAATGCATACATATAAATATAGAGTCCTGGTAATGTTCATGAAGCTCATAACCTACACAGTTTTGATTATTGAATAAGATTGGCTTTGCCTTCTTCTAATTCGTGTGATTAGAATATTGTTGTGAGATCTTTGAGGATCGGTGGGATTCCAATCTAGTTCCAGGAGAGATGCTTGGTCTATATCCTTTTACTTCTCTTCCATTCTTCTTCATTCTGTTCACCATCAAATCTGGTCAGTGTTTTGTTTTCTATTCTCTTCTTGTGAATACCCTACTTGTTGCAATTTCAATTTCTCCATTGATTGCATCTGTGATTCCAAGTCTGATTTCTAGTTCTACTCTATTTTAAAATCAGATTTGATTTTCTGTTTCAAATTACTATCTTCATATTATTTGCTGAAAACTGTTGGTGTTTTTGATGCACTTTTGATTACTGTTTGAACCCATTAAGATCTGCTATTAGTAGTCAATTCTAGAATTCTATTTTAAAGAATCCTATCCCTAATATTTTTATTATGAATTTTTATAGATGTATGTGAATTATTTTATTTAAATTTACAAGTCCCTCTCTCCCTTTCTCTTCTTCCCCTCTTATTCTTCTTCTTTAAAGAATTTCTCAGGTTTTTTTTAGATATATTCTTTGATATATATCAATCAAGGTCAAAACAGGGTCAAGACAAGGTCAATCAGGGCCAACCCAACCCTGCCCGACCCTATCAGGGTCGGGCCGGGCTGGGCGGGGTTGGGTTAGGGAAAACCCTGATAGGGTCGGGTCAGGGTTGAGGGTTTCTTGACCCTGCCAGGGTTGGGTCAGGGTCATGGTTTAGGTTAAGGGCTCTAGGGTCAGGGTCAGGGTTTAGGCAGGCCCGGCCCAACCCGACCCATTGACACCCCTAGTTAGTAACCCCTGTATCGTCCCCTCTCCCAAAAATTAATAAAATAAAAGTAATTAATTGAAATGAATAAATAAAATTATATTCTTATATAATTATTACTCTTTGTTTTCCTATTTTATATGTAAAAAAGAAAAAATATTACTAAATTTCCACAAAAATACTGATTGACACAAAAACAATATCGTGCCCCCAATAGTCCACACACTCAACCAAACAAATAACAAGTGCTTGTAAAATATCGCTGAATATAAAGTGTTTATTGGCTAGAAAAGGTACCAATCTTAATGTTGTATTAAGCATTGCTTTCATTAGGTGTCTTTTTCTCTTCCGGGGAAAGAAGTGCTTATTTTGACTTGTTATGATTGGTTATACTTTGGGATTTTGAAAATATTTATATTATATATAGAACTATAAGTAAAGTCATTATATTCAAAAAAAAATTAGTTCATGTTTATTTCATATATTGCTTATGTCTGAAAAATAATTAGGGTATTGCTTATGTAAATAAAGTAATGCTTTTTTGTTCAGTTTAAGCAACTGTACCTCTAAGTGGCATTTTATCTATTGCTTTGTTAAACTTGTAAACAGAAAATTACCCTATTAGCATTTTTCATGTTGCCCAACTACCGAATACTATTCACTTGATTATCCAAAACACTGATACAAAAAGAAGCTATAACTTAAGCATAAGTGAAGTGCAACAGAAAGGCTTGTCCATCTTGATTATTCCTTGTCTTTTATATGTTTAGAATAAAAAAATCCTAGGACAGCTACAAAGTTTTTTATTTATAGATTTAGTTTTGATTGAAGTACTATCAGTGAAATTCTGAGAATTGTATTGAATTGAACAAACAAACTACAGAATACAATGAACGCTGCTATATAGCGTGAGAGAGAGAGAGAGAGAGAATAGAAAGAATTGGGAAGGAAAGAGTCCTAAATTTGAGCTATCTCTTATCACATGGCTGGATTTCTATTAATTCATATGATAAGGATAGTAACAAATTTGGAAGACATGGATTTGCAACCGTGCGTGCCTTGGTCTCTTCCAATAGACCGTCAATACTACCCCTCAAGTTGGAGCATGAAGATTTCGAACACCCAACTTGGAGAGAAAAAAGGAACTGATCCTAGTCGAGGGCTTTGGTGAAGACGTCATCAAGTTGAAGGCGAGAAGTAACATGAAAAGTAGCAATGCAGCCAGATTGAATGTGTTCCTGAACAAGATGGCAGTCAATTTCAATGTGTTTCATTCGCTCATGAAAGACCGGATTAGCAGCAATGTACGTGAAGGGCAGTTTTACTGTTACAATAAAGGCGCATGGGTGCGAAATGGGATACACTGAAATCGTGGAGCAATGTCCGCAACCATATGAGCTCACAAGTGGCTGCCGCCATAGAATGGTATTCAACCTCTGCCAAAGAGCAAGAAACTATGGTCTACTTCTTTGATTTTCAAGATAATGGACTACCACCAAGAAAAGTAATGTAGCCAGTAATAGAGTGTCGCATGGATGGGCAGGCAGCCCAGTTAGAATCAGAAAAGGCACTAACAGTGAGCGAACTCGCGGCTGAGAAGAAAAGACATGTACCCGGTGATGATTTTACATTGCGCTTGGTTGCATAAATCTGTGGGTGTTACATCCACAAATGTCTGAATTTCAATTTTTTTTCCCGTTTAGTTAAAAAAACGGATTTACATCTTAAGATACACTAAATCTTGAGATGCATTGTTTTAGTGTAAAAATTGGAATCTTCAGATTCCACCTCAATAGGTGAAATCCAATTTGATGCACAATTTAAGGGGCATGGTATAAAATGTCATGTATCTTAAGATGCACAAATTATTGAGGAAAGGTTCGAAGATCTTGAGACCTAAAAATCTACCCTTTGAAGATCTAAAGAGCAAAGGTTCGAAGATCTGCAAGTACTTCATTCCTCTCTCTCTCTCTCTCTCTCTCTCTCTCTCTCTCTCTCTCTCTAGCTCTCGCTCTCACTCTCTTTATCTCTCTGTGTCCGTCTCTCTCTCTCTCTCTCTGTTCGTCTCTCTATATATCTGCTCACTGTCTCTCTCTATTTTTCTCAGATTTGCAAACAAATCTGTTGATTTGTTTCTAAAATTTGTTTCTCATTTTATCAACTTGATTTATGCAAGGAAAATAGAAGATAAAGTTGGAGTTTCGTCCCGCAACTAGGGTTTTAGGGGTTGCGGAAGTGGGATCTGAGGTATCCAGGTAAGATTTCAAAAAAAAACCTAAAATTTGTATTTTGCGGAAGTGGGACCTGAGTCATAAATATACAGTTCAAACAGCTTGTGCAGCAATCCAATTCCTCTTGTTGAATAACATATTGATCCTGATATTGTATCCTTTGCAATTCATTATGATACGTAGTTAACCTCTTGGCTGTCCATGTAAAATGAAAGTTAGGAATAGAGCCTCGCACCATTAAATTCTAAGATGTCAGCTTGTTGATACAATTTGAGATTCTGTCATACGAAATCTGTTTTTATTGTTGGTACTGAAATGTCATGGATTCTTTACAATTGCAAGCGTACAAAATAAAAATGGCATTGGCCAGTTGCATGATTAGATAAATACCAATCATAATGCCTCCTTCATCCAAGAAGGAAGAAAGGGATAGAAAGGGTCTATAAGTGAAGGAAGGTTCATGATTGAAACCAGGCCAAAGTCCCATACAAAGATTAGAAAACCAGAACTAGAAATGAAACTAGAAATGGATATAGGAAGAGAGAAGATAATTACAAGAAATCAGAGAAGAAAGTAGAATTATAAGGAAATGTCAAAATTAGAATATAAGGATAAAGAAAAAGAATGAGGAAAGATCACACTTGTTAAAAGCAAATCGGCAGAAGAAGGAAGAAATCAGATCTGGGATAGCAATCCAATATACACATTTTAAGCGAAATTTAGGACTCTAGATCTCTCATTTTAAGAGAAATTTGAAAAGCTTCCATACATAATGATTTTGAGTCACTTGATTATGTAGTGTGAATTAGAAATTGACTGCAAAAGGACTCTATTTTCATGAAGTTGATTCATGAATTACATTCTTTATGAAGGTGACCTACATGGTTCTCTCTGTTCTCTGTCTTGCAAAGGTGTGTAGTTAGCATTGTCACTCTTTCTTTTGGGCTGGAGGTGGGGTGGTGGGGGGCAATTGAGTGGGGGTAGTAGGCTGTAGGTTAACAGATGGGGTTTGGAACTGTTGCTCTATGGTATCAACACTCCTACACTTTACCAACTAAACAAATTGAGCTGTTAAACAAACTCAGATTTCTGCCAGAAATGAGGGAACCCAAACATTAGCTATAGTTTGAACCATTTTTGCATATTAAGCTTTACAAGAAATGCAACAACAGAAAGTATGTTTAATTAACAAGGATCCTCTCCTTTAAAAGAATTTTGTTTTGCTTCACATCTTCTCTTTTTTACCACATTTTTTTTTTCTTGTGTCTATCTCTTGTTATATACACCTTCCTGTTGTTGAGAAATTATTTGATTGATGAAATGGGTTTTAGTGTGTTGATATACCTTCTTGTTGTTGCCATCACTTTTGGATTGCATCTTCAAAACATCATTGTTGCGTCAAGAAATCGTCGAGCGGTCCTGTGAGTGCCGTCACCTGCAAGTGGACCAAGGGGTCAACAGAGAGAACCAGTGTGGTTCCGGCCTAGGGCTCTCCGATGCCAAAGTTAGATCTCCTGGCGCAAATAGATGAATAGTGATTATTCAGTATGAGTTTAGATGTCCCTTTAAGGGTGGTGTACCTTTCCTTTTATAGTAGTGTATGGTGGCGTGGAGAGTCCCAATTTGATGGCGAGTGTGCCGTTGAGTGGATAGAGGCCCTGGGTAACGGGGCTCTATCCTGATTGGCCATCTCCTCGTGGGAGGGAGTGTCCTGGTGGTATCAAGATCCTTGGTGGATAGATACCCGCGTGTGGTGATAACGTCATTGGTGCTTGAATTCATCTGGGTGACGTGACTTCTAAGCGGTGGCCTAGAGTCCTGGTGGTGACATGAGTCTGTAGTGATACGATTGGGTCATAGATTAGTAGCCCCGATGTCCGTGCACGTCACGTCTGCTTCCACGATGCCGTGCCTGGGTGCAGGTCGTGCCTGGGTGAGAGGCCGCACCTGGGTGAGAGGCCGCGCCTGGGTGTGGCCGCGCCTAGGTGAGGTCGCGCCTGAGTGGTGGCCGCGCCTAGGTGCAGGCCGTGCCTGGGTGAGGCCGCGCCTGGGTGAGAGGCCGCGCCTGGATGTGGCAGCGCCTGAGTGGTGGCCGCGCCTGGGTGAGGCCACGCTTGGGTGTGGCCGCGCCTGGGTGAGAGGCCGCGCCTGGATGTGGCCGCGCCTAGGTGAGGCCGTGCCTGAGTGGTGGCCGCGCCTGGGTGTGGCCACGCCTTGGTGAGGCCGCGCCTGAGTGGTGGCCGCGCCTGGGTGCAGGCCGCGCATGGGTGGGACCGCGCCTGGGTGAGAGGCCGGGCCTAGGTGAGGCCGCACCCGAGTGGAGGCCGCGCCTGGGTGCTGGCGGCGCCCGGGTGCTGGGACCCCGGTTCGTTCCCCTTGGTTCTGGAGCTGGTCGTCCTGTGACACGTGGCGGCCGCTGATTGGCCCGGTGAATATTGGATGTATCATTTGCCCCCCACTCTCTTGGGATAGGATGTCCAAGAGAGTAGATGCTTTTACATAGTGAGGGGTCTGCTGCGAATAGACTTTCCTTGCGGGGCTTGCCTATAAATCTAGTAATGAGGTAGGAGAGGTTGGGGGTTCAAATCTTTCCTCCTGCACTTTTTCATCTTTTGTTTTTTGTAGACATATGTCCTTCTACTTCACTTTCTCTTCTTTCACTTCTCATTCCTCTTTCTTGTTTTTTGTCCTCTTTTTGGTGCCCACTATGTGTTTGTCTTTGGGTCACCTAGACTAGTATCCATTTTTACTTGATTTTGGGTCTTGTGTTTGCTTTGTGCTCACTTGGTGTCTTGTTTGCTGGGAGGGCTTCAGTGGTGCTTGGCTTGAGTGCCTTGCCTCTGGTGGTCTCTGACACTTGATCGTGCCAGTGGTGTGGTCGCGTCGTCGTGTGCCTGCCTCCCCGTGCGATCGCCTTCCCCTTGAGGTAAGTTCGACCCCTTCTCTTTCTTTTTCCCTTTTTTTTTTTTATGCAGGGTTGCGCCTAGGTGAGGCCGCGCCTACGGGAGCCAGGCAGCGCCTGGGTCACCGCGCTTGTGGGGCGTGAGGCGGCTGGGTCACCGCGCCTGCGGGAGTGAGGCCTCTGGGTCACCGCACCTGCGTGAGACCGCGCCTGGGTGGCCACCACCTGCGGGTGTGAGGCTGCGCCTGGGATGGCTATGCCTGTGGGTGTGAGGCCGCACCTATGGTGGCCACGGCGTGGGTGTGATGGACCCTCATGCTTGTCCACTCTCCTTCTTCTTGTTTGTGATGGATCAGCTGTTTATACTTTGCAGGTGGTCTTCATTTCATTTTTCTTGCTAGCTTCTTGTCTGGGAGATCGTTGCTCTGAGCAAGTAGCTAGTCTGCTTCATTATTTACCCATGTCATCACCTAATGACTCTGATCCGACTGGGGTCGTGGTTGGATCCCTTGAGGAGTCTTCTTCCCCCGCGGATACTTTTTCTTCTTTGCCTTCCCCTGTTACTAGTGAAGGGGAGGAGGAGGTTTCTGGAGATTCCACCCCTAGTAGGGGTCGTAGGGCCTCCAAAGCTTCTATTTCTGTTGGTGACCTTAGGAGTAAGTTGGCTTTCATTCTTAGCGTCTTGACTTCTTCGGACTTAGCGGTTCGCATTCTGGAGAAGACCCGTGATTATGACTTCTCAAGGTTCCCTGAGGTCACTACGCTGCTATCTGAGACTGCTATAGTGGCTCGTGTCTCTCCTGAGGATGATGTTGTGGTGACAGAGGAGGGTGCGGTCTTACCAGAGGAGAGTGTTGTTCGTCCAGCTGAGGCTGATATGATGTCTCCTTCTGGATCAGAGGCTGCTCCTCCACTAGATGCCCCCTGATTTTATAGATGTTCTTTCTGGATGTTGACTTTTTGGATGATAACTTTTGGATTGTGATGCTTGCTTTTGTATGTACTTGACTCTTTCTTTAGATGTTGATATGATTTGATCCTTGTTGCTTTGATATTGATCTATGCAATCTCATGTAGTTGGCGGTCCATAGGGATGCCTTGTCTCGGTGGTCCCCGGACCTTAGTGGCATGACGCGTCAGTGGTGGCATAATGCCTTGGGTATAAAGCCTCAGTGGTGGCATAACGTCTTGGGCATAAAGCCTCGGTGGTGGCATAACGCCTTAGGCATAAAGCCTTAATGGTGGCATAATGCCTTAGGCATGAAGCCTCAATGGTGGCATAAAGCCTTAGGCATGAAGCCTCAATGGTGGCATAATGCCTTAAGCACAAAACTTCAGTGGTGACATAAAGCTTTAGGCATGAAGCCTCAGTGGTGGCATAAAGCCTTAGGCATAAAGCCTCAGTGGTGGCATACAGCCTTAGGCATGAAGCCTCAGGGGTGGCATAACGTCTTAGGCATAGAGCCTCAGTGGTGGCATGACGCCTTAGGCATGAAGCCTCAGTGGTGGCATGACGCCTTAGGCATAGAGCCTCAGTGGTGGCATGTTGCCTTAGGCATAAAGCCTCAGTGGTGGCATGACGCCTTAGGCATAGAGCCTCAGTGGTGGCATGTTGCCTTAGGCATGAAGCCTCGGTGGTGGCATGACGCCTTAGGCATGAAGCCTCAGTGGTGGCATGACGCCTTAGGCATGGAGCCTCAGTGGTGGCATGTTGCCTTAGGCATGAAGCCTCGGTGGTGGCATGAAGCCTCAGTGGTGGCATGTTGCCTTAGGCATAAAGCCTCAGTGGTGGCATGACGCCTTAGGCATGGAGCCTCAGTGGTGGCATGACGCCTTAGGCATAGAGCCTCAGTGGTGGCATGTTGCCTTAGGCATGAAGCCTCAGTTGAGTAGTAGAAGAAGCCGAGTATTCCCGAATTTTTTTTTTCAATTCATCCTTGAAACTGTAATGCCATCCTCACTCTGTTGGTGGTGCCAAACTCATCTCATTACTTCTTGATAGTACTTCTTCAAGTGTAGTGAGTTCCAGTACGATCTACCTTCTTGCCCCCTGGAGTCTTCAAGCGGTAGGTCCCTGGACGTATCCGCTTGGAGACTATGTAGGGTCCTTCGATTGGTGCGACTTCTCGCCTTTTGTGGTGTGATGCACTTGCCCCGTAGGACTAGATCTCCCTGGTGGAATAGCCTTTCCTTGACCCTGGCATTATAGTACGGCGTATGTTGTTGGTAGGCGACGTTCCTTAGTAGTGCTCTCTCACGGACCTCATCTATAAAGTCTAAGTTCGCCCGTAGTCCGTCGATATAGGTACGTTCGTTGAAGTGCAGAACCCGATGGGACATGGCTCAGACCTCTACTGGAGCCAATGCTTCAGTGCCATATGCTAGGCGGAATGGGCTCTCTCCTGTGGGTGTCCGTACTGTGGTACGCCCACAGAACGGTTGGTAGCTCTTCGACCCATTTTCCTTTGGCTCCTTCTAGCCTTTTCTTGACTCCTTCCAATAGTTTTCTGTTGGTGACCTCCACCTGACCATGGGCCTGTGGGTATGCTACCGATACAGGCCGATAGTCGATGTTGTAGCTGTGATAGAATGCTTAGAATTTGGGGTTGTTGAAATGTTTCCCGTTGTCTGAAACGAGGATCTGTGGTACCCCAAACCTGTAGACGACGTCATCGCGGACGAACTTCTCCATCTCTGTCTTTGTTATCTTGGCCCAGGGTTTAGCTTCGACCCACTTGGTGAAGTAGTCAATCTCGACGACCAGGTAGTTTCTGTTTCCCGGTGCTGCGGTGAAGTTGCCTAAGATGTCCAGTCCCCACATGGCAAAAGGTATGGGGTTGAGGATTGATGTCAGCTTGGTGGCGGGTAGATGGGGTACTGGGGCGAACAAGTGACATTGCTCACACTTCTTGGCATATTGGATGGCCTCCTCTTGCATTCGTGGCTAGTCTAGTCCCTGGCGGAGGATTTTGTAGGCTAGGGCTTGTCCCCCCTTGTGGCTTCCACATATCCCCTCATGGACTTCTGCTAGGGCGTACTCTGCCCCCTTGGGTCCTAGGCACCGGAGTAGTGGTGTTGTTGCCCCCCGCTTGTACAGTACCCCATCTAGGATGGTGTACTTTACAGTTCTCATCCTGATCTTCCTTGCCTCGGCCTTGTCTTCTGGTAAGACGTCGTCCTGTAGGTAGTTGAGTATAGGGTCCATCTAGCTAGGCCCCTCCTCAATCTCATTAACTTGCTTCTCCCGGCATGTTAGCTCATGTAATATTACCATGTACACTGCATTGGCCAGGTTTCTGAGTTCATCATTGGCTAGCCTGGACAGTGCATTAACAAGTACATTCTCGATCCTTAGAACTTGAACCATCTCGAACTTCCTGACCTCGGACCTCGAACCTCGAACCTCGAACCTCGAACTTCTACCATGGTTTGTCGATCATGGTCCTTGGCCATGGCCAAAGACCCCCTTTTTATTTTTCTTTCTTCTCTCTCTTCTTCTTTGCTTTTGGGCAGCGGCCTTTGACGGATGGCACCCATTCATGGATTTTTTTTTTTTTTCTCTCTTGATAGGTGACGTCCATTGATGACGACCATAGCCCTTTGGCCGTGGCCTCTTGGTCGTGGTCTTTTGGCCATGGCCTCTTGGCTATAGCCACTTGGCCTCTCTCTTTTGATAGGTGACGTCCATTGATGAAGACCATAGCCCTTTGGCCATGGCCCCTTGGTCGTGGTCTTTTGGCCATGACCTCTTGGCTGTAGCCACTTGGCCTCTCTCTCTTCTTCTTTTTTTTTCTCTAGTTCTGTCTCTAGTAAGGTGCATTCAACGACGAAGTCTACCAAGGCTTGGCCTTTGATGGCAGTCCTGGGTTGGAACCTGATGTCATGCTCACTTAACTCCACCGCCCATGCTATCAATCGCCCGGAGACGTCCGGCTTGTGCAGTATCTTCTTCATGGGTAGGTCTGTGAGGCCTATGATGGTATGGGCTTGGAAGTATGGTCGTAGCTTCCTGGCTGCAATTACCAATGCATAGGCTACCTTCTCGATCCTAGTGTACCTGGTCTCTGCATCGATCAGAACATGGTTGACGTAGTAGATGGGCCTCTGGACTTTGTCTTCTTCCTTTAGCAGTACTGCACTGACCGCGATAGGGGTGGCGGCCAGGTAGAGCTGCAACTCTTCGTTAGGTTCTGGTCGCCCAAGCAGTGGTGGGCTCTCTAGGTACTCCTTCAATTCTCCTAACGCCTTCTGGCACTCTTCCATCCATGTGAAATCTTTAGGGCTTCGGAGGTTCTTCAACGTTTTAAAGAATGGTAAGCACTTATCACCTGATCGTGACACGAACCTGGAAAGGGCGGCGATCCTTCCATTCAACCTCTGTACTTCCCTGACCGTCCGAGGAGGTGCCATCTCTTGGATGGCCTTGATCTTAGATGGGTTGGCTTCTATTCCACGGACTGAGACCATGAACCCCAGGAATTTTTCAGACGTTACACCGAAGGCGCACTTTGTAGGGTTTAGCTTCATCTAGTTCCTCCTCAGTACTGTGAATGCTTCCTCTAGGTCGGTCAGGTGTTAGTTGGCGTGGATGCTTTTCACGAGCATGTCATCCACATATACCTCCATGTTGCGTCCGATCTGCTCCTCGAACATCTTGTTGACCATCCTCTGATAGGTGGCCCCTGCATTCTTTAACCCGAACGGCATGACGTTGTAGCAGTAGTTCTCTTTGTCAGTCCGGAATGTGGTGTAAGACTCATCATCCTCATACATGAGGATCTGGTTGTATCCGGAGTAGGCATCCATGAAACTCAGCATCTCATGGCCGGTGGTGGCGTTGATCAGTAGGTCGATCCTGGGCAGTGGATACTCATCTTTTGGGCATGTCTTGTTCAGGTCAGTATAGTCGACACACATCCTCCACTTCCCACTTGGCTTTGGTACCATGACCACGTTGGCGAGCCAGGTTGAGAACTTCTCCTTTCTGATGAACCCTGATTGGCTTAACTTCTCGACCTCCTCCTTGATTGCTGCTTGTCGGTCGAGGGCGAAGTTACGCCGCTTCTGTTGAACGGGCTTCCTGGTTGGGTCGACATGCAGTTGGTGTTCCGCTATGGAACGTGGTATTCCCGGCATGTCGGAGGTCGACCATGCGAAGACATCCATGTTCGCTTGGAGGAGGTGTCCAAGCCCTTCTTTCTGTTCCTTGCTTAGTAGTGAGCCGACCTGAACGACCTTGGAGGGGTCATCCCGGCTGAGGGGCCATGGGATGAGGTCTTCCACTGGCCTTCCCCTTCTCTCTGTCAGTTCATCTCTCTGGTCACTGACCATGCTCTCTAGGCAGAGTGCCATTCCACGGGTGTTACCATTGTTCTTTTTCATGAAGGTGGCGTAGCACTCCCTTGCTTTCTTCTGATCTCCTCGGACTTCGCCTACCCCATTCTCGGTGGGGAACTTCATCTTCAGGTGAAGTGGTGATATGACTCCTCTAAGGGCTGTCAGTGATGGTCGCCCTAAGAGGCTGTTGAAGGATACCACGGACTTGACTACCATGAAATTCACCATGATGGTTACTTGTTGAGGGTGTACCCCGAAGGTGACGGGTAGCTCTATGGTACCTCTGATGGAGGCGGTGGCACCTGAGAATCCATGGAGATAAGTGGGCTCTGGTTTGAGCTGGTCGTCCCCAAACCCGAACTGTCGATAGGCGTCCAAGGAGAGTACGTCAACAGATGCCCCTGTGTCTATCAGTACCCTGTGTACAGGTCGGTTGGCTACCTCCACCTGTACTACCAGGGCATCTTCATGCGGGAAGTTTAGTCTTTCCAGGTCTTCATCCGAGAAGGAGATCACCGCCTCGGTCCTGGCTATCTTGCTTGGCTTCTCTGCCACTCCCACGAACCTGACATGAGCTTTAGCTTTTCTGGTGGACTCTTGCCCCGGTCCTCCAAGTATGGTAAGGATAGGAGGTCCCTTGGTGCCACTAGGTTCTGTTGCATCTCTCCGCTCTTCTGGGCGGTCTCTCTCTCGATCTGTTCTTCTTTCTTCTCGTCTCAGTTCCACTCTGTCTCCATCGTGACCTCTATCTCCTTGGCCTGAGTGATTGTCACATCTCCCCTTCACATACTTGTTCAAGCTTCCTACTCTTACCAGTTGTTCTATCTCTCTCTTCAATTGATAGCACTCCTCTGTGTCATTCCCATTCTCTTTGTGGAAGAGACAATATTTGTTAGGGTTTTGCTTCTCTGGTCCTGCTAGCATGGGTCGTGGCCAATGGAGTAGGTCACGGTCCTGGATCTGCATGAGTATCTGGGACCTGGTGGTGTTCAGTGGTGTGAACTCAGGGGTGCTTGCCCTCTCACTTCTCTCTGGGCGGCGGTCTGTCCTTCTAGATGGGCGGTTGCTCTTCTCTTGTCGACGCTCTGTCCTCGACCTCTTACCCTCTTTGCGGTCATCAGGTGCTGACCTCTTGTTGTCCTGTGGCTTGGCCTCAATTATTTTCATTCTAGCTTGAAGTACCTCAGCCATATTTGCAAACTCGTTGCACCGCTCCAGGAGCTCTTTCATAGTCCTGGTCTAATGACGTGTCAGGTCCTTGATCAGGTCCAGATCCCTGATGCCTCCTGCTAGGGCTGCATGTTGTGTCTGGTCATCCAAGTCTCGAACCTCCAGGGACTCCTTGGTGAACCTGGTAACGTATTCCCTGAGAGATTCCCCAGGGTTCTATACCACGTTCAGTAGATTGATGGTGGTCTTCTTCTACTTGACGCTGCTTTGGAAACGGGTAACGAACTGTTCGCATAGTTCTACGAATGAGCATATAGATCTCGGTCGTAGCCTGGAGAACCATGATGTGGCTGCTCCCTTGAGGGATGCAGGGAATGCCCGACAGGAGACCACGTCCGACCCACCATACAGCGTCATCATGCCATTAAAGTAGTTGATGTGGTCATTAGGGTCAGTGGTACCACTGTAGAGTTCAAAGGTGGGTAGTCGAAACCTAGAAGGTAGTGTTGCTGACATGATCTCTGCCGAGAATGGGTGTTGTCCAGGTATGGAATGTGTCTCGCCCTTGGTCTTCTTCTTCAACCCTTCCAGCTTCTCATCTAGGTCGCAGAGTCTTTGATCGAGCTCCTCGTCCCGTGTCTGTCCCTCATGCCTGGCCGGACGTTCGCTGCGGCCCCGTTCACGCTCTCTCCTGGATGTCCCCTCCCACCTTGAGTGTTGGCGGGATGGTGAATGGTCACGCCGTGATGAACCCTATCGTGAAGGTGAGGGGCTTTCTTCTCTGTAGGTCCGGCTTCGTCGTGGTATGTGACCTTCTTCAAGTCGTCCGTCGAACACATACCTCTGGACCGATCTGTGCGGGCTAGACACCCTCGCCCTGGGTGTTGGCGTCCTCCCACGTTCTAACCATGGTGAGAGGTCTCTTGTTCTCCTGGGATGCTAGGAAGGCTCCCCCCGCTGCGGAGTGGGGGTTTCCCGTTGCGCAAGTCTCTCTGATCTCACACCCCTGGGAGATGATCTCCAAGGGTTCGGCTCTTGTCGAGGTACGGACTCCACCCTTGCTGATGGTGAAGTCCTTCGACGGTGAGATGTCGCACGCTGCGTCAAGTATTCTCGAAAGAGTCGTTGTTCATCGAGGATCTGTCGTTGTAGGTTGTTGATCTGACCCACAGTGGCTGGGGCATTGGGGTCAGGTATCACCTCCACCACCACATCGTCTGCCTCGTCATTGTTGGGCTCGTCGACCACGAACTGGTCATTAAGGGGGATCTCTTCCTCCAGAGGGACATGGTCCTGGTCGTTGGCTCTGTGGTGAGAGCACTCTGGGGTGGTGATCCATTCCTTGCTCCGTTATTGGTGGTGGTAGTCTTCCTTCGTGCCATTGAATGAATATGGAAGCGAGCTAGTAGTTGTAATGGCTAGCGTCGTTCCCACAGACGGCGCCAATCTGTTACGTCAAGAAATCATCGAGCGGTCCTGCGAGTGCCGTCACCTGCAAGTGGACCAAGGGGTCAACAGAGAGAACCGGTGTGGTTCCGGCCTAGGGCTCTCCGATGCCAAAGTTAGATCTCCTAGCGCAAACAGATGAATAGTAATTATTCAATATGAGTTTAGATGTCCCTTTAAGGGTGGTGTACCTTTCCTTTTATAGTAGTGTATGGCGGCGTGGAGAGTCCCAGTTTGATGGCGAGTGTGCCATTGAGTGGATAGAGGCCCTGGGTAACGGGGCTCTATCCTGATTGGCCATCTCCCCGTGGGAGGGGGTGTCCTGGTGGTATCAAGATCCTTGGTGGATAGATACCCGCGTGTGGTGATAACGTCATTGGTGCTTGAATCCGTCTGGGTGACGTGACTTCTAAGCGGTGGCCTAGAGTCCTGGTGGTGACATGAGTCTGTAGTGATACGATTGGGTCATAGATGAGTAGCCCCGATGTCCGTGCACGTCACGTCTGCTTCCACGATGCTGTGCCTGGGTGCAGGTCGTGCCTGGGTGAGAGGCCACGCCTGGGTGAGAGGCCGCACCTGGGTGTGGCCGCGCCTAGGTGAGGTCGCGCCTGAGTGGTGGCCGCCCCTGGGTGCAGGCCGCGCCTGGGTGAGGCCGCGCCTGGGTGAGAGGCCGCGCCTGGATGTGGCCATGCCTGAGTGGTGGCCGCGCCTGGGTGAGGCCGCGCTTGGGTGTGGCCACGCCTGGGTGAGAGGCTGCGCCTGGATGTGGCCGCGCCTAGGTGAGGCCGCGCCTGAGTGGTGGCCTCGCCTGGATGAGGCCGCGCCTGGGTGTGGCCGCGCCTGGGTGAGGCCGCGCCTGAGTGGTGGCCATGCCTGGGTGCAGGCCGCGCCTGGGTGGGGCCGCGCCTGGGTGAGAGGCCGCCTGGGTGTGGTCACGCCTGGGTGAGGCCACGCCTGGGTGCTGGCCGCGCCCGGGTGCTGGGACCCCGGTTTGTTCCCCTTGGTTCTGGAGCGGGTCGCCCTGTGACACATGGCGGCCGCTGATTGGCCCGGTGAATATTGCATGTATCAATCATGAATGTCAAGGTTTGTGGCAAGGTCTTATGGTTATTTGTAAATTCTAAATTCTACTTGATGGGTCTTTAGCTCAAATTGGTAGAGCACTTGGAACATGAGCATGTTCCAAGGGGATGGTGGTTTGAATCCACCAAGGCCCTTTTATTCAAGTGTTCATAGCATAGTCAGTTATGACACTACTCCACATAAGAACCCAATTTTAATAGCATCTTTGAAATTTGACATATTTTTATATAAATTCTGATGAACCCATTCATGCATGATGTAGTTCTTCTGATGGCTAATTAGAGAGATAGGTTGGATTAGCCATGTGTCAAATTTCTTACTCAAATTCATCAAAGCTAAGAAATAATTAATGTGTAGATGGATAATGTGGCAAGTTGTGAGAACTGTGGGGTTTTTTTTTTGGTAGAAAGGACTGTGGTTGTGAATGTATAATATTAAAGAGCAAAGGTTGCATGGAAGGTAGTGTGCACACATAATTAAATTACTAATTAAAAATACTTAAATTTTTAAATACTTATATTCTAATTGTGAGTATATTTTATTATTATTAAATAATAAAATAATTACTATAATTAATTTTATTTCATATTGCATTTTATCACATTTTGGGTAGATTCAGGTTTCAGAATCAAGGTAACCAAACAGTTATTCTGGTAGATTCAAGTTTCAGAATTAAGGTAACCAAATAGTAATTCTGGTAGATTCAGGTTTCAGAATCAGGGTAACCAAACAGTTATTCTGCCAGAATTTCAAATCCACAGGTACTCTCATCTATGGATGTTACATCTGATTCAATGCAGGCATCCAAAAATTTTCGCAATCAAACGCAATGTTATGTATTGGACTAAACACAGGGCGACATCCCAATGGGGCTAAGGATGTCAAGGTACTGATTGTGTAAGTGATGTCAGGTTGTGTGATGG
This sequence comes from Telopea speciosissima, assembly GCF_018873765.1. Lineage (NCBI taxonomy): Eukaryota > Viridiplantae > Streptophyta > Magnoliopsida > Proteales > Proteaceae > Telopea > Telopea speciosissima. The sequence goes on from NC_057925.1 coordinate 41,032,943, forward strand.
ACAAATAGATGAGGCGGCCAACAAGGCGACAATAAGAGGAAGGGTCCTCTAATAAAGTACCAGTGTCAACAGCCAAGTGATGATGTTACTCCACAGGAAACGCGTCTGGTTTCGCACCCAATAAACCAACTTTGGTCAATATATCAAGGGCATATTTCCATTGATTAATGAAGATACATGCAGGACTGCGAGCGACTTCGATGCCAAGAAAGTATTTCAGAGTGCCCCGACCTTTTGAGATGAAACAGAACTTGAAGAAAAGAGACCAGCGTCTGAATGGCCATGCGATCATTGCCTACAATAATGAGATCATCAACATAAATGAGTACTGCAGTATAACTAGAGGCAGAGGACTTGACGAATAAGGAGTAATCAGCCAAGGATTGGCGGAACCTGGCAGCCAAGAGAGACGTAGTGAGGGTCGCGAACCAGTTGTGGGACACCTATTTGAGACCATACAAAGATTTATTAAGCTTGCAAAAGCGTGTCTCTCCCTGTGTGCCATAACTGGGAGGGAGACGCATTTAGACATCCTCATGGAGCTCGCCATGCAAGAAAGCGTTATTCACGACCAGCTGACGTAAATGCCAACCACGAATAGCAGCGATGGCGAGGAGAGTGCGAACTATAACAAGCTTGGCAATGGGAGCAAAAGTGTTAGTGTAATCCAACCCTTCTTATTGAATGTACCCCTTGGCAACGAGACGTGCCTTAGCGGTCAATGGTACCATCAACATGATGTTTGACCTTGTACACCCATTTACACCCAATGGGACGTTTACCTACGGGAAGAGGCTACAAAGACCAAGTGTTATTCTGTTCCCGGGCTGAAATTTCAGCTTCCATGGCGTGTCGCTAGTGGGGATGTTTAAGAGTGTCAGTATATGAGGCAGGTTCATGATCAGAAGAAATAGCAATAAGAAAAGCAAAATGGGAACTGGAAAAATTAGAATAGGATAAAGTACTGCTAAGGGGGTAGGGAGTAGTACCTGTCAAGCCAGACGTGAGGGAGAGGGAACCTAGAGACGAGGCAGCGATAGTGCAGACATAATCCTACAAGTGAGAGGGACGAGTGTGTCGGCGGGAAGAGCGCTGAAGTAGGGAGAAGGTGGTGGTTGGAAGTGGAGAACCAGGAGAGGGAGAGGGAAGAGGAGGGGGTTCCATGGGGAGGGAGACCTCAGTGAGAGGGGATGCCACAGTAAGGGAAACTGGGGTGGTAGAATTTGAAGCGGGAGATGGAGGAGGAGGGGTTATGGTGAGGGCATCTGCGACGGGAAGGGGAAGAACCAAAGTCGATGGAGGGGAGAAAGGGTGCATGTGATATGGAAAGATAGTCTTGTGAAATACAACATCATGGGAAACAAAATGCCGACGGGTTGCAAGATCGACAACACGGTACCCTTTTTAACCATAAGGGTAGCCAACAAAAATGCAAGGAGTTGCCCAAGGATCAAATTTAGTACGACTAGGAGCATGGTTATGTGCATAACAAAGAAAACCAAAAAACTCGGAGATGATCATACCGGGGGGAATGAAAGAGAAGTTCATGAGGGTTTTACCATATAGGTTATATGTAGGGGTGCGATTGATGAGATACACTGCAGTGAGAATGCAATCCCCCCAAAAAGTTAAAGGCAAATGAGCTTGAAAACATAGGGCATGGGCAACTTCAAGGAGATGCCGGTGTTTACATTCGGTGATGCCATTTTGTTGTGGGATACCCACTTAGGAATGTTGATGGAGAACACCCTATTAGGAAAAGAACAACTACAAGGGTTTGGAAAAAAATAACATCCCATTGCCGATACGAATCTGTTGAATGTGGGTGTGGAATTGGGTTTGTACCATCGTAAAAAAAGAAATAAGAAGGTTGTAGGTTTCGGACTTATATCGCATTAAATACACCCAAACGCATCGAGAATATTCATCGACAATGGTCAAAAAATAGTGTGCACCAGTGTGGGAGGCGGTGTGGTAGCCCTCCAAATATCACAATGAATAAGACAGAAAGGAACAATGCAACATTTATTACTTAAAGGAAAAGGAGTACATGTTTGTTTTGCTAAATGATAAAATTCACAATGTTTACGAGAATGCATAACATGAGAAAAGTTTGAAACAGAATTAGACAATAAAGATAAACGGTCATGGGAGGGATGACCCATGCGGTTGTGCCACAGTGGTGAAGAAAGTGCATGGGAAGAAGAAGGCAGAATAAATGGCGAGCAGCACAAGGAAACCGGGGTGGGAGTACTTAGGGGAAAAGAAAAATGATATTAAGCTATCACGCAACGTTCCTGCTCCAATCAGCCTCTTCGTTTACAGGTCGTGGAAAACACAAAAAAATGGGAAGAAAGAAGATGACTCAATTAAGTGAATTAGTAAGCTTACCAATAGAAAGTAGGTTGAAAGTAAAAGAAGGGATGTATAAAACGTCATGCAAAACAATGGAAGGGGGTGAGGCGGTAGGTTCCACAATGAGTGACGAGCAATGTGGCGCCATTGGGTAGGCGAACGGGGTTGGGAGAAGATACAGTTATAACATTAGTGAGAAGAGAAAGATTGCAAACCATATGGTCTGAAGCCCAACTATCACGCAACCGAGGAGGTGAACCAATAGTTGAAACAGAAAAATTGTGACTTGTACCTTCGAGATGAGCAATAGCCGTGTAGGTGTTTGTCCCAAGTAGGGAAAGCATCTGTTGGATCTGATCAAGGGTGAGAGCAAAAGTGGATGAGGTACCAATGGTATGGTGGTACTCGAATTAAGAGTGTTGTTCACCTGATTCGCAGATTTGGAGGTTCCTCAGTTGGACTGATTTCCAAAGTTGGTGTGCCTGTTGCGGGAATGACAGGTGGATAGCCATGGAGGGACCAGCAAGTCTCCTGTGTATGGCTGTGGACTTTAGAATAATCAAAGAACGGTCGATTCCGGTTCGAAATAGTGGTGCCTTGAGAGAAGTTGGTACCGGTGGTAGGCTTAAGCCAATTACCCTGTGCAGCATGGTACAGTAGGTTAGCAGCCATAGCCGCCGTATTAGGGACGAGTGCCTGAGAGAAGGAACATTGTTCTTGTTGCAAGAGAAAGTGATAGAAACGATTCACGCCTGGTAAAAAATCTATGGTCAGGATCTGAGAACGAATGGGAGCATATATATCTGAAAGTCCCATGAGAAACTGGTAGACACATTCTTGTTGAATAGCGGAGTGGAGAGCACTCTTTGCAACACAAGTGCATGAGGTAATGGGAACATAAGAAGCATGCTCATCCTAGAGAGCCTTCAATCTTGTAAAATACGTGGTAAGGGCATCCAGTTCCATGCTAGATTGTAGAGATAGAGCACTTCAGATGAAACACATGCGATGTGTTGCTGCGAGAGAAACGTTCTTCAAGATTGTTAGATTTAAAATATATTTTATTTTATTTTTAGTTTCAAAATATTTTGATTGCTTTGTTATGGTGTAGGACCCATGTGATCAAAGAAGTAATTCCAAAGGTTGTAACATTCTATGGGTACCCTAAAGTCTATTCATGGTCACTATCATGAGTGGGAAGGTGGGTCAAGGATATTGAATGAGATTGATTTCTCAATTCATGGTCATAGGTGATGTCTCTCCCTTTATGGGTATTAAGGCCTTTATGGTCCTTAGTGGAGAATGACCATTTTATGGGGTTTTAAGGCCTTTATGGTCTTAGTGGAGAATGAATGAATTTTAAGGTCATTCATGACCCTTAGTGGGGAATGACCATGAATTTTGAATTAACCTCCAATTCATGTCCATATTCATGCCCATAAATCTTATTCTTCAATTTGGTCATAAGTGGATGGTTATTCTTGAGAATTCCAAGGGAGTGCAAGGATTGGTCTTGGGCCTATATAAACCCAACCAATTGTTTTGTAAGAGATATCTTTGGATACATGTTCATGCCCATACTTAGCAATCACTAAGAGTATTATTCTCTCTCTCTCTCTTTTCTTCTAAGTGTGTTAGAGGGTTGTTGTGTTGAAGCTATTGGCTCCTTCAAGGGACTAGAAGGACTGCTTCATCTTCTAGTTGGAGGTTGTTTTATCTTGGGGTAGTGGTGCAGAACACTCCTTGGCAGTAGGAGGCATCAATTACCTTAAAGGCAGCACCACAAGTGTGACTCAACCTCAAGCTTGTTCAAGTTGTTGCGGGTGTGGTTCTACATCAAATTCAAGCTTTGGTCTTCTCATTTCAGCCAAAGGTCAAGCCTAGTTTCTACTGCTTAATCTATTGTATTGCAATTCGTGTTGTTTCAATTATTTGTAAGGAATTGTAATACAATTACCCAACAAGTTTAAGGTACTTAATATTATAAGATCTCATGGCTGATCTTGGAGTCGTAAGCAACAAGGGTGATGCTTCGAACAACAACACCGCTGATGGAGCTACCAATGAAGGAAATCCTTCAAACACAAGTATTGAAGGAGCAATCAACAACCAAGAAGGCGGAGTTCCTGTTAGCCGCAATGGTAAAGAGATTCCTCTTTTTTCTACCATTGACTCAATTCCCACCAATGTTATCCCGTCGGTGACGGAGCTTATCCCGGATTTGGGTAAGATGAGGATTATCTCTGAATTTGACAAGATCGAACAGTTTGGAGGTCAAAACTTCAAACGATGGAGGCAAATGATGTTGTTTGCATTAGCCCAAATTGGGGTGGTATTTGCCTTGACTGAACCCATGCCGGAAAAAAGTAATGATCCTGAAAAGGAGGGCAAAAGGGTGGTTTGGATTCAAGCGGATTACCAGTGCAAGAATCGAATTTTGAATGCATTATCAAATGACCTATACCATGTGTATAGTTCTTTGGAGTATGCATATTCGATTTGGAATGCGTTGGTAAAAAAGTACTCTCTTGAGGATGCTGGTTCAAGGAAATACTTGGTGGTTAACTTTCTAAACTTTGCTATGAAAGATAGTGACACCGTCTCAAGCCAAATTGATCAATTTCAAATTTTGGTTGGAAAGCTAGCAAAGGAAAAAATGGTTCTACCGGAAGAATTTGTGACCGGTGCCTTGATTGAAAAGCTTCCATCTTCTTGGGATGCCTTTAAGGCGTCTATGAAACATAAGAAGACGGAGTTGACTCTAGACCAATTGATTGTAAGGATCAAAATTGAGGAGAAGAACCGGCACAAGGACAAGGGTGAAAAAGACCTTGGGGAAAGACGCCTAAAAGCGAACTTGGTAGAGACCAACAAACAAAACAAGAAAAGGAAGAATCGTCAAGACAATGATGAGCCTTCTTTCAAGAAGAAGAAACTTACTTGTTTTGTGTGTGGTAAGCTAGGACACTTCAAAAAAGATTGTCGGTTCAGGAAGAAAAATTCTGAAAAGGTGAACCTAGTTGAAAACGTCTTTATTGCTATGGTCACAGAAGCAAATTTGGTTGAAAAACCAAAAAATTGGGTATTGGATACCGGTGCCACAAGACATATTTGTGGTGATATGAAGATGTTTTCCTCTTATTCCATGAATACAGAGGATGAAAAGGTATATATGGGGAATTCCCAAAGTACTTCTGTTATGGGAAAAGGAAAAGTGACTTTGAAACTCACTTCAGGGAAGACTAAGGTTCTCACCAATGTTCTTCATGTGCCGGATATTAGGCGCAATTTAATTTCAGTTCCTTTGCTTAATAAAGTAGGAATGAAATTGGCTTTTGAAAGTGATAAGGCGGTTATCACTAAAAATAATGTTTTTGTGGGGAAGGGATACCTTAGTGAGGGGTTGTTTGTACTAAGTGTTGGAAATATTGTAATTGAGAAAACTAGTACTTCTTCTGCTTACATGATTGTCTCTTCTAACTTTTTTGATTTTTGGCATGGTAGGTTGGGTCATAGTAGTGTAAAATATATCACCAAACTATGCAAGTTAGGCATGATCACCGATAAGGTGGAATCCCCCGTAAACAAGTGCATAACTTGTGTAGAGGCAAAGTTAACCAAAAAACCTCACAAGACTATGGATAGGAAGAGTAATCTCTTGGAATTAATCCATAGTGATTTATGTGACTACAAGTCATATGAGTCTAGGGGAGGAAACAACTATGTCATAACTTTCATAGATGACCACTCTAGATATACTATGGTGTATTTACTCAAATCAAAGGATGAGGTCGGAAAGGCGTTCATATCTTACAAAATGGAAGTTGAAAATCAACTTGGTAAGAAGGTTAAGAGACTTAGAACTGATAGAGGGGCTGAGTACTTTAACCTTGATAAGTTTTGTCAGGAAAATGGAATTATCCATGAAACAACCGCTCCATACCAACCGGAATCAAATGGGGTTGCCGAAAGGAAAAATAGGTCTCTTAAAGAGATGATGAACTCTATGTTATTGAGTTCAGGTGTACCACTTGATATGTGGGGGGAAGCCATGCTATCGGCATGTTATCTATCAAATAGAATCCCACATAGCAAGACTGGTATGGTTCCATTTGAGAAATGGTTTGGTAGGAAACCAAGTCTAAAACATCTACGGGTTGGGGGTTGTTTGGCTAAGGTGTTGTTACCGGATTCCAAGAAAAGAAAATTGGGACAAAAAACATGTGATTGTGTGTTTTTGGGTTATGCTACAAATAGTACGACATACTGGTTCATGGTGATCAAAGCCATGGATGATGTTATTGAACCAAATAGCATCATAGAATCAAGAGACGTTGAGTTTTTTGAAAATTTATTTTCCTTTAAGTCCATATTACCTATAAGTAAGGATAGTCAATTGACTAATGGGAAAATGGAGTCAAATGAAAGGGTTACCAATCAAGAATTGAGTAATGATGACGAAAGTCGGCCTAGGATGAGCAAGCGACTCAAAAGACCCAAATATACAGATGATGAGTGGCTTATCTATTTAGTAGACAAGGATCCTCTTACATACAAAGAGGCTATTACATCACTGGATGCCGTCTTTTGGAAAGAGGCAATCAAGAGTGAACTAGATTCAATCTTGGCAAATAACACTTGGGAATTGGTGGATTTATCATTCGGATCCAAAACTTTGGAAACCAAGTGGATATTTCGAAAGAAATTAAAAAGTGATGGGTCACTTGATCGTTTCAAGGCCAGACTTGTTGTCAAAGGTTTTAGGCAAAAGCCTAATATTGATTACTTTGACACATTTGCCCCGGTGTCTAGAATTGCCACGATAAGGGTTATGTTGGCAATGATGTCAATATAAAACCTGGTCATCCATCAAATGGATATGAAAATGGCATTTCTTAATGGGGACTTAGAGGAGGAAATTTACATAAAGCAATCAGAAGGTTGTGTTGTAATTGGCCAAGAGCGAAAGGTTTGCAAACTTCGGAAATCCTTATATGGATTGAAGCAAACACCGAAGCAATGGCATGAAAAATTGGACAAGGTTCTAATTTCAAATGGATTCGTTGTAAATGACGCTGAAAGATGCTTATATAGCAGGTTTCATGGTGGTAGGGGTGTATTCATACTACTATATGTAGATGATATGCTCATAATGGGAACAAACTTGGAAATGGTTAATCAAGCTAAGAAACTTTTGATGTCTAGTTTTGACACAAAAGACTTAGGAGAGGCTGATATGATCCTTGGGATCAAAATCACCAAGCAAGGAAATCATATTTCATTATCCCAAGCCCGATATGCAGAAAACATACTTAAAAGGTATGGGTACCATGAAGTTTCAGCGGTTAAAACACCTTTTGATATGGGATGTCACTTGAAAAGGAACCTAGGTGAACAAGTGAATCAAAAAAGATATACTCAAATTATTGGTTCGGTCACATATCTAATGAATTGTACGCGTCCAGATATTGCCCTTGCGATAGGAAAGTTGAGTCAACATACTCACAATCCAAGTAAGGAACATTGGAGCGCGGTTGATAGGTTATTAAGGTACCTAAAAGGCACTATAAACTATAGTTTACACTATAGTGGTAAACCAGCAGTTTTGGAAGGGTATTGTGATGCAAATTGGATTTCGGATACAAACGAGTCCTTAGCTACTAGTGGATATGTGTTTACACTAGCAGGCGGTGCAATCTCATGGAAGTCCACAAAGCATTTTGTGGGACAGGCTCTACCATGGAAGCTGAGTTCATAGCCTTGGAAAAGGCAGGAACGGAAGCCAAATGGCTTAAAAATTTAATGGCGGGTATTCTATTGTGGCAAAAACCGGCGCCATCGGTATCACTACATTGTGATAACCAAGCGGCTATACATCTAGCCAAGAATCGGATATACAATGGTAAGAGGAGGCACATACGCCTCAGACACAACCTTGTGAGACAATACATAGATGAAGGAATGATAGCTATCGATTATGTGAAGTCAGAAAGTAACCAAGCTGACATGTTCACAAAGCCTATGTCTGTCAAGAACTTGTGTAGTGCATCTACAGGAATGGGGTTAATGCCTAATCCATAGGTCATGTGATGGACACCCTATCTATGTGAAGAGGCTAAATGTCTGAATTAGGTTCAAGGGGTACAAACGAAATCACTGGTTGACCGGTTTTGTACTACTACTTATATAAATATTCATTCCAAGCTGTAGATGGTGAAAGTAGTACTACCACAAAGAAAGAGGTTGAGCGATAAAGCTCTTAATTAGTCTAATCCCAGGAAATGTGGGGGTGTGTCAGTTGTGGTGCACACTAGGGACTAACCTAAGTGAATGTAGGGGGTGTGGCCGTCGCCGATGAGAACTTATAGACGAGTTCTCTAAAACATTCACGAGTTCAAGATAAGGGATATGGCCGGTTCAAAAGTCCAAAGTGATTTTATGATGGGTAGCGCAAGAGTCGACCTATGGGATATGGTTGATGGGACGGTCAGCTACACCAATGAGAAAAGGTTCAAGGAGTCTGACTCCACCTCTACTCTGTAGCGCGGTTCATTAGACCTAGTGTAGGTTCAAGTCCGGAAGACACCTGCAACGATGTGTCCTATAGTGTCTAATTCAGTCACAGCATGTGTGTCTCGTGTCGTTTTGAAACTTGTGGGGGATTGTTAGATTTAAAATATATTTTATTTTATTTTAAGTTTCAAATATTTTGATTGCTTTGTTATGGTGTGGGACCCATGTGATCAAAGAAGTAATTCCAAAGGCTGTAACATTCTATGGGTACCCTAAAGTCTATTCATGGTCACTATCATGAGTGGGAAGGTGGGTCAAGGATATTGAATGAGATTGATTTCTCAATTCATGGTCATAGGTGATGTCTCTCCCTTTATGGGTATTAAGGCCTTTATGGTCCTTAGTGGAGAATGACCATTTTATGGGGTTTTAAGGCCTTTATGGTCTTAGTGGAGAATGAATGAATTTTAAGGTCATTCATGACCCTTAGTGGGGAATGACCATGAATTTTGAATTAATCTCCAATTCATGTCCATATTCATGCCCATAAATCTTATTCTTCAATTTGGTCATAAGTGGATGGTTATTCTTGAGAATTCCAAGGGAGTGCAAGGATTGGTCTTGGGCCTATATAAACCCAACCAATTACTTTGTAAGAGATATCTTTGGATACATATTCATGCCCATACTTAGCAATCACTAAGAGTATTATTCTCTCTCTCTCTCTTTTCTTCTAAGTGTGTTAGAGGGTTGCTGTGTTGAAGCTCTTGGCTCCTTTAAGGGACTAGAAGGACTGCTTCATCTTCTAGTTGGAGGTTGTTTTATCTTGGCGTAGTGGTGCAGAACACTCCTTGGCAGTAGGAGGCATCAATTACCTTAAAGGCCGCACCACAAGTGTGACTCAACCTCAAGCTTGTTCAAGTTGTTGCGGGTGTGGTTCTACATCAAATTCAAGCTTTGGTCTTCTCATTTCAGCCAAAGGTCAAGCCTAGTTTCTACTGCTTAATCTATTGTATTGCAATTCGTGTTGTTTCAATTATTTGTAAGGAATTGTAATACAATTACCCAACAAAGATCTTTCCAAACAGATTAGGTGGTTTTAGCATAGATCACGCTATCGACAATGGTTTGATTGAGAACATTGATTGTGTCGTTAACCGATTAAAAATAAAATCCTAAATTAATCTAGCAAGTAGCAAGTAAGCGGTCGATCTACGGGGAACTGGAAGACATATTGCAAAGAAGGAATTAAGCTAATTAAACGTAACTAGAAATTAAACTGAACCTAAAACAACGATAAACAAAGAATAATGTGAATGATAAGATGAGAAGAAGTATCCTCATGTCAAATTCACTTTGTTAGATTGATTTTATTCACTATCTCACACATTAAGGTTCACTGCGGCTACAAGCCCAATGACACCACAAAGTATAGGGTTCCTCCTAGATATAGGGTATCTTGACGAGTACTATCGTCCTTCGCTACGAGGCTTGGCATGCTTAGTTCATTCAGTTATAACCTATCTTCGGTACAACCACATGGGAAAAGAAAACCACTATTTGAATGAATCAATTGAATCACAAAAACAAAAGATCCTAACTAGATGTCATCATTAAACCAGATCAAAGAATTACAGAGGTCTTAACATCAAATAGTCAATGTGCAAAGAAAATAAAATAAATTAACTTCACAGAGTTTCATCTCCCTAAGAATAGGTTGGGAATTTAGCTACACATGGCGATCAAGGGAGCACAGCTACAGTTGATCTTCATGGCAGCAATGGCAGCAATGGTGATCTCAACATCTCCAAGTAGAAACCTTAAGACCCTCTCTCCTCTCTTGGCCGCACGAGTATCGTATTCCCTCTCCTCTCTTGCTCTCGGTGGGTGGATAGATCTCCAATTTGTATTCTGCCCCCGTTTTTAATGAGTCCCTTTCTCTTAGTGGGAAAAGGTGAGATGGGTTTTAAAATTAGAAAAAGGAAAAGATAAAGGAGAATCGGGTTGGAATAGGAGAGTAAATGAGAGAGAGAAAGGTTACGTATAAGATGGGATGAGAGAGAGATGGAGAGATGATGGGGTGGTTTTTAAAATTAGAAAAAGAAAGAGATAAAAGAGAATAATCATAAAGTGATGATTGGAAGGAGAGATAAATATGACTTTTAAATCTTTCATCTTTTTAAATTACACTTAAACCCCTCTTCTATAATGTATTCCCAAGCTACCCCCTTTAGCATCAAATATCTGCAAACTCTAATATCCTTGTAATAACTAATAATTCAAGTATTTTAGTGCAATAAACCATAATTATTGGACAAGAGCTGCTAAATTAAACAAGAAATACATATATAAATGCAGCTCGATCAAACATTCATAAGCCAGGAAAGTACCATGAAGTTGCAACAATCCGAGATCTGAACTTGGTAGGCGGGGACACGTTGGGTGTGGGAGAGAACCATCTACAAACATCATCTTGTTCTTGGCATAGAGAGCCATCCGCATAGCACGGAGCTAAGTCAAATAATTATCGCCATTCAATGGAGTGGAAATAAGAACTGTGCTCGGGTTGTCTGAATGGTGAAGATGATATGTGTCACACCCCAAACCACCCCCTTGGAGGATTGGCCCGAAATGTATGATGACACTCCGCCAAATCCCCAGGATCCGAAAGTAGTTAACATCACTCACAAACACACACACCCATAACACTGGATAAAATAGAATACAGAGTACAGTGGAAACTAAACTGAAATTAAACATTAAAGATAATATTTACATCATTGTTCTGTTCACAACCTTCACAAGTAGAACAATCAGTACTTATCTAACCAATAGCTTCACAAGTATACAAAAGTGGACAAGAAACAGAAGCCCAAGTAAGCTATACAAAAGAAGGGAAATTAGTAGATCCTATCTACCCAAAAGAATCCCTAAGGTTAGATTAAGTATGCTGCCCCATCCTCAAGGGTTACCCTGATTACCTGCACCAGAGGGATAACCTCCGTCGAGGTCCACACCCACACAATCAAAATCAACATCACCCTCCTCCTAGTGATGATTCTCCTAGCCATCGAAATATCCACCTGTAGTATCATCTAAAAAGGGAATACACAAGAGTGCGAGCTCCACCGAGCCCATGAATGAAATATAAACCATGCATGCACATGCAAGCACAACCATGAGTCTATATGCATCAGATTCATTAATATTTATTTTGCCACCTAACAACAAACTAGGGCAGGTATTGTGCTACTACAATCCCCAATACATGTATCCCTGATTCGGGCCTTTAACCCCTTCCCGCGATAGACCCATTGCATTGTCGAAGAAAATCAGTCGGCTCCAGCATCCTCTCCATGGTCAGCCCGACCAGCCCTCTTTGATTGGCCTGTGATACCATATTTCTTGAAGACGGGTACCCAACCAAAAAATACCTGTGGTAATAGTTCTCTCACAGACATTCAACACCTTGACCCCTGTTGGCAAGGGCTCATAGCACGGGTGATGATACCCTAACCATATGCATTCTATATGACATAGTATGAGTCGGGTGGTACCCCGCATCCCATTCTACGGGCCACCACCAGCCCCGTTTCCAAGCCGACTACGGCATCTAAACTAATAAATTATATGTAAGCAGTTGCATCAGCAGTTTTCAATATAAATCCAATAAGAACAAGAGGATAAATAAAGACAGTAAAGAAAAGTTTATTAACATTGTCATGACCCATCAGTCATGTTGCACCTACACATATGGTGTACTTCCACTCACCTTGTTCAAGTCCTACTTGCCCTTCGATCTGCCTAGTCCCGGATGGACTCTGACACATCACTTCGTACCCAGGGCTATAACCTATGTTAATGGGACCATTAGAACATGTTAAATAATGTTTAGAAAGAGTTAGAGTCCTAGGGTTGGCCTAGGGTGTTTGGTTGAGATTTGGATGCCATACAGTTAAGTTAGCATTCTCTGGGACTTGCACTGGGCCTTAGGGTGAAGTGCCTAGTGCATCATCCAGAGATGCAAAATACAGAAATTTTATGGATTTTTCCACAAGGTTCACTTACTCTTACTCCCAGCAATCTTGGGTAGTGATGGCCAGATCCCCCCCCCCCCAAGATTGGTCTATGACACAGTGTTGGTTCCTGACCCCCTTTGGGTCCATTGGTGCACCCAGGGTATGGATATTAGCAAGGGTGGATGGGGTAGGATTTTAAGATGATTTTCATGTCCCCCATGTTGTTCTAGGGCTGTGGGTGAGGATCCAAAAGGCAGGGATTAAATCTGACCACAAACAGCAACACTGGACGTTTGGGTGTAACGCCCAGTGTATTGCCCAGTCCTTGTTTAACACGAGATTTTTTATTCCAAAGCAGGATTTGCCTGCAGGTTCCACCCCAATTCGACAAGGGATGACTCCCAGTGGTATGTAATACATATAATTGGGTAGGGGCAATGGGTTTATGGGGTCCTAATCATGGTTAGCTATTTGGGTGTTGGATTGGGTTCAAGCAACAAAGGATCAAGCTAGTAAGGCTATAATCAGACTTATAGGCATCATTATTTCATATAAACAACATGCATTCAGGTTATATTTACCTATTATAGTAGCAAATCTAAGCTATAAAACAATAACCACAACATGCATGCAAGAATCCATGTCTCTATTCTATCATTTATGTGATGTATACATGATCTAGCTTGAGACTACTCTATACACATGGCCGGAATAGGAAATCTATGCACCTACAGGTTGTAATAGTATAAAAGGGAAGGAAAACATATGCAAGAAGGCTTGCATGCAATGATCCATGGCTCAGCCATGCACTCTACATGATTCTACACAAGGAAACATGGTAGGATATGGCTATATGGTTGAGTCTTTGAAATTCACATACATGGAACAGAATCTGGGAAGCATGAGGGGGGTAGGATAGGTTCTATGGGGGTTACATTCAAGCTTAGAGAATTCGGCCAAGACTCCTAGGCTTCACTCTCCTTCTTCACTTCTTCCGCTCCTTCCTTCTCCCTCTCTTTTCTTCTTTCTCTTTTCCTCTCCAACGTTTTGAACAGTAGGAGATGAAATCTAAAAATGGGTCATCTATTTATAGGCCTTAGGTAACTAAGGCCTGTTTGGCCAAGGTTGCCCCCAATGAAAATGCATTTTTCACTTGCTTCTCTCTATTCAACTCTATGTAGATGGGGCCCACATGGTTCTAAGGCTGGGGGATGGCTACTATATGTCCTAGTGGATGTTTTGAAGGAGTTCAATAGCATGAACGAGCAAACTACAGAATACAATGAATGTTGATATATAGTGTGAGAAAGAGAATATAGAATGAAAGAGTCCTAAATCTGGGCTATCTCTTGTCACATGGCTGGATTTCTATTAATGCATATGATAAGGATAGTAACAAGAGATTGAGATAAAAACAAATTTGGAAGACATGGATTGGCATCCGTGCGTGCCTTGGTCTCTTCCAATAGACCATCAATATTATCAAGGGGTAGTTCATATGAAGGTAGTCTCTGTGGCTGCATTGGAAGAAACTGATGCATAAATGAACTTCTAGATTTTCTTGAAGAACTAAAGGGAACCTATTTATTTAGCTAGCATCATGGCAATAATCAAGAAGCCTACTTGAGCTTTACTATACAACTTATTTTGTGATTTGACTTGAACTAATTTGAAGCTTTGAGGCTGACTGCCGTTAGCATGCCATGAAACTGTGTAGTGTAAAATGGGCAATAACAGTAGCATGAATGCACAACAATAGGCAATAAATGTATTTGTGATGTAACTAATGTTTGCAGGGAGAGTTTATCATCATAACTCATGTTATTCCTGACTAGATTGTGGTTATAATGTTACTATGTTTGAATTACCAGAATTTGATTTTCTTCACTTGATTCGATGTAAAACTGGATCAATTTATAGACACTTTGGATTAACAAGATCAAAAATTGAATCTATTATTCGCCAAATCCTCTGGTTAAAAGATGAGGTTCAGAAACTTTATTACTTACTGATGAACCCCAAACAAAGCTAACCAACCGGAGACCGCCACATGGCGGGACCAGGCAAGGTAGGGTGAACACCCCCGATTTGGGCGAACCCCCCTTGGGTTAGCTCCCCCACTTGGGCGAACTCCCCCTTAGGCGAGTTCCCCCATTTGGGGAAACTCTCCTTGGGTGAGCTCCCCCATTTAGGGGAACTCCCCCTAAGCAAGCTCCCCTTGGGTGAACCTCCCTCTTTTGGCGCGGACCCTGTGCACATGGACAGACACAACGGACTCTAGGCCCTCCTCCAATTACAAGACGTACACTATCTCCAGGACTCTAGGCCACCGCCTCTCAGTCAACGTACCCACAACGGACTCAAACACCCAGAATCTATCTACAGTCTATCCATCAAGGATACCAAGTCTATCAAGGACACCATGTCTCGTGGGAAGACAACCAATCAAGGATGAGCCCTGTTGTCCAGAGACTCTATCCACCACGAAGGCCACTCTACATCAACTGGGACTCTCCTCACCGCCAGGCACTACTATAAAAGGGAAGGTATTCTACCCCATCAGGGGATCTTAAATTCTACTATTCACTCATTTGTTTGCTCAGAGAGATCTAACTTAGGCATCGGAGAGTCCTAGGTCGGAACCACACCAGTTCTCCTTTGTCATCCAGGGTCTTTTGCAGGTTACGGTACTTGAAGGACCGCTGAGCAATTCCTCAACGCAATAGATTGGCGCCGTCTATGGGAACGACGCTAGCCATTACATTTACTAGCTTGTTTCCATTGCTAATCAATCATGGCACACAGGAAGACTACTCCCTCCACCAACAATGCCCCAAGAGAGGGGAACACATCACCTCCTCCAGAGAGCTCGCATCGCAAAGCCAATGACCATGTCTCTCTGGAGAGGGAAAACCCAGTCGATGATCAAGTCGCAGTGGGCGAGCCCAACAACGAAGTGGGGGTGGAGGCTATACCTGATCCCAATGCACCGGCCACTATGGGTCAAATCAACGACCTACAGCGACAGGTCCTCCACGACCAACAACTCTTCCATGACTACCTAAGGCAGCGTGCAACATCACACCATCGTAGGACAGACCCTTGACAGGAGCAGAGCCCCAGGAGGACACCTCCCAGGGGTGACAGGTCAGAGAGGCACACCAGGCAGTGGGGAGAGCCTTCCCAACCTAGGCGGAGAACGATGGACCTTCCAGCATGGTCGGACCGGGGGACAACACCATCATGTCGATCCGTGGTACCTAACCCTAAAGGGTCCATTCAGAGGTCGGTGTTTGATGGTCGACTAGGAGGAAGTCATGTACCAAAGCGAAGCCGGACTTACTGTGAAGGAACCCCCTTGGGTTCAAGATAGGATTCATCACGGCGTGACCCCTCACCATCCCGCCAACAGTCAAGGCGGGAGGGGACTTCCAGGAGAGGACGTGAGCGAGCTCGCAAGGAACAACCAGTAAGGCGTGGGGAATAAGCACGGGATGAAGAGTTAGACAAAAGACTCCAAGAATTGGACGAGAAACTGGAAGGGTTGAAGAAGCAAACCAAGGGGGAGACACACTCAATCCCTGGATAACACCCCTTCTCAAAAGAGATCATGTCAGCCTCATTGCCATCCAGGTTCAGGTTACCTACTTTTGAACTCTACAGTGGTACCACCAACCCTAATGACCACATCAACTATTTCAATGGCATGATGACACTATATGGTGGATTGGACGTGGTATCCTGTCGAGCATTCCTTGCATCAATCAAGGGTGCGGCGACCTCATGGTTTTCCAAATTATGACCACGGTCGATTGGACCATTTGCGGAGCTATGCAAATAGTTCATGACCCGCTTCCAGAGCAGCGTCAAGTAGAAGAAGACCACAGTCAATCTACTGAACGTGATCCAAAACCCTGGGGAGTCCCTCAAGGAGTATGTCAGCAGGTTCACCAAGGAGTCCTTAGAGGTCAGAGACTTAGACGACCTGACCCAACATGCTGCCTTAGCTGGGGGCATCCGTGACATGGAGTTGATCAAGGACCTGGCATGTCATGAGACCAGGACCATGAAAGAGCTACCAGAGCGATGCAACGAGTTCGCTAACATGGCCGAGATAGTGCAAGCTAGACAGAAGGCAATCAAAGCCAAACCACAGGACAACAAGAGGTCAGCACCTGATGATCGTAAAGAGAGTAAGAGGTCAAGGACGGAACATCGACAAGAGAAGGGTGATCGCCCATCAGGAAGAAGTGACCATCACCCAGAGAGGAGTGAGAGAGTAGGCAGTCCAGAGTTCACACCGCTGAACACCACCAGGTCCCAAATTCTTATGCAGATCCAGGACCATGACCTAATTCAATGGCCACGACCCATACTAGCAGGATCTGAGAAGCGCAACCCCAACAAGTATTGTCTCTTCCACAAGGACTATGGGCATGACACAGAAGAATGTTACCAACTGAAGAGGGAGATAGAAGGCCTTGTGAAAGCAGGGAGTTTGAACGAGTACGTGAAGGGGAGGCGTGATGGCCGATCATGCCAAGGAGATAGAGGTCGTGACCGAGAAAGAGAAGAACCCAGAAGGGAAGAAAGAAGGATGGACCAAGAGAGAGATCGCCCAGAGGAGCAAAGAGATGCAGCCGAGCCTAGTGGCACTAAGGGAGCCCCCATCCTCACCATACTAGGAGGACCGGGGCAGAGTCTACTAGGAAGGCCAAAGCCCATGCCAGGTTCGTGGGAGTACCGGAGAAGCCAAGCACGGTAGCCAAGTCTGAGACGGTGATCTCCTTCTCGGATGATGACTTGGAAGGTATGAGCTTTCCACATGAGGACGCCCTGGTAGTATAGGTAGAGATAGCTAACCGACCAGTGCACAGGGTACTGATAGAGATAGGGGCATCTGTGGATGTGCTCTTACTGGAAGCCTACCACCAGTTCGGGTTCGGAGATGACCAACTCAAGCTAGAACCTACCTACCTCCATGGGTTTTTGGGCACCACGGCCTCCATCAGAGGCACCATAGAGCTACCCATCACCTTTGAAGAACACCCTTGACTGGTGACCATCATGGTGAACTTCATGGTCATCAAGTCCATGGTGTCGTTCAACAGTCCCTAGGGCGACCATCTCTGATAGCCCTTAGAGGTGTCGTATCTTCTCTCCACCTAAAGATGAAGTTCCCCACTGACAATGGAGTGGGTGAAGTCTGAGGTGACCAAAAGAACTCTAGAGACTGCTATGCCACCTTTATGAAGAAAAACAACAACAACACACAAGGGATGGCGCTGTGCATGGAGAATCTGGTCAGCGACCAGAGAGATGAACTGACAGAGAAGAGAGGAAGACCGGTGGAGGACCTTGTCCCCTGGCCACTCAGCAGGGACGACCCCTCCAAAGTTGTGCAGGTTGGCTTGTTGTTGAGCAAGGAGCAGAAAGAAGAGCTGGGACACCTCCTCCAGAGCAATATGGATGTCTTCGCATGGTCGACTGCCGACATGCCAGGTGTACCCAGGTCCATAGCAGAGCACAGGCTGCATATAGACCCTACCAAGAAGCCCATCCAGTAGAAGAGAGGGAATTTTTCCCTTGATTGACAGGCGGCTATCAAGGAAGAGGTCGAGAAGTTGAGCCAAGTAGGGTTCATCCGGGAAGAGACGTTCCCCACTTAGCTCACAAACGTGGTCATGGTACCCAAGCCAAATGGGAAGTGGCGAATGTGTTTCGACTACACTGACTTGAACAAGGCGTGCCCAAAGGATGAGTACCCACTACCCAAGATCGACTTATTAATTGACGCCATCATGGGGCACGAGATGTTGAGTTCCATGGATGCCTACTCAAGTTACAACCAGATCTTCTTGCATGAGGATGACGAGTCTTACACCGCCTTCCGTACAGACAAGGAGAACTACTGCTACCGCGTCATGCCGTTCAGGCTAAAGAATGCAGGAGCCACTATTTGAGTTAAAATAAAACCACAAGCATACGGGTCAATCGTGGCTACGGGTCGAACACGAGGAGATATACACCATTCTATTTAACTAACTTAAAAGTAATGCAAAGTGAACCAAATTAAAGTGTTAAATTAAACTAATTAAACTAACAAAAATCAATGCATCCTAACTCATAAGCATCTAACAAAATGAAGGGATTAAATCGGCGTCCTAACACATGAGCATCTAACCTATCAAACTAAAGCGAATTGAAAGGAATAAAAAATACAGCCACACATACTAACCACATAAAAAGAAATAAGGAAATAAAAATACATCCATAAACCACAACCATATAAAATTAAAATAAAAGAAATAGAGGGGGAAGAAGAAGAAGATAGAGAGAGATAGAGGAGATGGAGAATGAGATTGAGAGTTTAGATAGTAAAACCTGGATGTGCTTGCATGAATGTAATTGAAAAGCTTGAATACTTGTATAAACTTACCATGGCCTCCTCTTCTAAATCTTCAAGTCTTGTCATCAACTTAAGAACTTAGACTAGAAGGCTTAAAACCTAAACTACAATTAAGAAATTATAACCCAATTGAAGACTTAAATTGAAATCAAAGCATAAACTAAACCTATTATAACCATTAACTAAAAATCATTAAAGCAAACTAAAACTTAGAAAAGCCAAAAATCACAAATTAGAAGGAGAAGAAGAGAAGAAATTTCACTAAGTGAATGAGCAATTTTTACAAGAGAGGTAGGGGGTATTTATAGGTGGAAGAGAGGAGAAGAGAGAAGATGGAAGTGTAGAAGAAATATTCCCTAAGAAAAGAGAATATTCTCTTCTCTTTCCTCTTTTACAATGCCTTGAATCCTAAGAAAAAAGAAAAAAAAAAGAAAGAAGAAGAAGAGAAGATTGTTTACATAGACCTTCTATTTCTAGAAAAATAAACTTCCAATTCTAATAAGTACTTCCTTTTCTTTGTAGATATCTTCTCCAAGCAATAAAATCAAAGCATCTTTGATTTTTCAACCTTCCATAGATGAGAAAATATAAATCTATCCCAAGTAGAATTCCAGAAGTGCCCTTGAGAAGTTGGAGGAGAGAGAGAGTAAGGGTGATGACTAGGATTCCTTCAAGAATAAATAAAATACCCATTCTATCCTTCAGAAAACGTGGAGTATGGGGTGCTTATATAGGCCTCACCATTGTGTTCCTTGCGAAAAATCACCCAAAATAGACCCAAATTTCGTCCAATTCGGAGTTGGGGAGCCCAAGATATCTCAAGTTGAAGTTGGACTGTCCAGAGCCTTCCAAATGGAATCTTTCGGGTACAGTAAAGTAACTTCTGATAATTGTGTTAAGGCTCCTGGAATCCGAACTTCCGCTTCACTTTGTCCCCATCCGACTGTCAATAATTATAAATAAACCCCTGTACACCATTTTCGCACGTCGTTACGGAAACGGCCATAACTTCTTCGTTTCAACTCAGAATCAAGTGTCGTTTGAACCGTCGCGAAGCTGACTCGATGGGCTATGCATCCATACTATTAACACTCTAGAAAGCTTATAAACATCTCCTTAGCATCATCTCCTCCATTTTCACAATAACTCACCTAAACCCTGAAAAGCACAAGAAAGCACCGAGTAACTCTGTCCAATGTGGTAAAATGTATGCTTTATGCCCTAAGATTTCACATATAAAAGTGCTCATCAGATTCTCCCACACTTGAACGTTACTTGTCCTCAAGTAAAGCAAAAGATAAATTAACTAAGAATGCAAAAAAAATCCTAACTCACTTTCGTAGGAATCACGGTTGCACTTAGCATGTGCAACAAGCCTTTCAACCCCTAGGTTACCCCTAGTGGACGAGTTGTGTCTCATGGGTGTTTGCAGTGAATATACACCCAAAATTCAATAAATAAATAAAAAATGATGTAAATTTTTCTCATGACATAAGTAAGATAGGGCACACAATCTCAGAAATACTCAACTAAAGATTAAGGAGCCAAAGGTTCCCAAACACTTGAATTTTATCACCCCACATCAATTCAAGTAACAAGCATGCATCAAGGTCAAGGGATCTCCTCATATTTTCTGAACACTACTCACCTACAAGTAAACCACTCATAGTACTGATGGAACCAAAGACTTAGGCATTGAGTATTTTTTACCATACTTTCTTTTCCAGGCATTAAGGCAAAAGCTTTTTTTTTTTTTCCCTCAACAACAAACTCTTTTTCTACTCTACTATTATTCTCTGAATGACATGGTGGAGCATACACCAAACATCCAAATACTTGGTAGCTTTGCTTTTTGCATGTATCCATAAGACATTGAGACATTGATGCAAGAGTTTTTTTTTTTTTTTTTTTTTTTTTTGAGTTTCCTTCCAAGGAATTTCGATCAAGTCACCTTGCTTCATGAGGCACAGTGCCCTGTCTAGTCCCAAGGAATTCCACTTTTCTTTCTGTTTCTCTCTTCTTTTCTTTTTTTTCATTCACTTTCACTTTCATGCCTTGCCACAAACAAATTGGTCTCAACTACTAACCAAAAGATCAAAGGGGTCCATAAACACATAGAGGAATCTAACCATCACATGAAGTAGCACTCATATTTTCAAACTCAACCCCCATCACGAGATACAAACCAACTACCATCCTTGAAAAGGGATTTTTTTATTATTTCGCATGCTAGGGCACCTAATTCCCTCTCACTCTCGCTTTGCAAATCGAAGAGACTTATGCATATAACCAAAAACTAACGCCACAATCAAAATTCATAAAATTCACAATTAAAGTCCACACACCCCCCCCCCCCACACATACACACTTAATTCATGCAGTGTCCTCAATGCATGCAGAAAAGAAAGAATAAGGACAAGGGAGGGGATACATACCAGGATATCAGGGGTCAAGGTAAAGAGACTCATGGAGATCCATGACCTCTTCTTCAACTGGAGTAGGTATCTCTATGTACAGCTTCAATCTTTGGCCATTGACCTTGAAAGTAGCTCATGTACTTGGATTGAGAACTTCAACAACCCTATGAGGATAAACTTTTTGAACAATATAGGGGTCATCCCATCTAGAACGCAGCTTACCTGAAAAGATATGCAAACGAGAATTGTACAACAAAACTTTCTGGCCTACCTCAAAAGATTTTCTCAAAATGTGTCTATCATGGAAAGCCTTGGTTTTTTCTTTGTAAATCCGGGCATTCTCATATGCCTCATTCCTAAGCTCTTCCAACTCAGATAGTTGGAGTTTCCTATGGGCACCTGCAGTAGGTAGGTCAAAGTTAAGCTTCTTGATGGCCCAAAAGGCCTTGTGCTCAATCTCTACAGGTAAGTGACATGCCTTTTCATACACCAGACGGTACGGAGATTGACCAAGATCGGTCTTGAAGGCTGTCCTATGGGCCCACAACGCATCTACCAACCGGTTAGACCAATCCTTGTGGTTTGGGTTGATGGTTTTCTCAAGAATTTGCTTGATCTGCCTATTTGAAACCTCAACCTGGCCACTGGTCTGGGGATGGTAGGGTGTGGCCAACTTATGGACGACACCATACTTTCTCATGAAGGCCTCAAAAGGCCGATTACAAAAATGCTTGCCCTGATCACTAATGATAGCCCGGGGAGTACCAAAACGGGAGAAGATGTTCTCCTTCAGAAATTTCACAACCACCTTGTGGTCATTGGTCTTACAAGCAACTGCCTCAATCCATTTGGACACATATTCCACAATAAGTAGTATGTACAGGTTACCAAAAGAGTTAGGGAAAGGCCCCATGAAATCAATACCCCATACATCAAACACCTCAACTACCAGAATTGGGTTGAGGGGCATCATATTTCGTTTAGTAAGACGCCCTAAGGATTGGCATGAAGAACATGCCTTGCAATAAGTAAAAGCGTCTTTAAACAGACTAGGCCAATAAAATCCACATTGTAAAACCTTGGCCGCAGTCTTATTAGGCCCAAAATGGCCTCCATAAGCATGATCATAGCAAAAAGATAAGACAGATTGTTGCTCATGATCAGGGACACATCTCCGGATTACTTGATCCAAGCAGGTCTTAAAAAGATAAGGATCATCCCAAAAGAAATACTTAACTTGTGAAAAGAAACGATTCTTATCTTGGGTGGACCAATGTGCAAGTGTCACACCCGTAACCAGATAATTAACAATGTCAGCAAACCAAGGTTCACTAGACACTGTCATCAGATACTCATCGAAAAAATTCTCGTTGACTGGAGAATCAACAGTCAAGGAATTAGGCAGCCGGGATAGATGGTCTGCAACCAAATTTCCACACCCTTTCTTTTCTCTAATTTTAAGATCAAATTCTTATAACAAAAGGACCCACCTAATGAGGTGAGCCTTGGCATCTTTCTTCTGCACAAGATATTTGATAGCTGCATGGTCAGTATAAACAATCACATGTGATCCAACCAAGTAGGGCCTAAACTTCTCTAAAGCAAACACAACAGCTAAAAATTCTTTCTCAGTGGTGGTATAATTAAGCTGTGCATCATTAAGAGTCCTACTTGCATAATAAATCACATGGGCCAATTTATTGATTCTTTGCCCAAGAACAGCCCCTATAGTAAAATCAGAGGCATCACACATAAGCTCAAATGAAACTACCCAATTTGGAGCTTGAATAATGGGGGCTGAGGTCAAAGCTCTTTTCAATTGCTCAAAACTATCATGACACTCAGAAGAGAAATCAAATGGGCAGTCCTTTGCCAAAAGAGAGAGAAGTGAGAGGTCTAGCTATCTGGCTAAAGTCCTTGATGAATCTCCTGTAAAAACCTGCATGGCCAAGAAAAGATCTAATGTCCTTCACACTCTTGGGTGGTTGTAAATTGGCAATAAGGTCCACCTTAGATCTATCAACCTTGATCCCTTCTTTGGACACAATGTGACCAAGAACTATGCCTTGCTTCACCATGAAGTGGCACTTCTCCCAATTCAGGACCAAGTTCTTTTCTATGCATCTTTTAAAAACCAAAGAGAGATGATGCAAGCAATGAGAAAAGGTAGAGCCGTGAATAGAGAAATCATCCATAAACACCTCTAGGAAGTGCTCTACCATATCAGAAAAGATACTCATCATGCACCTTTGGACTGTAGCAGGGGCATTGCAAAGCCCAAAAGACATACGCCGGTAAGCAAAGGTTCTATAAGGGCATGTGAAAGTGATTTTGTGTTGGTCCTCTAGAGCAATAGGGATTTGGTCATAGCCTGCATAACCATCAAGAAAACAATAATATTCATGGCCAGCTAGTCTCTCTAACATCTGATCAATAAAAGGCAAGGGGAAGTGGTCCTTCCAAGTTACCGCATTCAATTTCCTATAGTCAATGCACACTCTCCATCTCGTTTGGATACGGGTTGGAATCAACTCATTATTGGCATTCTCAACTACAGTGACTCCTCCTTTCTTAGGCACAACCTGCACAGGACTCACCCATTGGCTACCAGAAATAGGATAAATGATGCCATGATCCAAGCATTTTAGGATCTCTTTCGTGATTGCCTCTTGCATCACAGGATTAGCTCTCCTTTAGGGTTCCCTAGAAGGTTTGGAACTCTCCATCAGATGTATATAATGTTGAACAATGGAGGGGCTAATACCTTTGATGTCAGACATGGTCTAACCTATGGCTTCCTTATGGTCCTTTAGAAGCTTAATCAACTCTTCTTCCTGAATAGAAGTCAAATCAGAAGCAATAATAACAGGAAGAGTAAGATTATGTCCTAAGAAGGCATACTTGAGGTTGGAGGGCAATGCCTTCAACTCTAATGTGGGGAGCTCAATAATAGAGGATTTGGGAATGGAAGTGGATAGGGGTCCAAGGGGCTCCAAAGGTGGTTGAATGCTCCAGACCTCAGATAAGGGGGTATCATCAACACCCTCCAATTCCTGCATACATTCTTGAAATCCCGAATCAAAATCAATCTCAAAGAACGTATCAATATCATCGGGAAATCCTTGAAGCATATGCACCTCGTCATCCATATCAAGCTGCTTGCCCAACCTAAACACATTGAAGTCAACAGAAGTATTGCCAAAAGATAATTTCATGAGACCATTCCTGTAATTGATTAAAGCATTATTAGTAGCTAGGAATGGTCTACCCAATGTGATTGGGATTTGGTCCTTGAAGTTGGCAGTGGGTTGGGTATCTAAAACAATAAAATCCACAGAAAAAATAAATTCTCCAACCTTCAACAGGACATCCTCAATCACTCCCTTAGGAACTTTAACCGATCGATCTGCAAATTGAAGAGTAATTTTGGTCGGTTTCAGTTCTCCCAATCCCAGTTGTTGGTAGACATGAAAGGGTAAGAGGTTCACACTTGCACCAAGGTCCAATAAGGCATGATCAATAGTAGTATTGCCTATAGTGCAAGAGATGGTGGGGCTGCCAGGATCCCTATGCTTGGCTGCTACTGGCTGCGAGATGAGAGAACTGATGTTAGCAGCCAAGAATGCCTTTTTGGGCACATTGGTGGTCCGCTTTTGGGTGCATAAGTCTTTGAGGACTTTAGCATAAGCGGGGATCTGGGCAATAGCATCCAACAAGGGGATATTCACCTGAACCTGTTTGAACACATCCAATATCTTCTCCACCGAAGGAGACTTCTTGCTAACCAACCTATTTGGGAAAGGGGCAGGTGGGGTATAAATTCTTTCAGGGTTGATCTTTTTAACTTCCTCAATAGAATTCTCTTTGGTTTTCTCAATCAAATCATCTGGTATATCTTTAGGTTCATCAGACGAACCTGGAACAGTAGGCACTTCAATGGCCTCTTCAAAAGGGGGAGAGTCAACAGGAGTATGAGATGGTAAAGACTAAGGTGTACTAGCCTGTTGATACTCACGGCCACTCCTTAAAGCATAAACAACATTTACCTGTCTGGAGGGCCCTTGGTGTTGTTGGCCTTGTGCAACATTGGTTGGAGGAGCTTGGGTACCTTGCTGAATATGAACCTGATGCCTAGGATTTGGCTCAGGCTGGCTAAGTAACTTCCCTGTTTCCCTCTCATGCAGGATTATGACAAGCTGAGTGAGTTGTTTTTCCATGTTATTGTGGCTTGTCATGAGAAGAGCTATCTTGTTGTCCATCTCATTCAGTCTTGTTGCCTCTCCTGTATTGGTAAACCCTGGGGGTTGCTGATAAGGTGCAAGGAGAGGAGGCCTAGCAGAATTAATAGAAGGTCATGGATGAGGACGAGGGGGAAAGGGGTTAGGAGACATTCCTTGGCTTTGTGGTGCATAGTTGGGCCTTTGGGCACCAACCTTGATGGTTAAAGTTGGATGGGCCTGCTTGGTTCCCTTGATTCCATGAGAAATTGGGGTGATTTCTCCATCCTGGATTGTAAGTATTGCTATATGGGTTATTTGGTAGAGAGCACTTACATTCTCAGTGCTGGAATTTGCCACCAAGGTGTTGGGGCATTCCTCGAAAAGGTGTATAGGGGTTTGGCACCAACTGCATACCGACACATTGTTGACCTGGTTGACCGGATTAACTGGTATAGACTCTTTAAGAACTATGGACTCCAACCATTTTATGAGGCTGTCAAGTTTGGCCTCCTTGGCTGGCATACCCTCAATGAGATACCCCTTAGTAGTCCTTTCAGCCTCTTGGAAAGATTCTCATTCCCTAGTCTTATCAACCAAGTTGGTTAAGAATGTCCATGCATCATTCTCCTCAGAAAAAGAAGTAAAGCCTGCTGGACACATAGACTCTACAAGTTGTTTGGTCTGATAATCAATACCCTCATAAATAATTTGGCATAGCTGCCACAAGTCAAAACCATGGTGAGGGCATTCTAAGAGGAGGTCCTTGAATCTTTCCATGAATTTAGAAAAGGACTCATGTGGTTTCTGCCTGAACTGGAGGATGTCACTTTTAAGCTTATTGGTCTTGTGAAGAGGGAAGAATTTTCTCAAAAAGACAATGGTGAACTCATCCCATGTATTAATGGAGTTTGTTGGCAGTCCATAGAGCCACTTCTTGGCCTGGTCTTTCAGGGCAAAGGGTATTATAAACCTAAGCCTAACTGCATCATCAGTCAAATTCTGGACCTTAATTAGAACACAGACCTCCTCAAATTCCCTAAGGAAGAGATATGCATCCTCATTAGCCATCCCATGGAAATGGGGTAGCATGCTGATGAAGTTGGTCTTGAGTTCATAATTATTCCCTGTAACAACAGGCAGACTAATGCATGAGGGTTGTGCAGTCTTGGTGGGGTAAAACCTATCCTTAAGAGTCTTGGGTTGTTGGTCACCCATGGTCAAAGGTGGTAGAGAAGGTGGTCTTCTAATAAGACAATTACTTGAATCACGAGTCCATACCTTAGCCACCTAAACCGATATGAGGTCTCATTTAGAAAAATAAAACACTTAAAAAAAAAAACTAGAAACAAGAGGGAGCCTAAGGTAGATAGTGCATCTCTATCCCTCAAAAAGCGAAACAATGGTTCAAAAGCTGTAAGGATGCCATATAGGTTCACAGCAAGGGAACCCATATAGTCTTCTATAGCCACCTACGTGCGACTCTCATATGGATTATGATGTAGAATGGAGGTCTACTATACATTTATGTTTTCAACACTCTCACTATATCTCTTTCCTGTTATCAAGAGTGGTCACCTCCAAAGATAAGTCATATGTCAATCCACCCAACCAAGTCAAGATGTAGCGTCATAGGTAACTTAATCCTATGAGGGACACCAAAAGATGGAGGGTTGAAGCATATGAAGGACTTTAGATTGGGCGCACACTATTTGAAACAGAAAAGAAACAAGAAGAGGTTTTCAAAAATTGATTTTTTTTTTTTTTTCAAAAAAAAGAAGAGAAAATAATAAACTAAAACACTTCGAACTACTTAAAAATCAGAAAAATAAAATGGACAATAATCTCCCCGGCAACGGCGCCAAAAATTTGTTTGAGTTAAAATAAAACCGCAAGCGTACGGGTCAATCGTAGCTACGGGTCGAACACGAGGAGATATACACCATTTTATTTAACTAACTTAAAAGTAATGCAAAGTGAACAAAATTAAAGTGTTAAATTAAACTAATTAAACTAACAAAAATCAATGCATCCTAACTCATAAGCATCTAACAAAATTAAGGGATTAAATCGGCGTCCTAACACATGAGCATCTAACCTATCAAACTAAAGCGAATTGAAAGGAATAAAAAATACAGTCACACATACTAACCACATAAAAAGAAATAAGGGAATAAAAATACATCCATGAACCACAACCATATAAAATTAAAATAAAAGAAATAGAGGGGGAAGAAGAAGAAGATAAAGAGAGATAGAGGAGATGGAGAATGAGATTGAGAGTTTAGATAGTAAAACCTGGATGTACTTGCATGAATGTAATTGAAAAGCTTGAATACTTGCATAAACTTACCATGGCCTCCTCTTCTAAATCTTCAAGTCTTGTCATCAACTTAAGAACTTAGACTAGAAGGCTTAAAACCTAAACTACAATTAAGAAATTACAACCCAATTGAAGACTTAAATTGAAATCAAAACATAAACTAAACCTATTATAACCATTAACTAAAAATCATTAAAGCAAACTAAAACTTAGAAAAGCCAAAAATCACAAATTAGAAGGAGAAGAAGAGAAGAAATTTCACTAAGTGAATGAGCAATTTTTACAAGAGAGGTAGGGGGTATTTATAGGTGGAAGAGAGGAGAAGAGAGAAGATGGAAGTGTAGGAGAAATATTCCCTAAGAAAAGAGAATATTCTCTTCTCTTTCCTCTTTTACAATGCCTTGAATCCTAAGAAAAAAAAAAAGAAAGAAGAAGAAGAGAAGATTGTTTACATAGACCTTCTATTTCTAGAAAAATAAACTTCCAATTCTAATAAGTGCTTCCTTTTCTTTGTAGATATCTTCTCCAAGCAATAAAATCAAAGCATCTTTGATTTTTCAACCTTCCATAGATGAAAAAATATAAATCTATCCCAAGTAGAATTCCAGAAGTGCCCTTGAGAAATTGGAGGAGAGAGAGAGTAAGGGTGATGACTAGGATTCCTTCAAGAATAAATAAAATACCCATTCTGTCATTCAGAAAACGTGGAGCATGGGGTGCTTATATAGGCCTCACCATTGTGTTCCTTGCGAAAAATCACCCAAAATAGACCCAAATTTCGTCCAATTCGGAGTTGGGGAGCCCAAGATATCTCAAGTTGAAGTTGGACTGTCCAGAGCCTTCCAAATGGAATCTTTCGGGTACAGTAAAGTAACTTCTGATAATTGTGTTAAGGCCCCTAGAATCCGAACTTCCGCTTCACTTTGTCCCCATCCGACTGTCAATAATTATAAATAAACCCTTGTACGCCATTTTCGCGCGTCGTTACGAAAACGGCCATAACTTCTTCGTTTCAACTCGGAATCAAGTGTCGTTTGAACCGTTGCGAAGCTGACTCGATGGGCTATGCATCCATACTATTAACACTCTAGAAAGCTTATAAACATCTCCTTAGCATCATCTCCTCCATTTTCACAATAACTCACCTAAACCCTGAAAAGCACAAGAAAGCACCGAGTAACTCTGTCCAATGTGGTAAAATGTATGTTTTATGCCCTAAGATTTCACACATAAATGTGCTCATCAGCCACCTTCTAAAGAATGGTCAACATGATGTTCGAGGAACAGATCAGGTGCAACATAGAAGTGTACATGGATGACATGCTTGTAAAGAGCATCCGAGCCCACCAGCACCTGACCGACCTGGAAGAAGCATTCACTGTACTAAGAAGAAACCAGATGAAACTAAATCCTACGAAGTGCACGTTCGGAGTAACGTCAGGGAAATTCCTGGGGTTCATGGTCTCAGTACATGGAATAGAAGCCAACCCCTCCAAGATCAAAGCCATTCAAGAGATGGCACCACCTCGGACGGTCAAAGAAGTGCAAAGGTTAAATGGAAGGATCGCTGCCCTTTCAAGGTTCGTGTCACGGTCAGGAGACAAATGTCTGCAGTTCTTCAAGACATTAAAGAATCTCCGAAGTCCTAAAGACTTTACCTGGACGGAGGAGTGCCAAAAGACGTTCGAGGAGCTAAAGGAATACCTCTGGAGTCCACCACTGCTTGGACGACCAGAACCTAATGAAGAATTACAGATCTACTTGGCGGCAACCCCTGTCGCAGTGAGCGCGGTACTATTAAAGGAAGAGGGTAAGGTACAAAGACCTATCTACTATGTTACTCATGTGTTGATTGATGCAGAGACCAGGTACACAAGGATTGAGAAGGTCGCTTATGCATTGGTGATCGCAGCTAGGAAGCTAAGACCTTAATTCCAAGCTCATACCATCATGGTCCTTACCGACCTACCATTAAAGAAGGTATTACACAAGCCAGATGTCTCCGGACGATTGATCTCCTGGGCTATCGAGTTGAGTGAGCACGACATCAGGTTCCAGCCCAGAATGGCAATTATAGGCTAAGCCCTGGCAGACTTTGTTGCTAAATGCACCTTACCAGAGACAGAACCACAAGCAAAGGAACCAAAGGATCAAGACCAAGGGTCATGGGAGATGTTCGTGGATGGTTCGAGTAACGCCATAGGAAGCGGAGCTGGATTCATACTCACCAGGCCCGAAGGATTTTGAATCCAATATGCTCTACGGTTCGTCTTCCCAGCATCCAATAATGAAGCAGAGTAAGAGGCACCACTCGCTGGACTCCGAGTGGCCAAGGCCATTCAAATCACACACCTATCCATCCGGAGTGACTCCCAACTTGTAGTGAACCAGGTGAATGGAGAGTATGTGGTGAAGGACGATCGAATGGCATCATACTTAGCACGTGCTCAAGAATTGATCGAGGGGTTCATGAAGTTCGAGATGATTCGAGTTCCCAGAATCGAGAATGCCACTATCGATGTGCTGTCCAGGCTAGCCAGTGACGAACTCAGAAACCTGGTCAGTGCAGTGTACATGGAGATATTGCATAAACCCTCATACCAAGAGAAATAGGTCAATGAAATCGAGGAGCGAAATAGCTGGATGGACCCCATACTCAACTACCTACAGAATAACGTCTTACCAAAAGACAAGGTCGAAGTAAGGAAGATAAGGATGAGAGCTGCAAAGTACACCATCCTGGACGGAGTACTATACAAGAGGGGGGCCACAGCACCACTACTTCGGTGTCTAGGACCCAAGGGAGCCCAATATGTTCTTGCAGAGGTACATGAGGGGATCTGTGGAAGCCACATGGGAGGAAGACACCTAGCCTATAAAATCCTCCGCCAGGGGCTCTACTAGCCGAGAATGCAAGAGGAAGCCATCCAGTACGTCAAGGTCTGCGAGCAATGTCAGTTGTTCGCCCTAGTACCCCATCTACCCGCCACCAAGCTGACATCGATCCTCAACCCCATTCCCTTTGCCATGTTGGGGGTCGACATCTTAAGGGACTTCACAGCAGCATCAGACAATCGAAAGTACTTGGTGGTCGCCATCGACTACTTCACCAAGTGGGTAGAGGCCAAACCATTGGCCAAGATCACAGAGAATGAAATGGAGAAGTTCATCTGTAACGACATCATCTATAGGTTTGGCATACCAAAAATCATAGTCTCTGACAACGGGAAGCAATTCAACAACCCCAAGTTCAGAACCTTCTGTCAGAGCTACAACATTGACTATCGGCCTGTTTCGGTAGCCTACCCACAGGCCAATGGTCAGGTGGAGGTCACAAACCGAACCCTACTGGATGGAATAAAGAAAAGACTGGAAGGAGTCAAAGGGAAGTAGGTTAAAGAGTTACTGAGTGTCCTGTGGGCATACCGCACCACAGTAAGGACACCCACAAGAGAAAGCCTATTTCTCTTAGCATATGGCATAGAAGCATTGGCACCTGTGGAAGTCCTAGCCATGTCTCACAGGGTACTGCACTTCAATGAAAGAACATATACAAATGGACTGCGCGTAAATCTGGACTTCCTGGACGAGGTACGTGAGAAGGCGTTGCTGAGGAACGTGACATATCAGCAACGAACAACCAAGTACTACAACGCCAGGGTGTGAGAACGAATATTCCACCAGGAGGACTTAGTCCTAAGAAGAGCAAGTGCATCACAGCCATGGAAGGAAGGGAAGCTATCAGCCAACTGGGAAGGACCTTACATAGTTTCTAAGTAGATACGTCCAGGGACATACCACTTGAAAACTCCGGGGGGCAAGAAGGTAGACCGTACCTGGAACTCGGAACACTTGAAGAAATACTATCAGTAGAAGTCATGGCAGCAGCACCGTCAACAGTAGTGGCAACAGTAGCAGCAGTAGTAGCAGTAGCAGTAAATGGCAGTACTGTTTCAAGGATAATTTGAAAAAATTTCTCATTTGAAGTAAAGAGTTGGTTTCGGAATACTCGTCTTCTACTACTCAAGTCGAATCACTGCCACCACACCAAGGCCAGTTGGCCACCAAGGCGTTATGCCACCAAGGTCCGCTGACCACCAAGGCGTTAGGCCACAAAGGCCCGTTGGCCACCAAGGTCCGTTGACCACAAGGGCGTATCTCCGCCAAGGCCCGTTGGCCACCAAGGTCCGTTGACCACCAGGGCGCATCGTCGCCAAGGCCCGTTGGCCACCAAGGTCTGCTGACCACCAGGGTGCAGCGCCGCCAAGGCCCGTTGGCCACCAAGGTCTGTTGACCACCAAGACACAATGCCACCAAAGCCTGTTGGCCACCAAGGTCCGTCCATAGACCACTAAGGCGCAATGCCACCAAAGCCCGTTGGCCACCAAGGTCCGTAGACCACCAAGGCGCAATGCCACCAAGCCCGTCGGCCACTAGGGTCCGCTGACCACTAAGACTTGACGCCCCTAAAGGCTACAGACCACCAGGGGTTGCAAATAAAGAAGGGACTCATCGAAGCAACAACGATCACATAAGTACTACATCCACACCAAAGGAAGAAATAG
Source organism: Telopea speciosissima (assembly GCF_018873765.1). NCBI lineage: Eukaryota > Viridiplantae > Streptophyta > Magnoliopsida > Proteales > Proteaceae > Telopea > Telopea speciosissima. The sequence continues at coordinate 41,065,761 of NC_057925.1, forward strand.
TCAAATACTACAATCCGAAAAGGAAGTAAACACCACAATCCAAGAGTTCAAATCCAAAGGTTCAACATCCAGAAAACACATATAAGATCAGGGAGCATCTGAAGGAGGAGTGACATCCGACCCAGTAGGGGACATCATGTCGGCCTCAGTAGAGCGAGCGACGGTCTCCTCCAGTAGAGCCACGCCCTCCTCGGTCGCCGTAACACCCTCCTCAGGTGAAGCACAAACCCCAGCAGCAGTCTCAGGGAGTAGTGTGGTAACCTCCGAAAACTCCGAGAAATCATAACCTGGGGTCTTCTCCAGAATGTGAGCCGCCAAGTCCCTGACGCCTGCGTCATAGATCTCCTGGTTGTACTTATAAAAGTACACAGTAATCTCAGAAGATGGCTGATAGGCCGCTACCGCACGCTCCCCTGCCTCAGACAGCTCCGCCTCGTGACTCTGCCTCAAGGCGCGAAGCTCCTCCTCCAAAGCTCAGACTCTAAATGAACTTTGAGCAGCCGCTGCAGTAGCCACCCTGAGCTCCTCCAAGGCACTCCTCTCGTGAGTCACAGCCTCCTCCCGAGCGGCCTTATGACCCTGAAGCACCCTCTCCATACTCTGCATCGCGCGCTTCTGCTGGACCTCACGAAAAGCATGACCCTCTAGACGAAGCACCGCCTCTGTGACCCGGTGCTGGACCTGCAACCAACATGGCAGTCAAAGGACATTCACAAGCACAAAAAAAGCGATGACACAAAAGTAAAGACAAAGAAGAATGACTCACAGAAGCTAGGTCCTGATAAAGGCTCTGTGATAGGAAGGCATCGCTAAATCCCTGAACAACAAAATATTCCATAGGAAGCCTCCCCATATCCAGCCACTCCCGACATGCACCACGACTAGCCAACGTTGCTCCCTCCTGAAGATCCCAAGGAAGCACCAAAGGGGAGGAGGTCGAAAGAGCTACAATAGCGTCAACAGAAGAAAGAGTCACCCCTTTGCCCTTAGAGGGGGGTGGAACAATAGATCTAGACGCGGAGGCGGAAGGAGATGTTCGGGGAAGAAGCATGCGTGGCCCAGTCCTCGCCGCACTAGAGAGATCAGGACCACCTTTCCGCCTGGTCCCAACCACTGCGGAAGGAGAAGAAGTAGGAGCGAATGAAGCCGCACAACTAACCCTAGGGGGGCAGCCTGAGTACCCCTCTTCCGCAGATCCGAGCGGAAGACGCTAAGGTCTGGTCAAATATCCACTACACAACAACATATAATCAAGAAACATGAAACAAGTCAGACGACAAGCATACAAAAGAATAGTACATAAACAAATACCAAAAGAGCCGAACATCTTACCCAGACTCAACTTCCAAAGGCATAAGAAGGCCTCTGAATCGAACTCACGGATGTCAAACGGGTCGAATCCCTGACACCGCTGGAGAGACTCTCACTCAAAGTCACTCAACTCGAGGGGAAGGTTCACACTCTTGACATCAATGGTCTCCCAAGTAGACCGTAGTGATCATCGAGGGACCAAGGTAAAAAAGAAGCGGTCCCTCCACATCTTCATCAAATAGGTGATCCTCACAAGAGGATCGATGGAAGCAAGGGACCCCTTTGGAAGGCGACGTGCGAAGTGATAGCATCCGCCTTCCCCCTTCTTCAGCACATAGAAATACGAGAACAGGGGGACGGTAGCGGCACGCCCCAACCGGGCAAAGAACACATAAAAGCCCAGAATCACCCACCAAGAGTTGGGTAACACCTGCCTAGGGGTAAGGTGATAATGCTTCAACACCAACTCCACAAAGCGGGGTATGGGGAAGCGAAGGCCATGGATAAAAGAAATATAACAGAGGCAGACCTTATCCGCCCAGTGAGAATAGGCACGGTCATCGGGCCCTGGGGTGCGAAGCACGACCTCAGATGGTATATGGAATTTCCAATGGAGTGACACCAAGTCAGAGGGGGTCACGATGCTAAGAGTATGGGCCGACTTGCTCCCAGGATCCCCGGTGGAAGAGGAGGCCTTGGAAGCCCTAATATGACCCCTACGAGGGGTATCCCTAGAAACCTCTTCCTCCTCATCACTAGTGACAAGGGGAGACAATGGAAGGGAAGCATCCGCAGAAGAGAACAACCTCGAAGAGGACTCCTGGGAAGGGGACCCAACCACAACTGTGGCCGGGTCAGAATGACTAGATGAAGACATGGACATACAACAAAAGCAAGTTGGCTACTTACTTAGAGCAACGACCTCCCAAAGTCAAGCGACCAACCACAGGCGAAGGGATGTCAACCTGCAACCAGCAACATTCACAACCCGTCACTCAAAAAAAAAAAATGTATGTATTCTTACCGTTACAAGTGGGGGTAGATCGAGCACACTCAAGTAGAAGTGGATCGAGCACACCCAAGTAGAAGTAAATTGAGCACACCCAAATAGAAGAGGATCGAGGACACCCAAGTAGGGGGGAATCGACACCCACAGAGGAGGACCACAAAGGACATGAAGGAGCAAGCACGCCCGAGCGGGGGAGGACCGTGGACGAGTGCCAACGGACGTGCGTCGATTAAGCACCAAGAAAAGGGCGGTCAAGGCAAGCTAGGCATGAACTAAGGAGGGGCATGTGCACGGAGCAACAACCAAGCACCAAACCACATGTGCCATAAGACTAACCAAGGCCCAAGAGCTAGAAGAAGCCAAGAAAGAGTAGCCAACAAACAAGAGGAGGTCACATCACCCTTTGCCACCAAAGGCCAAACACCTTGTGGGCAACAAAAAGTGAAGGCCAAAAGCAAAGTAAAGGGGGAGATTCAAAAAGTAAGGGAAGAGAAAAGGTGAAAAGAAAGAAGGCGGCAAGGGTGTACATCTACAAGAGAGAGAAAAAAAAAAGAGAGAAAACAGCAAAAGTGAGGGAGGGGAGGTTTGAACCCTCAACCACCCCCTCATCGAATAATTTACAAGGAGGGCCCTAAAGAGAAGATTATTCGTCGAGAACCCCTTGAGGGGTATACAAGCCTAAGAAATACTCTCTCAAGCGTTCCACTCCAAGAGAGTGGGGGGCAAATGATGAACCCCAAACAAAGCTAATCAACCGGAGACCGCCATGTGGCGGAACCAGGCAAGGTAGGGTGAACACCCCCCATTTGGGTGAACCCCCCTTGGGTGAGCTCCCCCACTTGGGTGAACTCCCCCTTGGGCGAGTTCCCCCATCCGAGGGAACTCCCCTTAGGTGAGCTCCCCCATTTGGGGGAACTCCCCCTGAGCAAGCTCCCCTTGGGCGAACCCCCCTCTTTTGGCGCGGACCCTGTGCACATGAACAGACACAACGGACTCTAGGCCCCACCTCCAATTGCAAGACGTACACTATCTCCAGGACTCTAGGCCACCGCCTATTAGTCAACATACCCACAACGGACTCAAACACCCAGAATCTATCTACAGTCTATCCATCAAGGATACCAAGTCTATCAAGGACACCATGTCTCGTGGGAAGACAACCAATCAAGGATGAGCCTTGTTGCCCAGGGACTCTATCCACCACGAAGGCCACTCTATATCAACTGGGACTCTCCTCACCGCCAGACACTACTATAAAAGGGAAGGTACTCTATCCCATCAGGGGATCTTGAATTCTACTATTCACTCATCTGTTTGCTCAGAGAGATCTAACTTAGGCATCGGAGAATCCTAGGCCGGAACCACACCGGTTCTCCATTGTCATCCAGGGTCTTTTGCAGGTTACGACACTCAAAGGACCGCTGAGCGATTTCTCGACGCAACACTTACAAAGAATTTTTCTTTCATTATTTAAAATAATGTTTTTGAATCCCCGAAAAGAGAATTTGTTGATTAAAGGGATGTCATTTATGTATGTCAATTATAGCAAAGCCCCCTTCACAATAAAGGTACCATATTGGGATCTGTTGAGAGCCACCTTAATTATGTCACATGAGAGCAAAACCTTCCTTAAGTACTTTCTTTAAGAGCTATTAGATCGGTAAAAGAGGGGTACATGTTAATACAAAGCTGAGTGTGAACAAGCTGGTTTGAGCAGGCCTTCGTTGAGCCAAAACTGGTTCATTTCGATTGTTGGACTATATAGAATGCTAAACGGTCGTGTAGCCCTTGCACCCATGTGGTACTCAATGAAAGTGCGCACAAAGGCATTGGTTTGGATGTGATTTTCGAGTTTACTGGGAGCTGAATGGTCTTTTTGCTCACAAAGGCATTGGTTTGTCTTTAGGCGCAAGAACTAACCACGTGACCGATATCATTATATTTCCTAAGGGGAGAAAGAATGCTGCTTGGTTGCGTGGGTAGTGCATATTCCACGCAGGCACTTTTAAAACCATTAGATTGGTATATTTTGATATGTACCATTGGGTCTAATGTAAGTATTAATTTAATAATTAAAAATGGGTTTGATAGGTAACCAGCTCGCATCTCGTCATCTTCTTCTGTTTGGTTGAACACCTCTCTACAACCTACAAAGCCACCATCGGCAACCTTGCCCCACCCCTGTTCTTCCTTCAACCCATCGCTCCACCCTATGTTCTTTCTTGGTGCTTTTAACACCGTTGGATTGCTATACTTTTATATCTACCATTGGATCTAATGTAAGTATTAACTAGATAATTAACTCTTAATTTAATAATTAAAAACTAGTTTGACAGGTAACCAGTTCGCACCTCATCATCTTCTTCTTTTTAGTTGAACACCTCTCTACAACTTACAGAGCCACCATCCGCAACCTTGCACCACCCTTGTTCTTCCTTCAAACCATCGCCCCACCCCATATTATTTCTCCCAAAATCCCCTCTCCACCTTCACCATGTCCTACGAAGCCAGACCGATGTACTGATGTCGCACACATGAACAAACCCCAAAGAAAATCCAGCCGCGAAAACTGAAACAAAAGTTGTAAAAACTAGAATAGAAGAAACTTAACGCTAGAGATGACCAAAGAGGAAACAAGGCCCAGGAGAATCATGAACAGATGATTTTTATGATCAATTCCAACAAAAATCAGAAAGCTTTGAAATTGATCCAACTTATCAGAACGAGTTGAGTCTTCGATGGGCTTGAGATCTTCTCATCCACCGTAACTTTTAGTGTTTGAAGCGTCAGAAGCAGAGACCAAACTATAGTGAAGAATAAGTTTTGAAGCTGAACACCATTTTTTACTCTTAAAGTAGAAAAAGATTGGTTTTTAAGAGATGGAGATCCGAAACTAAACACAAGAAGAATGGGTGCAAAAGAAGGATTTGAATATCGGAGGAAATAATTAGACATTTGGAGTTCCATTTCAGTTTTTTTTTAAAGAAATTGGGAATAATACAAAGCAGTGGAGGTTAATTTATAACACCAATTCCATTCTGATGCAAGAAAGGAATAAACCATTTGAGAAAGTAAGAATCACCACATAAATGTACCAAAAAAAAAACAAATCACCACCAAAAAGCATTTTTATCTACTGACAGATCTGACGGATATCACAATATCTTAAACCAACGATTTTAAAAGTGGTTGCGTGGAATATGCACTATCCCCCGGATTTTACTCCTCTCCATTTTTCGATCTGTAATTTCTTGTAATTTCCCCTTCGCTTATGCGACATGTGGCATTGTATAATCTAACGTACGGTCTATATTTAAAGACCAACTTTTAACCCGAGTTGGTATAACCCAACCTAAACCCAACCCGAGTTGGTGTAACCCAACCTAAACCTAACCCATGGATTAACCTGATTAAACAACCCAACCTAACCAAAGTTTCTCTCTCCTATTTCACTCATTTATGCGAACCAATCTCTCCCTCACTCAGTCGCCCCCATCTTGCCGGAGACGTCGAGGGTAAGCGAAGCACCCTCGACTGCTGCGAACATCTCTCTCCCTCACTCCATTTGGAGACACCAACTGAGTGCGCCATCCTTCAACTGTTGTTGCCGAAGAGGTGATGATTGAACGAGAGGGAGCTACTACCTTGACAACTTTGTTTGCCGTTGCCGAAGGGGAAACAGGGCCGCAGCATTTGGAGACACCAACCAAAGCACCATTGAAGCTACCGGTACCATCTGTGATCAGGTTAAGTTCTCTGTTTCTTCTTATTCCCTCATTTCTTTTAGGGTTCCGATTCTTAAGTGTCTCCAACCTAATCCTAACCCTACCCCATGGTTACACCAAACCATTTTGAAAAATTGATTCTTCAGATTGGGGGATTTCAGTTTTTTCTCCTTGCACTTTTGTTCGCCGTTGTCGAAGAGGAGACAGGGCGTCAGCGGTTTGCTCCGAGACACCAACCGAAGCACCATTGAAGCAACTGGTTCCATATTCCATATCCGATCAAGTTAGTCACTATGTTTCTTCTTTTCCTCCTTCCCTAAAACAACCTCTATAGTGGAATGGTCATTTAGTTGGTTTGGGAATTAGATAGAATTCGAGGTTGCTAATTTGTGTTATTTATTTCTATGGGTCGTAACCTAATTTTTATTGGATTAGACTGGTGGTGTTAAGATTATCGTGTTTAGTTATTTGGGGTTATGGGTTATTTCTGTCTTTTATGGTCTCTCTAGTTAGTTCTATTTAATTTTATGTCTCAAGGGTATTTTGGGTGTTTCTTATTGTAATTCACTTAAGTTTGATTATAAATAAAACCTGCCTCTCAAATTACTAAATCGTGAGAAGTCTTCTCTCTTTCTCTCAGTTTTTACTTCTCTTCTCAGATCTTCTTCTTTCTGCTTTGCTTTCTTCTTCTAGTTCTATTGTTGCAGGTTAGGTTTTATCTTCAGTTCTATTACATGGTATCAGAGCATTGAATTCTGATCCACGAGATTCTCCTTGCTGTTGTTGCTTTGAAGGTTCTTCATTCCTTTTATTTCTATCGTGGTCTACAGCAACCATATGCTGCTTCTATTGATCTGAACTCTAGTCATATATTCATGAAGGACTAGAGTTCCCTTCTATGCTGCAACTGATTGTGTATGTTCCTGCTGCTGTTCGAAGTCCTTGAAGATTGGTTCCTTGCTTGCCTAAAATCCTGACAATCGATATTCCAAAACCCTATGGAAATCAATTTGTTTTTCTTCTGGGATCTATTCTTCATTATTGCTGCTGGATTTACAGTGATTATACATCATTATTGTTGGTTATCTTCATCAAAGATTATACCTCTATATTGTGCTGTTCTGACCTATTCTTCAAGGCTATCGATTTTACCCTGATCAAGGTTTACTTTTTGGGTTGTTATCGACATTGGTGTTTACATCTATTATTTTCCCTAATGGCTGATTCTAAGTCTTCTACCGACAACTTTAACATTCAGATTACCAGTGTGAAGCTGAATGGTGCTTCTAATTATCTTCTTTGGTCTCAAGCCTTTGAGGTCTGTATCACTGCTCGCCGGATGATGAAATACCTTACCATGGCACCTCTGGAATCTACTGATGACAAATATGATGATTGGAAGGCTGAGAATGCAACCCTTCTTTGCTGGCTTTGGAATAGCATGGAACCCTCCATTGGTTCTAATGTTATGTTTCATAAACCTGCCAAGGGTGTTTGGGAAGAACTCAAGGAAAGCTACTCTCAAGATACAAATCTGTCCCGAATTTATGACCTCTATGAGAAATTCTTCTCTTTGAAACAAGATGGAAAATCCCTTGGTGAGTATTACAGTTCATTGAAGGGGGTGTGGGAAGAACTTAATGTATACCAGCCTATCTCTACTGATGCTGCTGTAATTAAGTCCCAACGATCTGAATTTTTGGTCGCCAAATTTCTCTCTGGGTTAGACTCTGAGCTTCAATCCATCAAAAGTCAATTGTTGACTGGAGAGAAGATCCCCTCTATGAATGAAGCATATTGTCGGCTCTAGAGAGTTGTATCCCCTTCAGTGGTGAAGTCTGATTCAGCTTCTCCCAACAAAGATAATTCTGCCCTTTTCATTTCTACTGGAGGGCAGAGCCGTGGTGGTGGTGGTACCTCTTCTTGCAGTCGTGGATCTACTTTTGGGCGTGGTCGTGGAGTTAGTTATGGAGGTCGTGGGACTATGTCTACCACTGCTGGTTCTGGTTCTGTTGATGCTGGTTCTAGATGGTGCACTCATTGTAATCGGTCTAATCATACTATTGATAAGTGTTGGCTCAAACATGGCAAACCACAGTGGGCCCGTGAGCAGTTTGCACATTCTGCCGTATCTGATGGAGGGGCTGAGTCTGTGCACTCTTCCGACCCTGCCCCGGGATCCTCTACTGATGGTGGTAACTCTTCTAATGACTTAGTCTCTCAACTCTTACAACGAGTCCAGCAACTTAAGACTTCATCTTCTACATCTACAGCTGTCCTTGCCCACTTAGGTACTACTGCTTGTTTTGCGTCCTCATCCTCTCTGTGGGTCATTGACTCTGGAGCATCTTCTCACATGACTGGTAAGCCTAATTTGTTTTCATCTTACACACAGTCTTCTATATCCTCTCGGATTTCTATTGCAGATGGATCCTCCATACCAGTCACTAGTCATGGGAAAGTTTCCTTGTCTTCTGACATATCTTTACCTAATGTTCTTCATGTTCCCAAGCTTCCTCTTAATCTTTTGTCTGTTAGTCAATTAAATAAAACTTTGAATTGTTCTATAACCTTTCACCCTTCTTATTGTGTCTTTCAGGATCTTGCAACAAAGACGAAGATTGGTGGCGGGTATGAGAAGGGAGGCCTCTATTACTTTGATTTGGGAACTACATCTACTGCAGCGGTTGCTACTTCTCCTGGCATATCTCCTTTACATTCGCACTATCGGCTAGGACATCCTTCTCTCTCTAAGCTGCAGCACCTTGTTCCCGATTGCGAGTCTGTCTCCCGTATCGAGTGTGAAGCTTGTGAGCTTGGCAAGCATCATCGTACTATTTTTCCTTTGAGTCCAGAGTCTAGGATTACTTCTTTATTTCAGTTGGTTCATTCGGATATTTGGGGTCCTTGTAGGGTCAAAAGTCGGTTAGGGTTTTCTTATTTTGTTAGTTTTATTGATGATCATTCTCGGATGACATGGCTGTACCTCTTGAAGGATCGCTCTGAATTTGTGTCTGCCTTCAAACAGTTTTATAATGAAATTCGAGTTCAATTTGGTGTTCATTTAAAAGCTTTGTGTACTGATAATGCACTTCAATTAATTCAGCGTGAGGTCTCTCATTTTTGTTCTGACAATGGCATTATTCACCAAACTACTTGCTCTTATACACCCCAATAAAATGGTGTGGCAGAGCGTAAAAATCACCATTTGTTAGATGTCACTCATTCTTTGATGTTTCATATGCATGTTCCCAAACTCTATTGGGCCGATACGGTGTTGACAGCCTATTTTCTGATTAATCATATGCCTTCTTCTGTTCTCAATAATCAAATTTCTTTCAACGTAATGTTTCCTGATCAAGCTGTTTTCTCTCTTCCTCCTCGTGTCTTTGGTTGTCAATGTTTTGTTCATGTGCTTCGCCCAAGGCTTGATAAGTTATCTCCTCGGGCTGTTAAGGGTTTATTCCTTGGCTACTCTCGTTCCCAGAAGGGGTATCGATGTTTTGACCCTGTTACTCGCCAACAATTTACTTTTGCTGATGTTACCTTTTTCGAGAATTCCCCTTATTTCGCTGGTTCCTCCGTTGATGTTACTCTTGATGTGGTTGGTCGGGTTGCTGCCCCTGCTCCTCTTCCTCTGCCGATAGTTGCCCCGCCTGTACAGGTTTATGCGCATCATCACCAACAACAACCGTTGCTTTCTCTTCAACCTATTGAGGCCGCCCCTTTACCGCCACCAGCTGACTCTTTGACTGCAGATCCTACTGTTGGTGTTGATGATCTCCCTATTGCTCAGAGAAAAGGTACTTGTACTTGCACTACCCGTCCTCTTTATCCTTTGGCAAATTATGTGTCTGTTTCTCATCTTCCCCTTCATTATCGTGCTTTTGCTACTGCATTACATTCTACTTTTATTCCCTCTTCGTATACTATTGCTATGTCTCACCCTGAGTGGAAAAATGCTATGGATATGGAGATGGAGGCTCTCATCTCTCGTAAGACTTGGTCTTTGGTTGATCTCCCACCTGGTAAGGATCTTGTTAAGTGTCGTTGGGTGTACACAGTGAAGTACAATCCCGATGGTTCTGTGGAGCGGCACAAGGCTCGTTTGGTTGCCAAGGGGTTTACCCATACCTATGGGGTCAATTATTTTGAGACTTTCTCTCCTGTTGCAAGGCTAAATTCAGTTCGTATTTTGTTTTCTTTAGCTGTTAACCTTGACTGGCCCCTTTTCCAGATGGATATGAAGAATGCTTTCTTATATGGTGACCTGTAGGAGGAGGTGTATATGGAGCAACCTCCTGGTTATGTTGCTCAGGGGAGGATAGTGTCCGAGTTTGTCGCCCTCACAAGGCAATTTACGGACTAAAACAGTCTCCCCGTGCCTGGTTTGATAAATTTAGCAGTGTTGTTGCTGGTTGTGGATTCTCTCAGTGCTACTCTGATCACTCTATCTTTGTTAGACGACAGGGGTCTAATGGGGTCATCTTAGCAATATATGTTGATGATATTATTATTACTAGTAATGATGCTTCTGGGATTGCACAGGTGAAGACATATCTACTTGACAATTTTTTCAAATTAAGGATTTGGGTAACCTCAGGTATTTTCTTGGCATTGAGGTTGTTCGCAGTTCTCGCGGTCTAAGCTTGTCCCAAAGAAAGTATGTTCTTGATTTACTTGATGAGACAGGTATGATGGGTTGTAAACCTATTGATACTCCTATAGACCCTCATGTCAAGTTTGGTGCTTCTGATGACACAGACTTTAGTGATCAACACCAGTATCGACGCCTGGTCGGTAGACTTATCTATCTTACAGTTACTCATCCTGACATTTCCTTTGTTGTGGGTGTTGTCAGTCAGTTCATGCAGACGCCTAAGCAAGTTCATAGGGAGGCTGCTTGTCGTATTTTACGTCACCTTAAGGGTGCTCCTGGCAAGGGGCTTGTCTATCGCCGTCATGGACACACTAGCATTATTGGATTTTCTGATGCCGATTGGGCTGGATCTGATGGTGATCGTAGATCTACTACAGGTTATTGTACTTTCTTTGGTGGTAACTTGGTTACTTGGAAGAGCAAGAAACAGACTATTGTTGCTCGTTCCAGTGCAGAGGCTGAGTACAGAGCTATGGCTCACACAGTTGTTGAATTGATGTGGGTTCGTTCCTTTACTCATGAACTTGGTTATTTCAGTGATCAACCCATGGAGATGCACTGTGATAACCAAGCTGCTATCTATATTGCCAACAACCCTGTGTTTCATGAACGAACCAAGCACATTAAAGTTGACTGTCATTTTGTTCGCGATGCTGTCCTAAAGAAGTTGATTACTACTCCCTTTGTTCGATCTCAGTTTCAACTTGGAGATATGTTTACCAAAGCTTTGTTTCGACCACAGTTTGCAAGTAGCTGTTCCAAGTTGGATCTTGGTGATGTCTATGCTCCAGCTTGAGGGGGAGTATTAAGATTATCGTGTTTAGTTATTTGGGGTTATGGGTTATTTCTGTCTTTTATAGTCTCTCTAGTTAGTTCTATTTAATTTTATGTCTCAAGGGTATTTTGGGTGTTTCTTATTGTAATTCACTTAAGTTTGATTATAAATAAAACCTGCCTCTCACGATTTAGTAATTAACTAAATCGTGAGAAGTCTTCTCTCTTTCTCTCGATTTTTACTTCTTCTCTTCTCAGATCTTCTTCTTTCTTCTTTGCTTTCTTCTTCTAGTTCTATTGCTATAGGTTAGGTTTTATCTTCAATTCTGTTACAGTTACTATTGTTGTTGTACCTGTGCTTGGGCTTTAAGGACATTAGCCTTAGTTGGTGGGGAACCGACTCATTTTTAGTATAACACCATATTTCAAGCTCCATGGGCATGAACCAATGCTTCTGAGTTGATTTTTTTTTGGGGGGGTTTGGGGGGTGGGGTGTGTGTGTGTGTGGAGGTTTGAAATCCTAGAACTGGATCTTCTTATACATTGAAAGAACCTATCGGGGTGGTGGGGTGGGAGGGTAGGGATAATTCATCTGCCTACTTTTCTTGCTTTTAGTTTTATTGGTTTGCAGCCTAAAAAAATCTGTTAAGCCTCCTTAACCACCCCACAAAACATTCTGTTTGATGTTTCCTGCCAAAATTCTCTTGTTCCTTGGCTTCAATCAAGCTATAGTTATTTCCATTGCTGCATTGTTATCTTCTTTCTCTACCATTTCTTTGTGTTGTTTCTACTACTTTAAATTCTCGATTGTTTCTGGCTCAAGTGCTCTAGGTTGCTTCTTCTATTGAATGGTTGTTATTCTTATGCCAGAATCAATTCTCTGTTGAAACTATACCCCATACTATCTCCCTCTGGTTTAAGAAGGAGATCAGTTCGTCTCCCTTCCCTAAAATGCAATAAGCTGTACCAGTCTTCTTCTAGACTGTCAAATCTTCTAAGTGAATGAAGTCTCTGTGTTGGACACACATCAAATGATGAAACTACATGTATTCTTATAGAAATTAAGGTGGAAAATATAAATCATCATCAACATTAATTATGCCCATTTCTTTTAGTCTTTGCTATTTTCCGGTTGCTTGATATAACTTTATGGATTTTCATGTTCTATATGATCTAGCATTCAAAAAACGATTCTTTGATTCGGTTTAAGTAGTTGAACTGAAAATCTAGCCCAGAATAGAATTCAGTTTGCAAAGTCTAACGATCAAAAGCAGATGCAGTCCAAACGATCAAAAGCAGATGCAGTCCAATCTCTCTCTCTCTCTCTCTCTGATAGTCTGCTTGATGCCCCGAGGTGTTGGATAGCCAACCATCACAAATTAATTGATACATGTTTTGTTTTGCAATCGAAATGGAATGGCTAGTGCAGGTAGGTGACTCTTTAGCTCAAAAATGGAAGAGCACCTTGGAATTACCGAGGAGATGGTGGTTCGAACCCACCAAGAGTCATGGCACTATTTTACCATGAGTGTTAAATTATGTGGAGAAAAGCGTTCAACTGAGAAAGTGTATAACACAAAGGGAAAAAAATGGTTATTTGTAAAATTAGTATGGGATGAGAAAATTACACCTGATTGTATGGTCATAAGCATTTCATCAAATAATAGTAAAAATAAAAAGAATATGATGTCATTGGTATTATAATATAGCAAATACTCCTTGCAAATTCAAGTTCCTCATTGTTTCCTACATCTATCACTTCGGATCTATCCTATTTCTCTTAGAGCTCAATTTTTTAGCATTGATACCCAGACAGCAGTGTTGTTATCATTAAACATCAACTTTCTCATATTTTGGGCATGCCAAATTTGATAAGATCTTTAACATGCTAGAGCCACTTGATTATGGATGAACCCATTTTTAGGAACAAGGGAAAAATAGATTATCCTAGAGGTAATCTCTCATATGGGCTAAACTTGATTGGTTTTTTTTTTTTTAATCACAAAATAGTTGTGGTAGTTCACTAATGTTGAGTTTTTTTTTTTTTTCTCAAAAAAATGGTTGTGGCAGTTCAATAATGAAGAAAATGCTTTCTCAAGATCCGTAATTAGTGTCGTGGAATTCAGATTTTGGTTAGGACTCTAGGAAGTAATTCCACAAATGTGTTGAGCATTCAGAGAGACATTATGACATTATGCAATTTGGTAAGTTGCATAGTACAAGGAACAGAGGGAGAAACCAACAGTTGATGGTTGGAGCAGGATTTGGTAAGTTTGTTTAAGCAATGTATATGCTGATTGGTTTCCCACGAATAAGTGGGCATTGGATGATAATGAAACAGGAGTGCAGAGTCTATCTCTAGGAGGCTACTTCTTGGATCTCCAGTAGTGAATGATGACAAATTGGTTATTTTGGAAGGCACAGAGAGTTCAACTTTGGCAAATTCTTTCTACAACTCCCTAATAAGAGACCATGTGGAGATTCCTCAGGAACATTTGAGTTCACCAAGTGATAGGAGGCTAAGTCCAAAAAATCTGAAGAAAGAGACTTAACAATTCTATCACATTTCCATCGAATGAACCTGATATTTTCAATTTACCCGGTAGCAGTACTATAGGGACTAAGAATATGCTGTCCTTATAATTATGGGCATCATTGGAAGCAATCTAAACATGAATCCAAATAAAGTAGATTGGGACTTCCCCCCCCCCCCCCTCTCAATTTAGCCTTGGCGGATTCGAACCACCACCTCCTGGGTAATGCTTACCTAGGTGCTCTCCCTTTTTGAGCTAAAGGCTAATCTACACAAACACATGTTAGAGTCTATCTACTTGAAATGAATGAAAGAAGATGTCAATGAAACAATTAAACAAGAGATGGAAGCATTTATGAAGAACTAGACCAGTCGTGGACTGTACTTATTGCTCTATACAATACTAAAGAAAGAAATATGACTAGTTGTCCATGATCAAGAATCCTAGTTGTTCAATGTGAATTTGGTGGGTAACATCAATTACGAACCATTTGCTTACTTTATGGCAGATTTGGTTGTCCACAATTTGAATCTTTTGAAATGGAAGGTCTGTAGCTTTAGCATTTGTTGAACTAGTTTTAGAAATGGATTAGTCTTAGGAGATTCTGATTTGGGAGGAAGGGTGGCCCTAAGCAATTAGTATCAATTTCAGGGATTTACAA